>NC_065445.1:101321829-101656663 GCF_917563875.1 Diabrotica virgifera virgifera
TTTGGGATTTTGTGGGGGGCCCCGGGCAGCTACCCAGACTGCCCTCCCTTAAATCCGGCCCTGGGTAGATTAAACAGGGGTCTAGGACGTTTCATCGCCGCCAGTTCATCGCCGCCGTTTCGATGCCGCCAGTTCATCGCCGGCCCGATTCATCGCCGGCCGTTTCGATGCGCCGGTTCATCGCCGGCCGTTTCGATGCCGCCGGTTCATCGCCAGTCAGTTAATCGCTAACTGGTTATATTTCCTATTTTTTCGACCAATTTTTCAACGGTTACATTTATTATTTATTTTTAGTATTAATTAGGAATTCTAGGAAATGCGAGATATGATTATTCCCTTTGCCATACTTAATCTTTTAATAGACTTTTAAACTTTTATAATATAAAATATAATTTAACACTACAAATTTAATACTGTTTAATATCAAATGTAGGGGAAGTAGAAATAGAACAGTAAATTAATATAATAATATTTTTTATCTATTTATTTGTCATAAGTTTTGAACTGAATTTACCGTGTCGTGTCGTGTCATCTCCATAATACAAGATAAACTGACTAACTGGCGATGAAACGGCCGGCGATGAAACGGCCGGCGATGAAATGGACTGGCGATGAACCGGCGGCATCGAAACGGCGGCGATGAACCGGCGGCGATGAAACGTCCCATTCCGGATTAAACATACTGATTGATGCAGAGTTGGTATGAAGCTATTTTCTTGTGGCATCTTATCCAATTTACTATTTTAATTGGGAATAAGCCACAATATTAGGTTGAAATTAAGTTTATTTGACATTTCGATTTGCATTTCGGAATATTATAGTATATCAATATCTTTTCACAGTAGCCAAATTTCACCGTCTACGAACAGAGAAACAGATCTATTTAGTATAAGAAGTTTCATTGAAAATGATAATTCGTCCAATATAGTGTAAACATTTAATTCTTTTATTAAACTCACACTATTAAAATCAAGATATTTAAATAAAATTTGATCAATATTACCCCCTATCTAATTATTCATTTTTGTTTCAGGTATGTAATTGAATGATTTACTAACATTGGTAAGTTGATTAAAGCATATTTTGTAAGCACTCTGAAAATAATAATTATTATATTATACAGTATGTAAAAGCCAAATAAACTGCTCGTCAAAAGTTAGGGATATAGAAAATGCTGCTGAATTTTTATAGTAGATTTTTTCGTGAACAGATTAACGGATTCCGCTAATTTTTTTTTATTATTTTAGACTTTTCTTTAATATTTACACAGTTATGCAAAGGTTTACTCAAACTTTTTTTTGTACTTATACCGGGTGGAAGAAAAGAAATGTTTTTCTTATGTTAAGTTTGAGACGCCCTGTAGGGAGAACGAGGTACAAATGGGAGTATATATCGAAATCGTATTGTAGTCTTGTTTTGTGAACATTCTGTTTTTTGACTGTGCCTGATATCTTTAGAAATAAAAAATAGAATGTTTTGTAATTTAACATGTGTTTTAACCGAAACAAAAGTTTGACACACCTTGTAGGGAGAAAAAGGCACAAAGGTGAGTATACCTCGATATTCTGCTGTAGTCTCATATTTTGTGAATATTTTATTTTTTTAATTTCTCTGATATCTTTAATAACAAAGAAACTAGACGATATTACTCTTTAATATGTGTTTTAACTGACGACATGCGTGACATCACACATGTGAAACATAGAAAAAAATATTAAAGAGTAATACCGTCTAGTTTCTTTGTTATTAAAGATATCAGAGAAATTTAAAAAATAAAATATTCAAAAAATATGAGACTACAACATAATATCGAGGTATACTCACCTTTGTGCCTTTTTCTCCCTACAAGGTGTCTCAAACTTTTGTTTCGTTTAAAACACATGTTAAATTACAAAACCGTCTATTTTTTTTTGTTTCTAAAGATATCAGGGGCATTCAAACAACAGCATGCTCACAAAACATAAGACTACAATAAAATTCTGATGTATACTCTCATTTGTACCTCGTTCTCCCTACAGGGTGTCTCAAACTTAACACAAGAAAAACATATTTGTTTCTTCCACTTAGTATAAATACAAAAAATAAGTTTGAGTAAACCTTTGGACAACTGTGTAAATACTAAAGAAAAGGCTAAAATAAAAAAAAATAGCGGAATCCGTCTGTTCGCGAAAAAAACAGCTATGAAAATCAGCAGAATTTTCTATATCCCTAACTTTTGACGAGCAGTTTATTAGAACGATATTAGCGTGGAGAATGTGGTATGGATTTTTAAATAGATTTGCATACAAAAATATTATTTTTAGCGTGGGATGCTATATATTTTTAACATTTAATGTGTGCTTAAAGTGAATGATAACATTTTATGAGCCATTAACATACTTCACCTGTTGAGATTCCAACCTTAAACCATATTTATTGGTTTTTATAAAATGGTTTAACGAAAACAATTGATCATCCATGGAAAATTGATTCAATAATAATATGAAGTTATAAAACATTTTTTATTACATTTATTAAAACAGTTCAACACTGGGTGTTTACTTTATTAAAAAAAATCCTAAATATTTTCTCCTTCTTCTTCTTCTTCTTCTTCTTCTTCTTCTTCTTCTTCTTCTTCTTCTTCTTCTTCTTCTTCTTCTTCTTCTTCTTCTTCTTAGAAAAAGCGAGACTAGTTGTAAGTCATAAGACCTTTGTACCATACCTTGTTTTTCCCTTAAGCTGTTAATAAGTGTTGTGGCCTCAATGAAGGCAAACTGTTTTTTCATTAGTAGGTAGTTTTAGAATCTCTTCTGGTTCAAATTTCAGTTTGTCAGTGAATTCCTTCCTTACATCACTTATCACATTGCAATGGCGTATGTGTACGGTAGCCTCTTCTTCAATTTCGCACTTTCTGCACCATGGTTTATTCACCTTACTTGGCTTGTATAGGTGATTTCTTAAACGAAAATGTCCAGTCACCATTTTAGTGACCGTTTTGATATCTCGTTTATTGATGTTTATTAAATTTTTCGAGAGTTATTTGGCCTTGAGTAGCTCTTAAGTAATGCTGCCTATCTTTAATAATGCCACAGACAGATTCTGGGATTTCTAAGGTTTCTCTCCAGCCTTGTTTTATCAACATATCTGCTCTTTCACTCCCATACACACCTTTATCATCCGTCACCCACATTAAAGACACTTTATTTTCTTTTGCCAAGTTGTTGAGGAGATCTTTGCAGTTTCATCTGATTACCTAACTTCATTTAAAAAAAAACGAATATTCTTACTGTCAATACTATAACAGCAACTGAAGTCAGTACTATACTTATGATACAAATCTATTACATAGACGTTGGCATTTAGAACAAAAAACACCGAAATAAATAAATTTTTAAATAATACAGTACCTGTCGACGTGCAATTTTTTGCATTGTGTTCAGGATGACGTCAGGAAAAAAGTCTACAATAGAGAAATAAATGAAAATGCATAATTGAATTTAGAGTGAATAAAACGAATCCAAAACTGCTTGATATTTTTGGGGCCACATCGGATTTTATGAAAACATGTCAAAATCAGTAGATATATTAAGGGCCAGATTTTGATCCCCGTAGCACATGGTACTTAGGGTTACTGCTAAGGCATATTATCTTCTGGAGTTTAGACCATTTTCGCTAATAAATTTATGCAAAAACATTACTTGTGGGGTTTTGGGGATTGCTGAACACGAATATGATATCAGAATCGACTCTCGGAGCATCTACTGCCCAGGGTGAGTTTTATGCATGCCATCTTATGATTCGAGGCTTTTCGATACTAAATTGAGAGTACTCGGGGGTTAATGTAAATGTGACAAATCATAAATATGTCAATTAATTAATTATATAAAATGTCTTCTAAAATGCTCAAACTGTTAATTGAAAAATAATAAAGAGCTGGTTTTTGAGAACAGATACTACTGAGGCCTTCACCTATATCACACTCGTACTCAGCAATCCCGAAAACCCCGAGTAAACTGTTTGCATTAATTTAGTTCCGAAAATCCTTAAAACTCCGAAGATGAAGTGCCTTAGGAATACCCTGGGCACCTGGTGCATGGTTTTTGAGAACAGATACTCCTGAGGCATTCACCTATATCACAATCGTACTCAGCAATCCCGAAAACCCCGAGTAAACTGTTTGCATTAATTTAGTTCCGAAAATCCTTAAAACTCCAGAAGATGAAGTGCCTTAGGAATACCCTGGTGCCACAATAAAAACACATACCTGGTGCCCAGGGTATAATCCTCTAAATTGTCCAAATTACATGAACTTTGGATGCCTTTTATGCACTATAATAGCAGATGCAATTATTCAATTCCACCCATTTTTCTATTGTAGACTTTTTTCCTGACATCAATCTCGAACATAATGTAAAAAGTTGTAAGTTGATAGGTGCTGTATTTAAAAATCGATTAATTTTTTTCCTAATTCCCTGGTTTAACAAATATAATGAATTTAGAAACGAAAACGACAATAGACTACCCCAGCTAATTAAAAATAATATTTCAACCAACTAAGATAGTTATCATTCACCCTGGCCTAGTTCAGTCTCTCCCAAGGTGTGTGTTCGTCTTGTCCCAATCTTAGATATGAACTCTAAAAATTTCGAATGGAAGCAAACAAAACAGTATTTTTAACTAATCATGTTTATTGTTCAATAAAGATATAATAAAAATATGACTTATTAAATGCATTAACAAATATATTCAAATTCTTGCCAAAAAATAACAATTCTGGATTATACTTATGTATGGCTTGAGGCGTTGGTTCTATGGTAACTTCTTGCTGTCGACTTCTCTTTACCTGGGCTAGATGGACGGCCTCAGGTCAGTGCAGCTCTAGTTTACTGGTGGTGTTGGTCGCTGCAGTCTAGTTGCAATGCATCCTGTCTGTTTGCCTGATGAGTAGCATCACCGGTGATGAAGGCAGGTGGCTCCCGAAGGGAGGAAAGTGATTTATTCCCAAAAACTAGAAGATAAAAAACACATAAAAAATCAAGAAGTGAAAACCAAAGTGTGCCATGTCTGCCATTCTTTTAAGAAATAATCTTCAGAAAGAGTAGCAGATGACAAGAATAAATTAAATGGAATTAATATGAGGGGAATAGTTAAATTTCTAATTACTAAAAGCATATCAATAGATAGAATGTAAAATATGAAACATGTGCTTTTCGACATGTAAGGTTATGTAAAAAAATCATTATAAAAAATGCATACAGGCTTAGACAATTTTGTACAGTGATGTTTAAAGCTCGGATAATAGTCAAAATGCATTTTTTTGCCTATTTTACCTATTATAATTGTTTTTTGCACTCTTTGCCTTTTTTCGTAAATTCCGCCTATTTGTGCCTTTTTTTAAATTTCATGGTACTATCCATGATATTATTCTATTACTAAACCATTCTATAATAAAATTTTGGGTCAATAATAAAATATCAATGGTTTGTTTATATAACAGATTTCTAGGAAAATGTACCTGATCGAGACTTAAAGGTTAACTATTTGGAAATCCCTAAGCTTTATTAGTTTATTATCAGTTGTACAGTCGGTTACTGTATCAGAGTTTAGTCACAAATTGCTATATCCTAGTTTAGTTTTGTTGCGTATACCGAAAAGCAAAGAACACGTTTTAAAACGTTTTAGACATTAACATAAATTAAGGCTATGGATCGCACCTTATTCGGAACTTTCTCTAGAAGGAGATGGAGCATTTTGTAAACCATGCGGCAAATCGGTAAGTTTTATTTTTTCTCTTTTTTTCTCGCCCCACAACATAACTAAATTCTAAAGCGGTTTTAGAATTCTAATTTTTTTTTAAATTCTCAGATTTCAAGTAGAAAAAAGTACTTTATTGACCAGAATTGTGGAACCCCACTTCATAAACGTAATTTGGAAAAATTAAATTCCTCTAATTCCTCAAGTTAGCCCAAATATATCTGCGGAATAGTTTAAGCAGTTTAAAAAAAAAGGAGGAAGGCGCATTTAAATTTGATTTATGCCAGATGATGATTGCATCCAACATTCCTCTATATAAAGTTAATAACCCTAGTTTTAAATGCTTTTTCGAAAAATATCTTAATAAATCCTTACCGGACGAGAGTACATTGAGAAAACATATTGTGGAAAAATGTTATGTGGAATGTATTTCAAAAATTAAGCGGGAGTTAGAGGGCAATTTTTTGTATATTATCGTGGATGAAACGACAGATGTATGCGGCAGGTATATAGCTAATTTAATGATTGGAATTTTGAACGAAAATTTGCGAGAAAACCTTATTTAGTTGCCGTTAAAGAATTGCAAAAAACAAACAATTTAACAATAAGTCGATTTATACAAGATAGTTTAACAAACCTCTTTTTACCCAACCCTATACCAGTGAATAAAATAGTTTTAATGCTTTCAGATGCTGCGGCATATATGTTAAAAGCTGCTGTTAATTTAAAGATTTTTTATCCTAATTTAATTCATTGCACTTGTGTAGCCCACGGGGTAAATAGAATTGCTGAAGAAATAAGAAATCTGTTTCCGTTGGTAAATAATTTTATAAATTTTATGAAAAAAGTTTTTGTAAAGGCTCCGTTGAGGGTGCAAATATATAAAGAAAGACTTCCCGGTGTCCCTTTGCCACCTAAACCAGTAATTACAAGGTGGGGAACCTGGCTCGAAGCAGTTTTTTTTACTTTGAACACTGCAATGAAATAGAATTAGTTATGTCAGAATTTGATGATGATATTTCCGAAGCCATTCGAGAAGCAAAAAAAAAATATTAAAAAATCCCAAATTGAAACAGGAACTCGCTTATATCAATGACAATTATAAATTAATAGTTACCACAATTACCTTATTAGAAAAACAAGAGATAAATTTATGTGAGTCAGTAAAATTAATAGATAATTTAAAGACGAAAATTAAATCGGCACCTGGAAGTAACCGTCAATTAATTTAAAAAAAAAATTAAATATGTTTTCGACAAGAATGAAGGTTTTTCGTTTTTATCTAATGTTGCTAAAGTTTTGAATGGGACATTTTCCGAGGAATTACAAATTATGCCAGATTTATTATCCGCTCTGAAATATGCTCCAATTACATCTGTCGATGTCGAACGTTCGTTTTCAATGTACAAATTAATTTTAAGTGATCGAAGACATAGTTTTAAGACCGAAAATATTGAAAAACATTTAGTTGTTTCTATTAATGATAAAATTTTAAGTGGTTATAAATAATAAGTTATATTCCTTTATTGCCTATATTTTGCCTAAATGTTAATATTCCTGCCTTTTTTAATAAAAATCTTTGCCTATATAGGCGCCTTTTTCTTCAATTTTTGTTGCCTATAAATCCGAGCTTTAGTGATGTTACAAACTACTCACCCCAAGAGAATATCAAAGTCTGGAAATAATAGCTATTATCAGCCCTCTAATTGGCTTTTATACCAAAATTAATTTTCCACCTCCATTTTGAGAATTGAGAGACGAAGTGTCACTGTCATGACACTGCAACGTATGAGGTGGCAGGCATGTTCCGTATTAAAAGACAGATATCTAGATAGTAAGGATATACGGGGTACGTTCAGTATGTTCAGTTGATGATTTAAATGAAAAGAGATATAGTAAATAGAGGATAATAATAGAGGGCGCCAACGAGTTTTTAACGAAGAAAACAGGTAAAACAAATAGAAATAGAAATAGAAAATTATTAATGAAATATTAAAGAAAACAAGTAATTGGACTTCGTAAGTCCTAGGTTTTCACCCAAAGTAATCGAAAGTAGAACTGGAAGTCGATATTTGAACGCTTCGTGTAACTTTACGCCGATTGATAAACGATTTTACTAATTTTGAGCCATTTTGACTAAACTTTGGGTCATCATTGTTTAAACAGAAATGACTTCAAAACCGAAACTAAAGATTCAAACTCAACTTTTCAATACGCTTCGATTGATGTGTTATATGTATATGTAATATTTCTGCGACTATAACGGCACTTCAGGTTAGAACTTTTTAACCAGAAATGATATAAAAACCAAAATTTTACATTTGTTCTCATCTTGCTAAGGCACGTCGAATGATATATCGCTTACACTATTTCGGTGACTTTAAAACAGTTCACACGGTTGCAATTTTAAAACCGGAAGTCCGATGTCAAATTTCTCATCTTTAATACCATCCTTGGGTTATAAGCTTTCATTCGACACCTCATTTGTCATTCTATCTGTATTAAAAACGGAGGAGAAAGACAGACGGGCAGACAGTCATGAAACCGGAAGTATATATTTGTTTTCTTCTTCCGAAGTCGCGTCCAGTAATATATCACTTGTACTATTCCGGTGACTTTAAAACAGTAGGTACTTCTGGCCGCATTTCTAAAACCGGAAGTCCTAGGTCAAGTTTCTCAACTTTCTTGTCATTTTGCCTGTTATAGTGGAGGACTTATATTCTCAGTCGGACGACACACGGACAGACAGCCTAGGTCAAATTTCTCACCTTTATTACCATCCTTGGATTATAAGCTTTCATTTGACACCGCATTTATCATTTTACCTAGTATAAGGACGGAGAAGTTATATTTGCGGTTAGACAGACCGACGGACAGACAGCCTAGGTAAAATTTCTCACCTTTAGTACTATCCTTGGATTATAAGCTTTCATTTAACACCACATTTGTCATTCTACCTGGTCAAGTGACGAAGGAGTTATATTCTCGGTCGGACGGACAGACATCCTAGGTCAAATTTCTCACATTTACTACCATCCTTTGGTTATAATCTTTCATTTGACACCTCATTTGTCATTCTACCTGGTACAATTACGTAGGAGTTATATTCGCGGTCGGATAGACAGACGGACAGACAGCCAAGATCAAATTTCTCACCTTTAGTACCATCCTTGGATTATGAGCTTTCATTTGAAACCTCATTTGTCATTCTAACTGATGCAATGACGAGGGAGTTATATTCGCGGTCGGACAGACCGATGGTCAGACAGTCTAGGTAAAATTTCTCACCTTTAGTACGATCTTTGGATTATAAGCTTTCATTTGACACCTGATTTGCCATTCTACCTGGTATTAACTTTTAAGACATTAAAATGTCAAAAACTTATTTTATTTAGAATATCCCAAAGAATCTAGAAAAAATATTTTTCGGAGGAGAATAGGAGATTTTTTAAATAGAGCGCGCCGCACCGTCAAAAAAATCGGATAAACACGCATATTTAACAATTAAAAAACAACGGTATAAATTAAGGTTAGACGCGATCACATTTCAGAATCTTGAAGCTGAATGTTGAATCTTCAATTTAAGTATCTGGCAACCTCAAAAATACTAATTTAAAGATGAGTTTTTAAGCCTCGAAAATGCCTATTTTCGCATTTTTCAGATTTTAAATCGCCTATAACTCGAAAACTATCAATTTTTCAGAAAAATTACAAGATACCTTTCTTGTTTAGAATGACCCAAAAAATCTAAAAATTTATGTTCCAGGGCAAGAAAACGTCATCTTCTCTATTTGTTTAAAAAATTGTTTAATTAATTTCTGCCCAAAAATTCCGCCCGGCACCCTTCAGATTTGTTTAAAGGGCACATTTTTGAATATAAATCCACAAAGAAACAGAATCAGAAATTTTTTTCAGACGGGAGCGGTCTCACCACATGGACTATTACCATTTCCCAAGATTAATATGGAGCAATCAGCAAATTTATTTTTTTGATCATAATTTAAATAATAAAAGAATCAATATAGATCAGTATTAAAAATAAATTTTCATACTGATCTATACTCTAGCTCTAGTATTACATAATACTGATCTATATTTTATAGACTGATCTATAAAATTTCATAGTGATCTACATATTATAGTTCTGTCAATCAAATAAAATAAATTTAGTACATTCTTTGACGGTTTTTGCTGTAAATTTTAAAGAACCGCTTAGATTGACATGAAATTTGGCAAGGGAATAGCTAATATGCCAAAGAAAAAAGTGATATTGTGCCAATGTGTTCTTTTGCCCCGGGGTGACTTTCACCCCTTCTCGGGGGTGAAAATATATACGTCCAACATAAGTAAGGAATTCGATAAACTGACTAATTCTAAGCAACTTTTGTCTATATAGTTTGTTCACCAAGTCAATACTTTTCCAGTTATTTGCGAGTGAATATGTTCATTTTTCAACAAAACAAAGACGTTTTTAGACATTTTTTCGCAAATATTTCAAGAAGTAAGTAATTTATCGAAAAAACATTCTTAGCAAAAATATAGCCTGTAAAAAAATGATAAAAATGGTGTACACATGAAGTCTCTAGACCTAGTAGAAGCAGAGTTACAGCTAACAAAAAATAGGTTTATATTCGCCAAATTTCAAATAGAATATTTCAACGTGAAATAACCAAAAAGTTAAGCATTTTTTGGAGAAAACTCATTACAACTTCTTTAAAGAGTTTAAAAAGCTTTATTTCTGTTTTTATAGAAAAATATTCTTATGAAACAAAAGCAAGTTACGCTTAAAATACAGTTGGTCCCTTTTGTTTTGGCAAAAAAGAAATCGGAAAAATCACCACCTAATTAGCAACTTAAATGGAATTAATCGTTACCGCTTCACAAGTTACTTTGTTTATGTTACGTTTATTATGATCTGTAAGTTTCATCGATTCAACGTGCTTATTTTTGAAAACAATTGGTTTAAAAAAAAATTTTAAACATTTTAATTTTGAAAAAATGTTTTTTTTCAAAATAACTTAAAAACTCTTATAGGTACCAAAAATCTGAAACAATAAAAAATGTCGGTGTTGCTTTTCTGAATATCTTGTATTTTTTTGTTTTTATGTAAGACAAATATTGGCTAAGATTTGTTGTTTCGAAATTTGCATACACTCGTGATTACTGACTCGTTGAAGACCTTTCAACTAGAGCCCTTTCAAAAATAAGAACTTTGAACCGATGAAACTTACAGATCGTATAAACAATGCATACACCAGTAAAGTAACATGTGAAATGGTAACGAATAAGTTCATTTAAGACGCTAATTGTGGGGTGATTTTCCCGATTTTTTTCCAACAAAAAAGGGACCAACTTTATTTTGAGAGTAACTTGTTTAATTTTGATGCTAGAAATTTTTTTATAAAACAGAAATAAAGCTTTTTTTAAACACTTTAAAAAAGTTGTAATGAGTTTTCCCCAAAATGTGCTTCATTTTTTGGTTATTTCACGTTAAAATATTAGATTTGGAATTTGACGAATATGAACCTATTTTTCATTAGCTATATGTCTGTTTTTACTATGTCTAAATATCTAATACCTACCCTTTTTTTACTTTTTTACAGGCTATATTTTTGCTAAGAATATTTTTTTCGACAAAATACTTACTTTTTGAGTTATTTGTGAAAAACTGTCTAAAAACGTAGTTATTTGGTTGAAATATGAACATATGCACTCGCAAATAACTCGAAAAGTATTAGGCCAGGGTAGTAAGACAAAAATATACCCTGTTCGTGACACTTCAGCAGCCAGGGTACTGAAGCGTTTTTTCGACAGGTAATACCTATAGGAACAAATTGTAACTATTTCCTGCGTAGGATCTGGCGGCCATTTTTATTTATAAACAATTAACTATCAAAAAAATGGCATTTTTCCCTTTTTCTTTTTCAAATCAACGGAAAGCAGTAAAACTTATGATTTTTTTAGTACAAATATCTTTGAGATTATTGAAAGAGCTTTAAAATGACGTATTGCAAAGTTTGATATACTCATTTATTGTTAATATAAATGCAAAAAAAGGTCGGAATTGCAATAAAAAATTAGTTTCGCAATAACTGTTGTAAAAATTAGTGTACAGCTTTAAAATTTTGTCAAATGAGGGTTCTTTGGTGCTTAATATGTGATAAAAATTTCAAAGAGATTCGATCAATTGTTTAAATTTTATTCAAATTGTTTATCCCAGAGAACCTTTTTTTTTGCAATAACATAAGTCAGAAAAAAATGACGTTAGGACCATTCCACAGGTGTCAAATGAAAGAGCATGAGCTACATTTTCAAGATGGTTTAAAAAAGTGGATAAAAAATGCATTTATTAGTAATAAATAATTATGCAAAAGTATCGTCAATTTTTCTTTATAAACTTTTTCCAAAAAATTAACTTTTTTACCCTGTTTTAAGTGTACAACTACCGAGTAATGTTATTTATATCATAATTATTGACAAACGGTTGTAATAAATATATATAATTTCTTATATAACAAAATAAAAAGTTGATAAGGAAAGCTTTAAGATACTTTTGCATAATTATTTATTACTAATAAATGCATTTTTTATTCACTTTTTTTTAAACCAAGTTGAAAATATAGCTCATTCTCTTTCATTTGACACCTGTTGAATGGTTCTAACGTCATTTTTTTCTGACTAATGTTATTGCAAAAAAATGCTCTCTGGGATAAACAATTTGAATACAATTTAAACAATTGAATGAATCGCTTTGACATTTTTATCACATATTAAGCACCAAAGAACCCTTATTTGACAAAAATTTCAGAGCTGTACACTAATTTTTACAACACTTATTGCGAAAATCTTTTTTTTGCAATTCCGACCGCTTTTCGCAACATATGAGTATATTACAACATATTAACAACAAATGAGTATATCACACTTTGTAATACGTCATTTTAAAGCTTTTTCCATATTCTAGAAGATATTTGTACTAAAAAAACCATAAGTTTCCCTGTTTTCCATTGATTTGAAAAAAAGTGAAAAATGTCATTTTTTGACACTTAATTGTTTATAAATAAAAATGGCCGCCAGATCCTACGCAGGAAATAGTTACAATTTGCTCTTATAGGTATTACCTGTCAAAAAAACGCTTCAGTACCCTGGCTGTTCAAGTGTCATGGAAAAAACCTTATTACCCTGGACTATATGGACTTTGTAAAAACACTCTATAACAAAAGTTGCTTAGAATTAGTCAGTTTATCGAATTCCGGGCTTATTTTGGAAGTATATTTTTCACCCCCGAGAAGGGGTTAAACTCACCCCCAGGGCAAAAGCACACATCGGCACAATATCACTTTTTTTCTTTGACTTTTTAGCTAGGTGTATGCCAAATTTCATGTCAATCCAAGCGTTTTTTTTTTAATTTAGAGGTTTTGCAATATTTTACCGTTAAAGATCTGCAATAAAAAATGGGGGTTCCCATTTAAGATTTTAAAGTAACACCCCACCCCACCTCCGTGGGGATCGTGTTTGGTGCCATTCGATAGATCTTTCAAAAATATTGAGCACGTATTTTTTAGTTTTTCGATCTGTCATTCATTTCGCAAAATATTCGTTTTTTTCTTGTGAAACTTTGGGACTCACCCATTTCCTTACGCCCCCCTCAAATCGTCAGATTTTTGAAATATACACTGTTTTGTATGTACCTTATCTTAATCTCACGATTTCGAGTTTTTCTAAAGAAAGATTTTTTTTCGACCCCCCTTTAACGCACTCCCCTGCATTAAGAGCCAATAAATGGTAGAGGTACATTTACAGGGTACAAGGATTCGCCCCATGTAATAATCTGACTCGCTCGAGTAACTGCAAAAATCCCCGCTTGGGCTCCCCCTACTATTAATATAATCCTTTAGCTGAGGCTAACCTATGGTTTGTCCATAGCCAATTCAATATTTTTCAGCAAGAAATTAAAAATATTGAAGGTACCAAAGCAACTGTAGTGACATTAATTTGTAATAAATTTTGTGGAAGTATTAAAAACACAAACTTTTAGTGTTTTATTGGTAGGAGCCGGATTTAAGGCAGTGGGGGCCCCTGGGTAGAATTGGTGTGGGGTCCCTGGGCAGAATTGGTGTGGGACCCTACCTCCTACCATTAAAAGATTGTTGTTATAACTATGGTATACAGACAAGTATAGAGTTTTCCCTTTTAAAAATAAAAAAAAGTGTTGATCTACATTTATAAATATATTTTTAAATAATAAAAAATACAAGAGGTGTAACTTGTTACCGTAAAATATTAAAAATAAATATTGTAAAATGTATGGTTAAAGTTTGGGTATTTTTTAGATTTTTGAATTGAAAATTCCTTAATTATGTCTGACATAGCTATTTAGTTCCTTTAAGACATCGTGTTTAATGCTCATTATAGAAAGATGAAACGCTCTTGGCCCATCATAGACCGAAGGCGATTTTTAATTCACTTTAGTTTTGAGAATAATCACTCTCCATTCTCTATAATTCATACATACACCATTTTTTTCACTTATTCATAAGCTACACTTATATTTTTGATAAGAATGTTTTTTCGATAAAATACTTACTTTTTTAGTCATTTGCAAAAAACCGTCTAAAAACGTTTTTTTTTTGTTTTAAAATGAACATATTTACTCGCAAATTTACTGCAAATAACTGAAATAATAACAGACTTCTTCAAAGAAAAGTAAAAAAAAAACAGAGATCCACTATATGATGGAATTATAATGCATCAAACGGATACCAGAGAAACAACCCCCTTACGCAGCATACAACCAACCAGACGTCATAACATCCATAAAGATCAGACGTCTGCACTGGATGGGCCATGTTGAACTGATGTTGAAGACTGAAACACCAAAAAAAATATATAGAGGCAGACACCAGTAGGGAGAAGGTCAAAGGGAAGACCCAAACTTAGATACATGGAACAAGTGGAACAAGATCTGAAAACACTTAAGATTACCAACTGAAAAAACAAAGCAAGGAACAAAACAGAATGGCGGAAAATCCTAGAACAAGCCAGGACCGAAAATGATTGTCGAGCTACTGGTAATGATGAATAACTAAAATAATAACACTACATAAGTATTAACTTAGTGAAAAAATGCTATAGAACAAAAGTTGCTTAGAATTCGTCAGTTTATCCATTTCCGGACTTATTTTGAACTTATTTTTTCACACCCGAGGAGGGGTGAAACTCACCCCCAGGGCAAAAGCACAAATCGGCAAAATTCACTTTTCTTCTTTGACATGTTATTATTAATTTCATGTCAATTCAAACGGTTCTTTAAAATTTTCAGAAAAAACCGTGAGTCAATGGACTATTATAGGTACCAGTAACAATGAGGGCACACAGCACAATTTTATTTAATACGCACCTTTTGAATGATTTTAGAAATTAGCATTTAAACTTGTATCCCAATTATTTAACAGTTAACAATCCAATGTACAACTTAAATATTTTCCGGCCTGGCCTGACCATGTTTGTATGAGTAGCATGACTTTATTTAAATTTTTATATTTTAAAAGTCCCCAACCCTCCAAATACTAGATAGGAAACTTCTAGGCTATCACAAAAATAAAGTAAAAACTTAACTTTTTTCAACAGGGGTAACAGACGAAATAATAAAAACAGGTGAGTGGTGAGTAATATTGCTGTTTTACTAGATTATCGTAAATATTATTACAGCTGACAATTATTATTCTTTCTGCAAGTAGCACAAAGTCACAAAACAAATGAGGGACCGTTCAAATATTACGTAACGCAGGTTGGGGGGAGTCCCGTAATTATTGTAGGCGTAGGAGGCAAGTTTGGCTCAAATTTAAGTTCAAACTTTGTAAATGTGGAGTAACCAATGTTATTATACTCAGTGGCTTAGTGCCAACTCAAGATAACGATAAATAAGAAATTATTTTTGATATACATAATTATGTTTGCATAAAACAAAAATTATTTTATGTGAATAATGTGCTGACTTTTTTATGTTTGGGATTTTGTGGGGGGCCCCGGGCAGCTACCCAGACTGCCCTCCCTTAAATCCGGCCCTGGGTAGATTAAACAGGGTCTAGGACGTTTCATCGCCGCCAGTTCATCGCCGCCGTTTCGATGCCGCCAGTTCATCGCCGGCCGATTCATCGCCGGCCGTTTCGATGCCGCCGGTTCATCGCCGGCCGTTTCGATGCCGCCGGTTCATCGCCAGTCAGTTAATCGCTAACTGGTATATTTCCTATTTTTCGACCAATTTTCAACGGTTACATTTATTATTTATTTTTAGTATTAATTAGGAATTCTAGGAAATGCGAGATATGATTATTCCCTTTGCCATACTTAATCTTTTAATAGACTTTTAAACTTTTATAATATAAAATATAATTTAACACTACAAATTTAATACTGTTTAATATCAAATGTAGGGGAAGTAGAAATAGAACAGTAAATTAATATAATAATATTTTTTATCTATTTATTTGTCATAAGTTTTGAACTGAATTTACCGTCGTGTCGTGTCATCTCCCATAATACAAGATAAACTGACTAACTGGCGATGAAACGGCCGGCGATGAAACGGCCGGCGATGAAATGGACTGGCGATGAACCGGCGGCATCGAAACGGCGGCGATGAACCGGCGGCGATGAAACGTCCCATTCCGGATTAAACATACTGATTGATGCAGAGTTGGTATGAAGCTATTTTCTTGTGGCATCTTATCCAATTTACTATTTTAATTGGGAATAAGCCACAATATTAGGTTGAAATTAAGTTTATTTGACATTTCGATTTGCATTTCGGAATATTATAGTATATCAATATCTTTTCACAGTAGCCAAATTTCACCGTCTACGAACAGAGAAACAGATCTATTTAGTATAAGAAGTTTCATTGAAAATGATAATTCGTCCAATATAGTGTAAACATTTAATTCTTTTATTAAACTCACACTATTAAAATCAAGATATTTAAATAAAATTTGATCAATATTACCCCCTATCTAATTATTCATTTTTGTTTCAGGTATGTAATTGAATGATTTACTAACATTGGTAAGTTGATTAAAGCATATTTTGTAAGCACTCTGAAAATAATAATTATTATATTATACAGTATGTAAAAGCCAAATAAACTGCTCGTCAAAAGTTAGGGATATAGAAAATGCTGCTGAATTTTTATAGTAGATTTTTTCGTGAACAGATTAACGGATTCCGCTAATTTTTTTTTATTATTTTAGACTTTTCTTTAATATTTACACAGTTATGCAAAGGTTTACTCAAACTTTTTTTTGTACTTATACCGGGTGGAAGAAAAGAAATGTTTTTCTTATGTTAAGTTTGAGACGCCCTGTAGGGAGAACGAGGTACAAATGGGAGTATATATCGAAATCGTATTGTAGTCTTGTTTTGTGAACATTCTGTTTTTTGACTGTGCCTGATATCTTTAGAAATAAAAAATAGAATGTTTTGTAATTTAACATGTGTTTTAACCGAAACAAAAGTTTGACACACCTTGTAGGGAGAAAAAGGCACAAAGGTGAGTATACCTCGATATTCTGCTGTAGTCTCATATTTTGTGAATATTTTATTTTTTTAATTTCTCTGATATCTTTAATAACAAAGAAACTAGACGATATTACTCTTTAATATGTGTTTTAACTGACGACATGCGTGACATCACACATGTGAAACATAGAAAAAAATATTAAAGAGTAATACCGTCTAGTTTCTTTGTTATTAAAGATATCAGAGAAATTTAAAAAATAAAATATTCAAAAAATATGAGACTACAACATAATATCGAGGTATACTCACCTTTGTGCCTTTTTCTCCCTACAAGGTGTCTCAAACTTTTGTTTCGTTTAAAACACATGTTAAATTACAAAACCGTCTATTTTTTTTTGTTTCTAAAGATATCAGGGGCATTCAAACAACAGCATGCTCACAAAACATAAGACTACAATAAAATTCTGATGTATACTCTCATTTGTACCTCGTTCTCCCTACAGGGTGTCTCAAACTTAACACAAGAAAAACATATTTGTTTCTTCCACTTAGTATAAATACAAAAAATAAGTTTGAGTAAACCTTTGGACAACTGTGTAAATACTAAAGAAAAGGCTAAAATAAAAAAAAATAGCGGAATCCGTCTGTTCGCGAAAAAAACAGCTATGAAAATCAGCAGAATTTTCTATATCCCTAACTTTTGACGAGCAGTTTATTAGAACGATATTAGCGTGGAGAATGTGGTATGGATTTTTAAATAGATTTGCATACAAAAATATTATTTTTAGCGTGGGATGCTATATATTTTTAACATTTAATGTGTGCTTAAAGTGAATGATAACATTTTATGAGCCATTAACATACTTCACCTGTTGAGATTCCAACCTTAAACCATATTTATTGGTTTTTATAAAATGGTTTAACGAAAACAATTGATCATCCATGGAAAATTGATTCAATAATAATATGAAGTTATAAAACATTTTTTATTACATTTATTAAAACAGTTCAACACTGGGTGTTTACTTTATTAAAAAAAATCCTAAATATTTTCTCCTTCTTCTTCTTCTTCTTCTTCTTCTTCTTCTTCTTCTTCTTCTTCTTCTTCTTCTTCTTCTTCTTCTTCTTCTTCTTCTTCTTCTTAGAAAAAGCGAGACTAGTTGTAAGTCATAAGACCTTTGTACCATACCTTGTTTTTCCCTTAAGCTGTTAATAAGTGTTGTGGCCTCAATGAAGGCAAACTGTTTTTTCATTAGTAGGTAGTTTTAGAATCTCTTCTGGTTCAAATTTCAGTTTGTCAGTGAATTCCTTCCTTACATCACTTATCACATTGCAATGGCGTATGTGTACGGTAGCCTCTTCTTCAATTTCGCACTTTCTGCACCATGGTTTATTCACCTTACTTGGCTTGTATAGGTGATTTCTTAAACGAAAATGTCCAGTCACCATTTTAGTGACCGTTTTGATATCTCGTTTATTGATGTTTATTAAATTTTTCGAGAGTTATTTGGCCTTGAGTAGCTCTTAAGTAATGCTGCCTATCTTTAATAATGCCACAGACAGATTCTGGGATTTCTAAGGTTTCTCTCCAGCCTTGTTTTATCAGCATATCTGCTCTTTCACTCCCATACACACCTTTATCATCCGTCACCCACATTAAAGACACTTTATTTTCTTTTGCCAAGTTGTTGAGGAGATCTTTGCAGTTTCATCTGATTACCTAACTTCATTTAAAAAAAAACGAATATTCTTACTGTCAATACTATAACAGCAACTGAAGTCAGTACTATACTTATGATACAAATCTATTACATAGACGTTGGCATTTAGAACAAAAAACACCGAAATAAATAAATTTTTAAATAATACAGTACCTGTCGACGTGCAATTTTTTGCATTGTGTTCAGGATGACGTCAGGAAAAAAGTCTACAATAGAGAAATAAATGAAAATGCATAATTGAATTTAGAGTGAATAAAACGAATCCAAAACTGCTTGATATTTTTGGGGCCACATCGGATTTTATGAAAACATGTCAAAATCAGTAGATATATTAAGGGCCAGATTTTGATCCCCGTAGCACATGGTACTTAGGGTTACTGCTAAGGCATATTATCTTCTGGAGTTTAGACCATTTTCGCTAATAAATTTATGCAAAAACATTACTTGTGGGGTTTTGGGGATTGCTGAACACGAATATGATATCAGAATCGACTCTCGGAGCATCTACTGCCCAGGGTGAGTTTTATGCATGCCATCTTATGATTCGAGGCTTTTCGATACTAAATTGAGAGTACTCGGGGGTTAATGTAAATGTGACAAATCATAAATATGTCAATTAATTAATTATATAAAATGTCTTCTAAAATGCTCAAACTGTTAATTGAAAAATAATAAAGAGCTGGTTTTTGAGAACAGATACTACTGAGGCCTTCACCTATATCACACTCGTACTCAGCAATCCCGAAAACCCCGAGTAAACTGTTTGCATTAATTTAGTTCCGAAAATCCTTAAAACTCCGAAGATGAAGTGCCTTAGGAATACCCTGGGCACCTGGTGCATGGTTTTTGAGAACAGATACTCCTGAGGCATTCACCTATATCACAATCGTACTCAGCAATCCCGAAAACCCCGAGTAAACTGTTTGCATTAATTTAGTTCCGAAAATCCTTAAAACTCCAGAAGATGAAGTGCCTTAGGAATACCCTGGTGCCACAATAAAAACACATACCTGGTGCCCAGGGTATAATCCTCTAAATTGTCCAAATTACATGAACTTTGGATGCCTTTTATGCACTATAATAGCAGATGCAATTATTCAATTCCACCCATTTTTCTATTGTAGACTTTTTTCCTGACATCAATCTCGAACATAATGTAAAAAGTTGTAAGTTGATAGGTGCTGTATTTAAAAATCGATTAATTTTTTTCCTAATTCCCTGGTTTAACAAATATAATGAATTTAGAAACGAAAACGACAATAGACTACCCCAGCTAATTAAAAATAATATTTCAACCAACTAAGATAGTTATCATTCACCCTGGCCTAGTTCAGTCTCTCCCAAGGTGTGTGTTCGTCTTGTCCCAATCTTAGATATGAACTCTAAAAATTTCGAATGGAAGCAAACAAAACAGTATTTTTAACTAATCATGTTTATTGTTCAATAAAGATATAATAAAAATATGACTTATTAAATGCATTAACAAATATATTCAAATTCTTGCCAAAAAATAACAATTCTGGATTATACTTATGTATGGCTTGAGGCGTTGGTTCTATGGTAACTTCTTGCTGTCGACTTCTCTTTACCTGGGCTAGATGGACGGCCTCAGGTCAGTGCAGCTCTAGTTTACTGGTGGTGTTGGTCGCTGCAGTCTAGTTGCAATGCATCCTGTCTGTTTGCCTGATGAGTAGCATCACCGGTGATGAAGGCAGGTGGCTCCCGAAGGGAGAAAAGTGATTTATTCCCAAAAACTAGAAGATAAAAAACACATAAAAAATCAAGAAGTGAAAACCAAAGTGTGCCATGTCTGCCATTCTTTTAAGAAATAATCTTCAGAAAGAGTAGCAGATGACAAGAATAAATTAAATGGAATTAATATGAGGGGAATAGTTAAATTTCTAATTACTAAAAGCATATCAATAGATAGAATGTAAAATATGAAACATGTGCTTTTCGACATGTAAGGTTATGTAAAAAAATCATTATAAAAAATGCATACAGGCTTAGACAATTTTGTACAGTGATGTTTAAAGCTCGGATAATAGTCAAAATGCATTTTTTTGCCTATTTTACCTATTATAATTGTTTTTTGCACTCTTTGCCTTTTTTCGTAAATTCCGCCTATTTGTGCCTTTTTTTAAATTTCATGGTACTATCCATGATATTATTCTATTACTAAACCATTCTATAATAAAATTTTGGGTCAATAATAAAATATCAATGGTTTGTTTATATAACAGATTTCTAGGAAAATGTACCTGATCGAGACTTAAAGGTTAACTATTTGGAAATCCCTAAGCTTTATTAGTTTATTATCAGTTGTACAGTCGGTTACTGTATCAGAGTTTAGTCACAAATTGCTATATCCTAGTTTAGTTTTGTTGCGTATACCGAAAAGCAAAGAACACGTTTTAAAACGTTTTAGACATTAACATAAATTAAGGCTATGGATCGCACCTTATTCGGAACTTTCTCTAGAAGGAGATGGAGCATTTTGTAAACCATGCGGCAAATCGGTAAGTTTTATTTTTTCTCTTTTTTTCTCGCCCCACAACATAACTAAATTCTAAAGCGGTTTTAGAATTCTAATTTTTTTTTAAATTCTCAGATTTCAAGTAGAAAAAAGTACTTTATTGACCAGAATTGTGGAACCCCACTTCATAAACGTAATTTGGAAAAATTAAATTCCTCTAATTCCTCAAGTTAGCCCAAATATATCTGCGGAATAGTTTAAGCAGTTTAAAAAAAAAGGAGGAAGGCGCATTTAAATTTGATTTATGCCAGATGATGATTGCATCCAACATTCCTCTATATAAAGTTAATAACCCTAGTTTTAAATGCTTTTTCGAAAAATATCTTAATAAATCCTTACCGGACGAGAGTACATTGAGAAAACATATTGTGGAAAAATGTTATGTGGAATGTATTTCAAAAATTAAGCGGGAGTTAGAGGGCAATTTTTTGTATATTATCGTGGATGAAACGACAGATGTATGCGGCAGGTATATAGCTAATTTAATGATTGGAATTTTGAACGAAAATTTGCGAGAAAACCTTATTTAGTTGCCGTTAAAGAATTGCAAAAAACAAACAATTTAACAATAAGTCGATTTATACAAGATAGTTTAACAAACCTCTTTTTACCCAACCCTATACCAGTGAATAAAATAGTTTTAATGCTTTCAGATGCTGCGGCATATATGTTAAAAGCTGCTGTTAATTTAAAGATTTTTTATCCTAATTTAATTCATTGCACTTGTGTAGCCCACGGGGTAAATAGAATTGCTGAAGAAATAAGAAATCTGTTTCCGTTGGTAAATAATTTTATAAATTTTATGAAAAAAGTTTTTGTAAAGGCTCCGTTGAGGGTGCAAATATATAAAGAAAGACTTCCCGGTGTCCCTTTGCCACCTAAACCAGTAATTACAAGGTGGGGAACCTGGCTCGAAGCAGTTTTTTTTACTTTGAACACTGCAATGAAATAGAATTAGTTATGTCAGAATTTGATGATGATATTTCCGAAGCCATTCGAGAAGCAAAAAAAAAATATTAAAAAATCCCAAATTGAAACAGGAACTCGCTTATATCAATGACAATTATAAATTAATAGTTACCACAATTACCTTATTAGAAAAACAAGAGATAAATTTATGTGAGTCAGTAAAATTAATAGATAATTTAAAGACGAAAATTAAATCGGCACCTGGAAGTAACGGTCAATTAATTTAAAAAAAAAATTAAATATGTTTTCGACAAGAATGAAGGTTTTTCGTTTTTATCTAATGTTGCTAAAGTTTTGAATGGGACATTTTCCGAGGAATTACAAATTATGCCAGATTTATTATCCGCTCTGAAATATGCTCCAATTACATCTGTCGATGTCGAACGTTCGTTTTCAATGTACAAATTAATTTTAAGTGATCGAAGACATAGTTTTAAGACCGAAAATATTGAAAAACATTTAGTTGTTTCTATTAATGATAAAATTTTAAGTGGTTATAAATAATAAGTTATATTCCTTTATTGCCTATATTTTGCCTAAATGTTAATATTCCTGCCTTTTTTAATAAAAATCTTTGCCTATATAGGCGCCTTTTTCTTCAATTTTTGTTGCCTATAAATCCGAGCTTTAGTGATGTTACAAACTACTCACCCCAAGAGAATATCAAAGTCTGGAACTAATAGCTATTATCAGCCCTCTAATTGGCTTTTATACCAAAATTAATTTTCCACCTCCATTTTGAGAATTGAGAGACGAAGTGTCACTGTCATGACACTGCAACGTATGAGGTGGCAGGCATGTTCCGTATTAAAAGACAGATATCTAGATAGTAAGGATATACGGGGTACGTTCAGTATGTTCAGTTGATGATTTAAATGAAAAGAGATATAGTAAATAGAGGATAATAATAGAGGGCGCCAACGAGTTTTTAACGAAGAAAACAGGTAAAACAAATAGAAATAGAAATAGAAAATTATTAATGAAATATTAAAGAAAACAAGTAATTGGACTTCGTAAGTCCTAGGTTTTCACCCAAAGTAATCGAAAGTAGAACTGGAAGTCGATATTTGAACGCTTCGTGTAACTTTACGCCGATTGATAAACGATTTTACTAATTTTGAGCCATTTTGACTAAACTTTGGGTCATCATTGTTTAAACAGAAATGACTTCAAAACCGAAACTAAAGATTCAAACTCAACTTTTCAATACGCTTCGATTGATGTGTTATATGTATATGTAATATTTCTGCGACTATAACGGCACTTCAGGTTAGAACTTTTTAACCAGAAATGATATAAAAACCAAAATTTTACATTTGTTCTCATCTTGCTAAGGCACGTCGAATGATATATCGCTTACACTATTTCGGTGACTTTAAAACAGTTCATACGGTTGCAATTTTAAAACCGGAAGTCCGATGTCAAATTTCTCATCTTTAATACCATCCTTGGGTTATAAGCTTTCATTCGACACCTCATTTGTCATTCTATCTGTATTAAAAACGGAGGAGAAAGACAGACGGGCAGACAGTCATGAAACCGGAAGTATATATTTGTTTTCTTCTTCCGAAGTCGCGTCCAGTAATATATCACTTGTACTATTCCGGTGACTTTAAAACAGTAGGTACTTCTGGCCGCATTTCTAAAACCGGAAGTCCTAGGTCAAGTTTCTCAACTTTCTTGTCATTTTGCCTGTTATAGTGGAGGACTTATATTCTCAGTCGGACGACACACGGACAGACAGCCTAGGTCAAATTTCTCACCTTTATTACCATCCTTGGATTATAAGCTTTCATTTGACACCGCATTTATCATTTTACCTAGTATAAGGACGGAGAAGTTATATTTGCGGTTAGACAGACCGACGGACAGACAGCCTAGGTAAAATTTCTCACCTTTAGTACTATCCTTGGATTATAAGCTTTCATTTAACACCACATTTGTCATTCTACCTGGTCAAGTGACGAAGGAGTTATATTCTCGGTCGGACGGACAGACGTCCTAGGTCAAATTTCTCACATTTACTACCATCCTTTGGTTATAATCTTTCATTTGACACCTCATTTGTCATTCTACCTGGTACAATTACGTAGGAGTTATATTCGCGGTCGGATAGACAGACGGACAGACAGCCAAGATCAAATTTCTCACCTTTAGTACCATCCTTGGATTATGAGCTTTCATTTGAAACCTCATTTGTCATTCTAACTGATGCAATGACGAGGGAGTTATATTCGCGGTCGGACAGACCGATGGTCAGACAGTCTAGGTAAAATTTCTCACCTTTAGTACGATCTTTGGATTATAAGCTTTCATTTGACACCTGATTTGCCATTCTACCTGGTATAAAGTCGGAGGAGTTATATTCGCGGTCGGAGAGACCGATGGGCACACAGCTTTGGTAAACTTTCTCACCTTTATCCATCCTTGGAATATAAGCTTTCATTTGACACCTCATTTGCCATTCTAGCTGGTATAAGGCCGGAGGAGTTATATTCGCGGTCGTACAGACCGACGGTCAGACAGCCTAGGTAAAATTTCTCACCTTTAGTACCATCCTTGGATTATAAGCTTTCATTTGACACCTTATTTGTCATTCTACCTGGTATAAGGTCGGAGGAGTTATATTCGCGGTCGGAGAGACCGACGGATACAGCCTAGGTAAAATTTCTCATCTTTAGTATCATCCTTGGATTATAAGCTTTCATTTGACACCTCATTTGTCATTCTACCTGGTATATTGACGGAGGAGTTGTGATCACAGACAGACGGACAGACGGACGTGGATAATTCAAAGTTTTCACATTTTTTCAAAATTGGGTGAAAACAATAGAATAAAATAATTATTTAAAAATAAAATACCAAAGATGTGACGTTTGTAACGGAAAAATTTATAGAATTTAATCCGATAATTGGTACACTCACAAGAGATAAATTGTATAACACGAGGGACCTGAAACGAGAAGTTTATGCAGCGAATAATTAGACGACCATGTTTCGATACTGATGTATTACAATGTAGGTGTATGTGCCTTTATGATATCAACATGTAAATGTATAGAAAGTTCGAGATGTATTACCGTAACATGCTGAGAATATTGTATGTGTATCATGTAACTGATGGTTTGAAGGTATAATATAAAAACTAGAAATTTAAATACCTACTGTGAAAATCAGAAAACTTGAATATTTTAGATATGTTATGAGAAACAGAAAATTTAGTTAACTGTTAAGTAAGTATTTTTATCGCCAACCGTCACTACCCACATAACAGTTTCATGTTCTTAGTAGATTCATACAACATACTTTTCAGAAAAAGTATATACTGAGAATATGCGTAATTACCATTGCGAATGTGCAGAGCACATACTGAGTATATACTACATAAGTGGTTCCCAACCTTTTATGTCTGGCGACCCACCTTCTGATGATTTTTCATATTCGCGACCCATCAATCACCCACGGACTGGTGCCGTTGCCCGGTTGTGCACCGTCACTGTACGGTAATCAGCTACTCTAAGAACCACGTCGGCGTCGCGACCCACCTGGAATTCGCCCGCGACCCACTAGTGGGTCGCGACCCACCGGTTGGGAAACGCTGTACTACATTACAGTACTTAAACGTTCTATGTATATATGTACTTAGAATATACTACCGCACTTCTTTTGAGTATATACTAAGAATATACTTTTTAGAACATTCCAAGGACGTGCTATAAACCTTCTATTTATATACTTAGAACGTACTACCTACTGCACATCTTTGTATTAGAAGAATATATTTTTAAGGATATTCTAAGAAAGGTGCTATATTGCTCAGAAGTATGTTTTCAGCATCACCTAATCTCATCTTAGGTTCTACTGGTTCTACCAAATACCTACTATATTTACATATTTTAATGGCAAATGAGAATGTATGTAGTTAGTACCTACATTCTGCAATGTTACTTAAAAAGTAAGTACATATTTATAAATTTTAGTTATTTATATAAACTATTATATTATAATATTTAGCTAAACTAAACTATGTATGAGTAACTAAAATTTATATAATTATATGTTCTTCGTACTTGGTACGCGCAGACTCGAATTTGAACTAAAACAGCTTCGACATTAATTTTGAGGAGCAATCTGATGTTTTAAAACTTATATCGTGCATTGCTGTATGGAATGCCATAGTAGCTTCTTTAGCATGGTAGATGAGCTTGCAAGGCAATTGCACTGGCCTTGTGTTTCGAGCACTTTAGATGGTCCTTGATCAATGGCCGGGGTGTCGGTGTTATTCAAGTTTGACCGGGACACTAATGCAAACCGACCGGGAAGTCGGGACAGGGGTGTCCTAATTGTTAGAAGATGGTCAGTGGTACTATATCCCTTTCGGAATCCTGCCTGCTCTACTGGTTGATACGAGTCCAATTTGTGTGTTAGCCTATTGTTGATAATCCTCATGAATAGTTTATACGTTTGCGACAGCAGTGTGATGGGTCTGTAATTTTTTATGTCCTTTCTGTCGCCTTTCTTAAATAGCAGGATTGTAAGACTTTCGTTCCATTCGTCGGGTATTTCTCCTTTATGTAGACACTGATTAAATAGATTTCTTAATGTTTGTAAGATTTCTTCTTTCCTTTTTTCAACATTTCAGCAAGGATTCCATCTGGTTCTGGTGCTTTGTTGTTCTTTAATTGTGATAGTGCTGCTTCTATTTCATAATTTTTTATTTTTGGTAATGTTTCTGAGTTTACATTCGTAATTGTTTTCTTGATATATTCCTGAGTGTTGAAGTTTGCGTCTTTCTTTGAGGTGTATAGTTCTTTATAAAACCTTTCTACTTCTTCTGATATCTTATCTTTTCTCCTCTTTTCCCGTCCTGTTTCATCCTTTATTGAAATGAGTAGTGGTTTCCCTAAATTTGGTCGTAAGCATTTGAGGCCCTTACTTCTCTCAATTACTTTCTCGATTTCATTTTCAGTGTGTTTTCTTAGATCCTCTCTGGTTTTTCTCCTAATAAGTTTGTTTAGTTCTACGTATTCTACTGTGTTTCTTTTGTTTTCGCTTATTAGTTTTCGTCTACTTTCTACTAATTTAACTGTCCCGCTACTTAATCTATTTTCTTTTGTTCTTAGTTTTTTGGCAGTTTTCTTTCCCGCTTCCAAGAGTTTTTCTTTCATTTCTTCATTAATCTTATTAATTTCTGACTCTTCGTTTGCTACTTGTTGTTTATAGTTTTCCCTTAAAGTCTGTCTACATTCTTCTGCGTTTTGTCTTATTCTGCTATTGTCAATAGCCGTTGGTTTTCTTCTAGATTTCTGCGTCTCTAGTTTGCTTATTTCTATTTTGGCTCGTAGTATGCGGTGGTCGCTGCCAGTTGAGAATTTATTAAGTGTAGTTACGTCTTCGAAGATTTGTTTATTTTGGCAGAGGAAGTAGTCTATTTCATTTTTTGTCACCCCATTTGGGGAGACCCATGTCCATTTTCGGTTTGGCTTCTTATTAAAGTATGTATTTATTGCATGAAGGTTTTGTTGTTCCAAATATTCTAGTAGTCTTTCACCCCTAATATTCCTTGATCCAAGTCCGTAGTTTCCTATTTTGTTTTCTGAATCTTTCATTTTCTTTCCGATTTTTGCGTTAAAATCTCCCATAACGATTGTTGTTTTTATATTTTTGTCTTCCATTGCTGTGGTGATGTTATCATAAAAGTTATCAATTTCTTCCTCCTCATGTGTTGTTGTTGGAGCATATACTTGTATTAGTTTCATTCTTGTCTTCCTGTTAATTTCTAGTATGATATATCCTACTCTATCTGATATGCTCTTATACTCGATTACGTTTTGTTTAATTTTCTCTTTGATCAGAAATCCTATTCCTCCATATGTTTCGTCCTCCTTTCCTTTGTAATAGAGGGGATTTCCTGATTCTAGGTCTATACACATTTCTCCTCTTCTTCTGACCTCTGACAATCCTACAATGTCCCATTTGAGTTTAGTTAATTCCTCTTCGTACATCTTTTCATCTTGAGCCATGGATCTGATATTATATGTCGCTATATGTATTCTGTTGCATTCCTTCTTTTTCCGTTTTCTGATTCGTTCTTGTCGAGCTTTTGCCTCCCCCAGAATCCATGAGGCTGATCGGTTTCCCGATCTGGGACTCCGGATTTCTCCTACCCACCTGGGGTCCATTTCCGCTTTGTTGTAAGTTCGACATTGTTAGTTTGGGGAAAATAGCCTTAAAACACCACGCTGGCCAGGCGGGTTGGTGAGTTGTAGGGATCACATTTCCTTGATTCCCTGTAACTGTTGTATGGTTATCCCGCTCATGCTCGGTCGCCAGAGCCTCGTCTGTTATGTAGCAGGAGGCACCGGGTAATTTTAGATTACCACTCGTGCAGGTGAGGTTGACTTTTGGATTGATTGATTTATTGTTGTTTAGTCCGATCCCTTACCTCCCAATGGAATATGTGCCTTAAATATAACGGTATAATTATAAGATTAACGGTAAATTCATAGAATGACGAAAAAAAAAAAGATAATGGTACGGTTCAATTAATATCTTATTATGTTTTGTGTAAACATCACACCTTACGTTCGTTTTAAACGAATATTGGTCAAGAGTTTTATTGTCAAATGGGTTTTTCCTCAGACCAAAAGAAACAATGTTTTGACGGGACTTTTCCATTAATAAACTGTCTCATCGGAAGATATTGTACTTCCCATAATCGTTTTCTTCGACGCAGTGGCGACGCAGTTGGGAGGGTAAATTTGTGTTAGGTGGGAACTTTTAATGAAACACCAACCAAAAGACATACAAAAGATAAACCCAAACTACATAAAAGACATAAATAATAACTTCTTATAGGTGTGCATTAAGTTCTCTTAATTTTCCTAACTAGCCTGTTTATTGGGTTGAATTTGTATATCTCTGGTTTAAGTTTCATGTTAGCTAATACATTTTATGTTTCAACAATTTTTTTCTTTAAGTCTGGACGTTGTTAGGGGGAAATTTCCCCACTTTTCCTCCCCGTAGATCCGCCACTGGATGTAAGGATCAATAATTTTTATTCTAAAAGAAACTTTAAGACCACTTTAAGTATTATGCTGACAAATAGCAACAAAGGAAAATTAAAGAAGCAGTCCTCATCTTGTTAAATAAAGAAACATATGTGTACTTAGCAACCATTTTGCTGCTGTATGAAGGATTAAGTAATTTACCAAACAGCATTTACGAAAACTGACGAGTCAAATCAGGTAAGAGACACATAATCTATAATTAACTATAACAAGCAAAAAGATCAAAATTTGATAGCAATACGAGGGTACATTTCTCAGAATTTCACCTCAAAACATGACTGATACCTATAAGATCGAGGATCGGTACAATTATACAGAATTATCTTAAACCGCGAAGGTCACGCAGGTAGCAATTTAAAGAGAGGGGGCTTCAGTGGAACGCGTTGGTGAGAAGTGTAAACATCCATTTAAAATGCATTATGAACAAAATCAGTGGTTTTGCGCCATTGACAGATAAAATTGTTGAATAGTTTTTTATTTCGAATACATTTAATATTTTTTAATAAAGATGAATATTACCAATTACCTACATGAAATCTACAGCTATGAAGTTCATTTATAAATTTTATTTCTGAATTTTTGCAAACGATTTTTGGATTATAAAAAATCGAAATATCAAAACCAAAACACATTATAAAATGTTATTTTGATTACAACCAATAATTGTAAATTTAGTTCCATCTAAAATATCCAAGTCAAACATGATGCCGCAAGAAAACGGTTTCAAAACATTTTTATAATAGCTTGTTTTCTTAATATGCCTAATCAATTACGAAATTTGATCCGGTACCTCGATATCCATTACGGCTTGTCTACAGAAGTCTCATATTATGAAAGGAAACATGGGCGAATATAATCAATAATGTGGAAATCTGAAATTGTGTGAAAAATGAAGTAGCTCTGTTAAAAGTTTGCTAACAATATCAGTCAATAACAACCAATTTAAATCCTTTAAGATAGGACAACGATATAGTTTTTAATTTATAGAATTTCCTATATTTCTGGTACATGTTTGAAACGTATGATAAAGGAGGGTAGACCGTCCGCACATGGGGCGACGCTCGAACTACTCGACTCGATTCCAGTCACGTAGGTCTCTCCCCGCCAGTAAAGTTCCTTCGTTGTGGCATTGAGCTCCCTTCACGGAGCGTTTAGGATTGCAAATCTCCTCGTCTTGTACGACGCTCGTCGCTTGCGATCCGTAGTGCACGAGAAAGTTCGAGTGAGACGCACGTTTCCAGTCATAATAGGTTTCCTTCCTTTTTTGTTGTTTTTTTGCGCTGAATGAAATTTTACTTTTATTTAAAGATCGGTGCATGTTATGTTCGTTAATTGTAGTACTACCTACTAACTTTGTGGAAATATATTGTTTGTAATATAAAATTCTGAAAACATTGAACTTCTGTTTCTAGGTGTTTAATATAAAATTCGTTGTATTCTGGGCTAATTAGCAAAATTCATGGAAAAGTTATTTACCAGCAATTTTATTGCTGGAATCGAATTATAAGATCCTATATATTAATAATATAGGTATGCAAAGTCCGCAGATAGTGTGCTACTTTTTTTATAAACAAAATGGCGCCGACAAATCTTATTTTTTTCAATTATTGCTCTATAACTCCGAAGATTTTAACTTTACACCAAAAAAACTCAAATAAAAATTCACCCCAATTTAATTCTGCATAGAGACATGTTTTTCCCGATTTGCTCCGACGAAAATTTTCCTCGGAACATGTGGGTTTTCCCAACAAAATCTCGAATTTTCAAATAAATTTTTTGGGCCAGTAATTATTTATCAATAATTATATAGCCTGGTGAAATAAAAGCTTTCTTATTATAGATTATAAATTCAGAAGCCGGTGAAAATGAAACGAATATTTTAGCAACAATTCAATTGTTAATTAACAATTTACAGTCGCAATAACAACCAAAATAATCATGAGACATTGATCAAACTTAGAAAGATTATAAAGGTGTGATGCCTATTTAATATTTTGTCGACAAAATATAAATTTTTCCTTTTTTTGCATAATCTTTAAATGTTTAGAAAAAAATTGTTATAAACAAATTAACATTTCTCAGAAATTGTTCATTATATTCTAATTTAAAAAAATACTTAAAATGCGTACTTCATAGGCCTTGAAAATGAATGCTTTAAAAAAATTTTCCAACCATTTGCAAAAAAGTTATGAAACAGTAAAGTAAATATACGAAATCTCCGTTGTTTATAATTAGTTTTAATTGTTTCAAAGCTTAAAAGTGAGTCTATGGTACAACCTAATTACTCACAAAGAATGTCAAACATTACTGCAATGGTTATATTTTAATCAAAGATTAAAAACACTTTTTTTTGTAATTTTTAGCGCAAACGTAGGCCTGATACAGAGTCGGAGCTAAAATGTTCACTCGAAGCGACTGACACGCAGCATGCATTATTTATTAAAAGTGTACATCACGCGGCCGGTCGTCGCTCCGAGTGAAAATGTTAGCTACAGTACTGTGTTACTCTACTTTCGCGCGTGTAAATTACAAAAAAATATATTTATAATCTTTAATTAAAATATAACTATTAAACTGATAATCGATATTTTTTTGTAAATAATTAGCTTGTACTTTAAACTCACTTCTACGCTTTGAAAGAATTAAAAAAAAGTATAAACACAGTAGTAATCGTATGATTACTTTGTTGTTTCATAACTTTTTTACAAATGGTTGCAAAAAAGTTTTAAAGCATTCATTTTAAAGATATTTAAAATGCCCATTTTAGCTATTTTTTTAAATTATAATATAATAAAAACTTTCTGAGAAACGTTAATTTGTTTATAAATATTTTTTTAAACATTTAAAGATTATGCAAAACAATAAAAAAATCATATTTTGTCCACAAAATATTAAATAGGCATCTTATCTTTATAAGATTTCAAAGCTTGATCAGTGTATCATAGTTATTTTGGTTATTATTGCGACCGTAAATTATCAATTTACAATTGAATTGTTGCTAAAATATTCGTTTAATTTTCATCAGCTTCTGGAACTATAATCTAAACCAAAAAAGCTTTTAAGTCACCAAATTATTTAATTATTGGTAGATAATTACTTATCTAAAACTTTATTTGAAAATTAAAGATTTTGTTGGGAAAACCCGCATTTTCCGAGGAAAATTTTCGTCGAAGCAGATCGAAAAAAACGCGTCTCTATGCAGAATTTAATCACGGTGAATTTTTATTTGGGTATTTTTGTTGTAAAGTTAAAATCTTCGGAGTTATAGAGCAATAATTGAAAAAAACACGATTTGCGTGCGCCATTTTGTTTATAAAAAAAGTAGCACACTATCTGAGGACTTTGCATACCTATATTATTAATATATAGGATCTTATAATTCGATTCCAGCAATAAAATTGCTGGTAAATAAAATGGCCTATTCTCCGATAATCAGCCCAGACTATTGGGGAAGTAGAAAAATGTCCTTAGTATAATGCTCATTGTATTCAAATTATACTAAAAATGTAACAATACCGTACTTTTCATAGATCGAAATAGTCGTTTTGGTTGATATATAAAAAATGCGTTATTCCTGGTTGAAAGATGTGAGCAAACTGAATCGACTAGTGTGCGGAGAACAATCGCTTGTGCCACAGGGTTCGTACAAGACGAGCAAGACGCGCGAACTTAGAGACGTGTCTTCGATCGACCCATGTGCGGACGGCCTATAGGCACTTAGTTTATTTTTAGTTGTAACTTGGGGGAAGAAAGACATAACAATACGATATTTGTTGAACGATCCATATTTATTATGTAACAATAAAATCATATTTTATTATGTTTAAACAAAAAAACATCCCTGTAAAAAAATATTTTGAAAAAGTGTCATTTGCGTACTCTTGAGCTGTGAAAAGGCTGTATGACACTATGCATTTTCTTGTATCATTTCTAATATCGTTTCTGATATGTCAAAAAAATGCATAGTGTCATACACAGATACAAGAAACGATATCAGAAACGTTGCAAGATTTTTTGTCTGGCACAGATTCTTGTACAAAAACGGCGCCAATTTCTGCGCAAAGAGCAAAAACGTAAATCCTGCTGGTAAAACTTCTAAATCTCATAATGGCGGCTGAAAATGAGATCATATGATTTATGTCTTGATGAATTTATTTGTGTTTTTGTAGGTATTATTTATAAATCTTTTATTGATACTTAATATACCGTTTGGTATGGACTACTGTTCTACTAATAACCATATATTTAGCTCCTAATAAAGTTCAAACTATGTATAACTTTCGGTTTCATATTGCATAATTTTTTAATAGAGGAAAATACAATAGTTCCTAATTTGGATCAAACTGAAGACATTCTAATGCAAATATTTTAGCACAAATATCAAAACAAAATAAAAAACACAAATAATCAAAAGTCAACGTAAAAATTCTGGTTCAACATTAAAATATTTGTTTTTAAAAGTATAAATTTTATAAAATCCTTAAAATCAGCAGGTACCTTAAGCTAGCATGGCCACATGAGCAAAACCCAATTTAACCTATGCCATAATTTTTCACCGATTTTTCACTAATTTATTACCACCCTAATAATTTTTCACCCCTTAACCCCACTTCAGGAGAGATGTCACGCTAGCTTAATATTCAAGCTAGCAAAATTCTCGATAAAACGGCATTGCATGAGCGGAATCCAATTTAACCTATGCAATAATTTTTCACCCATGTTAAACTAATTTATTACCACCCTAATAATTTTTCACCCCTTAACCCCGCTTCAGGAAAGATGTCACGCTAGCTTAACATTCAAGCTAGCAAAATTCTCGATAAAACGGCATTGCATAAGCGGAATCAAATTTAACCCATGCAATAATTTTTCACCCATGTTAAACTAATTTATTACCACCCTAATAAATTTTCACCCCTTAACCCCGCTTCAGGAGAGATGTCACGCTAGCTTATTATTCAAGCTAGCAAAATTCTCGATAAAACGGCATTGCATGAGCGGAATCCAATTTAACCTATGCAATAATTTTTCACCCATGTTAAACTAATTTATTACCACCTTAATAATTTTTCACCCCTTCACCCCGCTTCAGGAGAGATGTCAAGCTAGCTTAATATTCAAGCTAGCAAAATTCTCGATAAAACGGCATTGCATAAGCGGAATCCAATTTAACCTACGCAATAATTTTTCACTCATGTTAAACTAATTTATTACCACCCTAATAATTTTTCACCCCTTAACCCCGCTTCAGGAGAGATGTCACGCTAGCTTAATATTCAAGCTAGCAAAATTCTCGATAAAACGGCATTGCATGAGCGGAATCCAATTTAACCTATGCAATAATTTTTCACCCATGTTAAACTAATTTATTACCACCCTAATATTTTTTCACCCCTTAGCCCCGCTTCAGGAGAGATGTCACGCTAGCTTAATATTCAAGCTAGCAAAATTCTCTATAAAACGGCATTGCATGAGCGGAATCCAATTTAACCTATGCAATAATTTTTCACCAATTTTTCACTAATTTATTACCACCCTCATAATTTTTCACCCCTTAATCCCACTTCAGGAGAGATGTCACGCTAGCTTAATATTCAAGCTAGCAAAATTCTCGATAAAACGGCATTGCATGAGCGGAATCCAATTTAACCTATGCAATAATTTTTCACCCATGTTGAACTAATTTATTACCATCCTAATAATTTTTCACCCCTTAACCCCGCTTCAGAAGAGATGTCAGGCTAGCTTAATATTCAAGCTAGCAAAATTCTCGATAAAACGGCATTGCATGAGCGGAATCCATTTTAACCTATGCAATAATTTTTCACCCATGTGAAACTAATTTATTACCACCCTAATAATTTTTCACCCCTTAACCCCGCTTCAGGAGAGATGTCACGCTAGCTTAATATTCAAGCTAGCATAATTCTCGATAAAACGGCATTGCATGAGCGGAATCCATTTTAACCTATGCAATAATTTTTCACCCATGTGAAACTAATTTATTACCACCCTAATAATTTTTCACCCCTTAACCCCGCTTCAGGAGAGATGTTACGCTAGCTTAATATTCAAGCTAGCAAAATTCTCGATAAAACGGCATTGCATGAGCAAAATCCAATTTAACCTATGCAATAATTTTTCACCCATGTTAAACTAATTTATTACCATCCTAATAATTTGTCACCCCTTAACACCGCTTCAGAAGAGATGTCAGGCTAGCTTAATATTCAAGCTAGCAAAATTCTCGATAAAACGGCATTGCATGAGCGGAATCCAATTTAACCTATGCAGTAGTTTTTCACCCATGTTAAACTAATTTATTACCACCCTAATATTTTTTCACCCCTTAACCCCGCTTCAGGAGAGATGTCACGCTAGCTTAATATTCAAGCTAGCTTTGCGGCTTCTAATAGTACTGATCATTACCTTTCCAACGCATGTCTAATTTTGAAAATCGGTTATACCATTCAAAAGTTACCGAGCTCAGAAATATGACTCAATTTCTAATTAAAAAAGGGAAAATTTTTGTGGATATGTACAAGTGTATATGTGTATAAGTGTATACAAGTGTATACACTTATATTGTATGTATCTATGTATGTATGTATGTATGTGTGTGGATAAGTTAAACCGATCTGAATTTTTTTTCTGTGTTTGAAGAGGGGGTTAGGGCCAATTCAGAACCGGTGTAGTTTGTGATTTTTGACCACCCATAAGCCAGTTATAGGACTTGGTAGGTACAAAACGGTATATTTTTTGGGGCTATATATCTTCAGTTCAAGAATATACAGGAGAACCGCAAATACACCCAATCAATAGTGTTGATTTCAGATTTCAAATGGTCTGTGAGCTGTCAGGATCAGACATACACACGGCTCAGTATTATAGCCGAAAAACTGAAAAACTAAACTTTGAAAATTTTGGTTTTTCGACAATTACTAAAAATTTCAATCTACGAATTGCGTAAATAACTGAGCGTTTGTAGAAGGAATCTAGACGAATCTAACGATGTGTACCCCATATCCGGGAAAATTCGAATTTTTAAGTTACAGGCTTTATAAATATGACCAAATCTATTATCTATGGGAAAAAACGGGTTTCAAGCTCAATAATTCCTGTAATCAGTTAGCATACTTGACCTTAGATGCATCAGATACTACTTGTCAATACGTTTCAAACTCATGTTTAGTGATCAAAATCGGTTAAACCGTTTAGAAGTTATTGAGCTACAGAATATAATCCAGTTAACGATTATTCTCGAAATGGTTTATGTAGTTGTAGTGATTACGACGCTAAATTTGATCTGGCAACGGGCAATCAGAGTTTATTTACCAGCCATCCCAATATTTTTTTTCAATCTATTTCGAATAGAAAAAAATTGAGTGTAAATTCGATGGACACTAAGTCATTTGGGAGGTATTGCGACAAAGTAGACCATTTATAAAGCTTAACGTGTAATCGAGAAAAACATTGCATTCAACTTCATACATTTAATTTATAAATAACTTTAAAAAACTCCCAATTGAAGAATAAAAAACCAATAAATGCCGTAAAAATGAGTGGCGCATACAATATTCCAGATACAAAAGATCTGATATGAATATTACGTGGCGCGACAATGTATTTTCATTTCGATGCAAAACAAAATTCTAGTTTTATTTTAAAAGATTTTTCCATAATATTTGCTAAATTTGAAGTAAACGCGCCACAAAAGAGTTTCAAAATTCAAACTGTATCAAAGTTAGTCTTTTGTGACGCGTTTTACTTCAAATTGAGCAAATATTATGGAAAAATCTTTTAAAATAAAACTAGAATTTTGATTTGCATCAAAATGAAAATACATTGTCGCGCCACGTAATATTCATATCAGATCTTTTGTAGCTGGAATATTGTATGCGCCACTCATTTTTACGGCGTTTAGCGGTTTTTTATTCTTGTAATTATTATTGTTATAGGACTCAATTTTCATATCTCAATATTTTTTAAAAGATCAGTCTAAAAAACTGATTTTTAGATTTTATCATTAATAATGAATAAAACACGAATAGGTATAATATATCTACGGACAATGAACTGATATATAAGTATAAAAGTAAAATAATTTTTAAATTAACAAGTATGTAATTTTGAATATAGCTAACACAGCCCTTTGGAACATTTATTACTTAATTTTTATAATAGGGTACCGATAATAATGCATTTTATGATACTATTCTTTCCGCATTTCAAAGTCATAAAACCACCACCCAGATGTTTACCTATTGTATCTACTACTATTGTTGTAGTAAGTGGGTCTGTATTAAAATTTATTTACTTCTATGAATAATTTTTAACCACGTTAGTATAGGAAAGTTAAGATTTAAGGACAAAAAAAATCATTTTTTACAATTTTACTGTATGTACTATTGTGTTTTCATTTTATCAATCAAAAGCAAAAAATTAAAATTAAATTAAATTTTTTTTCAAATAACGCGGGCACATAAATTTGATACACCCTGTATATTGAGCTGTAAATATTTATTAGAATTTAGTTTGGATGTAAGTAGATTTCTCTTTTAATGAGCTTTCCGATGAACCATTAAAGACTTTTGTGAATAATTAAAGTGAAAAGGACGATGTATTTAGATTTAAAATGAAAATAGATTGTTTATTACGAGAACTATAGAATCCACAGGTAGATGTAATTATCACTTTCTGGGAAAGTGGTTTAAAAAGAAAGTTTGGAGTTTTAATATCTTTGTTCAACAAGAGTAAATGTTGTAGAGTTTCCCCGAAAGTAATTAGGATGGTCGGAATAATTTTGAAAATTAATGTTTGTTTGTCGAATGGAAAAGATTGTTTCTGATTCTTGGCAAGTTGGAAGGGGAAAGGTAGTTTGAATGATTGAGAGAGTTTGAAAAAGAAGTCAGTATGTTATTTGGCAGCGCTGAGGAGCGGTCGACGTTTTGGTGGATAAGTAGTTAGCAAATACCAGTGGTTGTTTGATAGTGGAGAATAGTGTTGAAAAGTGGAACGAGATACAGATCAAATTGAGACGAAATACCTCTTTGATTCTGTATTATTGTGAGAAGGAGAGCAGAGAAATTTTAGAGTTTGGTTTGAATCGGGTACGTGTCAAAAGAGACCCGGCTTGTTGGAGAATTGGTGCTGGTATGCTGATAGTTTTGAAGCTGGAGAACGGAGAGGGCTTTGATGAGTAGCCTTTAACATAGTCAACGAGGGAGAGCTGTTTTGGGTCACGAGAAGACATCAGAGTGAGTGAAGCAAAAGGTCAGTCAACTTATGTGAAAGATATTTTTATGTTCGGAAACTAAAATTTTGAGTAAAAGGCATATGAATTAAAATTCCAATATTTCTAAAAGTAAATAGGAAGTATAGCTAATCTTGCGAATACATAAATTTGTTTTGTTTAGTTTGTTTTACCAAAGTCATCGGGAACAAACCGATAAATTGTTTTTTTTTAACTATAATAAATTTAAGTGGTAAAGTTTTCATTCGGACATCTGTGTCCACAGGTTTTAGATTTGATAGATTTTAGAGTATTGATTTTGACAAATAAAAGACAATTCTGTATGTTTATTTTAATATTTTGCTTTATTTCTTTTCCCTATTTTATCCCGATTAGGATCAACTAAGAGATACTGAACCCACGAGAGAAGATAAGTATAACGTGAGATAATTTAGATTTTTTTTTTAATAGTATAAAAAGGCACCCTGAGATTTTTTATTCATTTTTATGTATTTTGCGACAATTAAATAATTAATCAGATAAATAATAATTAATATAAAATTAAAAAAAGCAGATCATAACAGTACTTTATATTATTCTGAAGCTGTTTCTTTGTGGAATCTTTTTGAAAAAAATTTACTATTTTATTTAGAAATATATACTATAGTTTAAGCCAGATTAAATTAAATTTTTAGAAGAATTTTTTTACTAAGCAACACAAACAAACTATTTTTAATTTATTAATATTTTGTATTTCAATGACGACTTCCGAAGTGGAAGTCGAAACATCAATAAATTTCATTTTTAACTTGAATTGTGGCTTATTTACAAATAAAACATGTAGTACATTTCACTATACCTACTATATTTATAAGTAAAATAAGAAAGGGCTCTGGTAAGTTTTTACTTAATGTTAACCAACCTCATAATTTTACAACCAAAACCACACTGAATGGGAAACATTCCACAAGCTACACATTCGCGTTAGCTGAATGCAAAATATTTTTGCATTCTAATGTATAAATGCTTAATTATTAATTTGTACTGCTAAGTAGTTCATATTTTGACTTAAGTAGGCTAAGTTATAGAGTACAGGGGAAAAACAAACAATGTCACATCGTATACATATCGAGAAAAACACCAATAAACGTTTCATTCTTATGATATTCTAAAAACCACTTAGGATATTCTTAGCAAAATTCTGGCGACTCTTGTTCTAAAATCTTAATATAATATTAATCTAATATTATTATATACAGGATGAGTCATGAGGAACTGTACATACTCCTACCTCGTATAGAGGCCCCTATGGAGTATAACAAATGACCATTAAAAAGTGTCTGCTCTAATTGTTTAATAATATACAGGGCGAGTTTTGCATTTTGACAGAAATTTGTATTCGTCATAATTTTTGAACGGTCAGATCGATGTGTCTCTTATTTTGGTCAATCGTTACACTTCTTCTTCTTCTTGTGCCACTCCTGTCGGAGATTGGAAATCATCAAGGCTACCCTGACTTTGTTTACAGCTGACCTAAAAAGTTCATTAGTGGTGCAGCCAAACCACTCTCTCCAATTCCGCATCCACGACATTCTTCTACGGCCTGGATTCCGTTTTCCTTCTATTTTTCCTTGCATTATATTTTGAAGTAATGCGTATTTATGACCTCTCATCAGGTGACCCAAATACTCGAGTTTTCTTCGTTTTATCGTTAATAAAATTTCTGGGTCTCTTCCTATCCTTCGTATTACTTCAAGATTTGTGATTCTTTCAACCCAACTTATCTTCAGCATTCGACGGTAGCACCACATCTCGAAACTTTCAATATTTTTTATGTTGTTCTGTTTGAGAGTCCAGGCCTCTACACCGTATAATAGCGTGTTAAATACGTAGCCACTTAGCATTCTTAATCGTAGAGGGATGCTTATATCTCTGTTGCAGAAGAATTTTCTCATCTTTATGAGGGTGGCCCTGGCAATTTCGATACGTTTTTTTATTTCATTGTTTTGGTCTCCAGTTTCGTTTATTAAAGTTCCCAAGTATTTATAACTTGATACTTTTTCAATTTGAATGCCGTTTATACTAATATGTGCTGGTTGTGTCATGATTTTACTGAAGACCATATACTTGGTTTTTTTGATATTAATGTTTATGCCATAATTGTTGCAAGCAATATTTATGTTTGTAAGTAATCGTTGTAATTCTTCTACTGTTCTTGCAACTAGTACAGTGTCGTCTGCGTATCGAATATTATTTACAACCTCTCCATTGATTACGATTCCTTCATTTGCTTGCAAAAGGGCTTCCTGACAGATGCTTTCACTATATACATTAAATAGCAGTGGTGACAAAATGCATCCCTGTCTTACTCCTCTACGTATTTCTATTGCTTTTGATATCTCGTTTTCTATTTTGATGTTAGCTTTCTGATTCCAATATAAGTTGAGAATTATTCGCAGATCTTTATTATCTATGTCTTTTCTTTCAAGAATGTCTCTTAGCCTATCGTGGCGTACTCTGTCAAACGCTTTTTCAAAATCGATAAAACATGCATGTACTTCTTGATTAACGTCTAGGCATCTTTGTGTAAGAACATTCAAACCGAAGAGAGCTTCTCGAGTACCTATATCGTTACACTATTACCACCTAATCAACTGATTTATTCAAACTAGAAAAAAATCAGGTCCGGCTTTAAAAAATTAGTTCGTTTGGGTCTTAGAAAAAATTTCACCCTGTATACGCTTTTTGAAAACTCTAATATGAGTTTTACAAATTAGACAAATAGGCAATTAAAATGGCAAATTTTTTCCCCACACGATTACATAAATTTTTATAAAAAAATCAAATTTGACTATGAATTAAAAGTTTGGTAAAGTAAAGTGAACCATAGATTTAAAAAAATTAACTTTTATTACAAAAATTAATTTTTTTTAAACAAATATTTAATTTATGTTACCACCCAATCAACTGATTATTCAAACTAGAAAAAAATCGGGTCTGGCTTTAAAAAATTAGTTCGTTTGGGTCTTAGAAAAAAATTTACAAATTAGATAAATAGGCAATTAAAATGGCATATTTATTTTTTCCCCACACGATTACTTAATTTTTTATTAAAAAATCAAATTCGTCAAAATCGCAATTTTACCATAAAAATAAAAAAAATTAAACAACGTTTTTCTTAAAATTAAAAGTTTTACCATTTTTTTTTCTATAACACGTCTAGATTTAAAACTCCCCATAACACTTCTCTTTGGACTCTATAGTTTAACATAGACGTGATCAAATAGATAAATTTTAAATTTTTTTATTTTTCATTTATTAAATTAAAATTCATAACTTTTACGAGAACAAGACTAAAAGTCTACAACAATTTTCATAATCTTCACAATGGTAAGAGATATGTGCTGTAAAAATTTTAGAAAAAAAATATTAAAATGGAACAAGGTTGTAGCGAGTTAACTGTGATATATTTTTTTCATTTTTGGGTTAAAATTCCGATTTTGACAAATTTGATTTTTTAATAAAAAATTAAGTAACCGTGTGGGGAAAAAATAAATATGCCATTTTAATTGCCTATTTGTCTAATTTGTAAAATTCACATTAGAGTTTTTAAAACGCATATACAGGGTGAAATTTTTTTCTAAGACCAAAACGAACTAATTTTTTAAATGCGGGCCTGATTTTTTTCCAGTTTGAATAAATCAGTTGATTAGGTGGTAATAGTGTAACGATTGACCAAAATAAGAGACACATCGATCTGACCGTTCAAAAATTATGACGAATACAAATTTCTGTCAAAATGCGAAACTCGCCCTGTATATTATTAAACAATGGGAGCAGACACTTTTTATTAGGTCATTTGTTATTCCCCATAGGGGCCTCTATACGAGGTAGGAGCATGTACAGTTCCTCATGACTAGGGAGCGGATTTATATTCGATCAATTTTGATGAAATATGCGCATATGCGGTAAAAAATTACGAAATATGTGCAAGATATGCACAAAAATTCAAAAAATGCGCATTTCAAGAAACCACAAATTTTCTGTTCTATTCTATTCCAGGGGGTTCTTTTATAGGGGGGGGGTGGCAATCTTATTTATTATCTTTCAAACAAAATGCAATTTATTCACAAAAACTGCTACCAATAGTTACCTATTTAAAATAAAACAACAATATCACTATAAATTATCTTCGATTATAATTCACTAAAATTTGTTTTTCCAAATTCTTTACGAGGAAACATATTCTTTGATCAGATAAAATATTTTTATAACTTGAAAAACTCCTTTCAACATCAATAGAAGTAATTAAGGCGTATTTAAAATAACGTTAATTTCCGTTAGAAATTCGTAAAACTATGGTTAAAGGTGTAAATTCTTTTGACAATAGAGGATTTAAAAGAATTATCAGAATTATAGGTACCTACTAAATATAATAAAAGTAAATAAAATTCGGATTTCCAGGTAAACCATCCTTCATCATTACAACCTACAATCATTTTCTAACGGCGTACGATAAGCACTAGTAAATAAGTACTTTGTGTAAAGATCGGGTATTTTCTAAGAAAAAATGAAAGGCAGTGAATGAGCCGGTAGTCCTCGAATTAATATATATATATATATGAAGGGCTTAATGTGAAACAATGAAAAGCCTCAAAAAGGTAAAAATGAGATATTTGACTTTGAATGTTAAAAATAATATTAAAAAATCCAGTAACAACTTTTATTGTTTTAGTTTAGATATTTCGATGCATCATGCCCTATGAGATCATAGTTGACAACAATAATAAAATTACTTGAAACTCGAGAAAAAACAGCATTTATTTAAAAAAAATGTGGCATGTTACATTATTCCATTAATAATAAATACCCAAATTTTAGATATATGTAGATTCATAATTTTCTATTATCGACTGAGTTCGTGGTGGTTTCAACCCTATACGTGTTAAACAGTGTTTATTTCTTTGTCTCCATCAACTTGTTGGAATTTTTGACGGGTGTGTTTGGTTTTGTCTTTTTTATTGACGGACCTTGTTCATTATCCTACAACCAAATGCAATAATATAACAAGCCACGTCACAAGCCACTACATTAATCTTGAATGGTAATAATGTGACAAGCCACATTTAGGAAAAAATTACATATCACTGTATTTTCATTACTTGAGTCACTTCTAGATTGTACATAGTCAGGGTTACGGTCACTGTCATCGAATGTCAAGTCAACTTTACTATTTTTCTTGCTAGAATCATCAGAACTCAATAATTATCCGAATTGCTTCCGCCCATGTTCGCCATTTTTATGGGGCTTGTCATTATGTCGAGTAGATACTAGAGACAAACTAGACCTATGGAATAGTGTGACCATAGATTTATCTGGCCATCTATTAACGAAGGGCTGAGATAATTTGTTAGTGGCTTGTTATACTATTACTTTAACCAAGAATAACACTAACTTGTTTTGAAATCATGTGTGGCTTGTCATTGTTTCACATTAAGCCCTTCATATATACATACGACAGCCTGTGCGGGGAAATATTTTGTGTTGAATTACAAATTTTTAAATTTTTTTTGGACTTAAATGTTTTTAAATAGGCACAAAATATGCATGTTTCTTTAAAAATATGCATGTTTCTTTAAAAATATGCAAAATTTAGTAAAGTTCTCAAATATGCGAAATATGCATGCAATATGCATTTAGCATAAAATCCGCTCCCTACTCATGACTCACCCTGTATAGGGTGGAAGGCACTTATGGAACAAAATTATTTCTGTCCTTGTTTTAAACAATTTTAAAAAATGCCAAGACCCGTCCATTTTTAAATATAAATATACGCTTTTTAAACCTAAATTTGATTGTACAGGGTGATTCACGCAAGTCTAGCATAGTCCATAAGCTTTAGTTTTAATGAAACACCCTATATATTTTTATACTTTTAAAAGTTGCTTAACAACCTGATTTCATCGAACTACATCATGTAAGTATATTATGAATAAGACAGGGTGAAATTTTGAAATTATAATGTGTGGAAACCACTTATGGAAAAAAATTGTTTGTGTCCTTATTTTAAAAAATTATACCAAATTGTTCTATATGGTCCACATATTGTTCATTTTGAGCGTCCGGTTTGGGGGGCGGGGAGAGATGGGGGAGATGGGGGAGAAGTCGGTAAATTAGTAGTTTTTTAGGTTTTTCGTCAATATTTCTAAATCTATGATTTAGGATAAACAATGTTCTATACAAAAATGTTCTACATAAAATTTAACAAAATTCCATAAAAAAAGGTCTTATACATAATTGTTATAAAATCAACGGTTCCGGAGTTAAATAAGGAGGGTGAAAAGTGGAGGTGATGATTTTGTGTGGTGAGGCTGACGTTTTTTAAGGGCTTATCACTAACATACCATCGGCCACTAAAATAGCAAATTTTATTTACAAAACACAATGTTGTTAAAGACAATTTCTTTCATCAGTAATAACACCTATTATAAACAATTCCGTTCACGAGGTGCCATTTTTTGGAATTCTGCTGGCTTGAATATTAATCTAGCGGAACATCTCCCCTGGAGTAAGGTTGAGAGGTGAAAAATTATTAGGGTGGTAATAAATTAGTTTAACATGGGTGAAAAACTACTGCATAGGTTAAATTGGATTCCGCTCATGCAATGCCGTTTTATCGAGAATTTTGCTAGCTTGAATATTAAGCTAGCCTGACATCTCTTCTGAAGCGGGGTTAAGGGGTGAAAAATTATTAGGGTGGTAATAAATTAGTTTAACATGGGTGAAAAATTATTGCATAGGTTAAATTGGATTCCGCTAATGCAATGCCGTTTTATCGAGAATTTTGCTAGCTTGAATATTAAGCTAGCGTGACATCTCTCCTGAAGCGGGGTGAAGGGGTGAACAATTATTAGGGTGGTAATAAATTAGTTTAACATGGGTGAAAAATTATTGCATAGGTTAAATTGGATTCCGCTTATGCAATGCCGTTTTATCGAGAATTTTGCTAGCTTAAATATTAAGCTAGCGTGACATCTCTCCTGAAGCGGGGCTAAGGGGTGAAAAATTATTAGGGTGGTAATAAATTAGTTTAACATGGGTGAAAAAGTATTGCATAGGTTAAATTGGATTCCGCTCATGCAATGCCGTTTTATCGAGAATTTTGCTAGCTTGAATATTAAGCTAGCGTGACATCTCTCCTGAAGCGGGGTTAAGGGGTGAAAAATTATTAGTATGGTAATAAATTAGTTTAACATGAGTGAAAAATTATTGCATAGGTTAAATTGGATTCCGCTTATGCAATGCCGTTTTATCGAGAATTTTGCTAGCTTGAATATTAAGCTAGCCTGACATCTCTCCTGAAGCGGGGTGAAGGGGTGAAAAACTATTAGGGTGGTAATAAATTAGTTTAACATGGGTGAAAAATTATTGCATATGTTAAATTGGATTCCGCTCATGCAATGCCGTTTTATCGAGAATTTTGCTAGCTTGAATATTAAGCTAGCGTGACATCTCTCCTGAAGCGGGGCTAAGGGGTGAAAAATTATTAGGGTGGTAATAAATTAGTTTAACATGGGTGAAAAATTATAGTATAGGTTAAATTGGATTCCGCTCATGCAATGCCGTTTTATCGAGAATTTTGCTAGCTTGAATATTAAGCTAGCGTGACATCTCTCCTGAAGCGGGGTTAAGGGGTAAAAAATTATTAGAGTGGTAATAAATTAGTTTAACATGGGTGAAAAATTATTGCATAGGTTAAATTAATTTCTGCTCATGCAATGGCGTTTTATCGAGAATTTTGCTAGCTTGAATATTAAGCTAGCGTGACATCTCTCCTGAAGCGGGGTTAAGGGGTGAAAAATTATTAGGGTGGTAATAAATTAGTTTAACATGGGTGAAAAATTATTGCATAGGTTAAATTTGATTCCGCTTATGCAATGCCGTTTTATCGAGAATTTTGCTAGCTTGAATGTTAAGCTAGCGTGACATCTCTCCTGAAGCGGGGTTAAGGGGTGAAAAATTATTAGGGTGGTAATAAATTAGTTTAACATGGGTGAAAAATTATTGCATTGGTTAAATTGGATTCCGCTCATGCAATGCCGTTTTATCGAGAATTTTGCTAGCTTGAATATTAAGCTAGCGTGACATCTCTCCTGAAGTGGGGTTAAGGGGTGAAAAATTATTAGGGCGGTAATAAATTAGTGAAAAATTGGTGAAAAATTATGGCATAGGTTAAATTGGGTTTTGCTCATGTGGCCATGCTAGCTTAAGGTACCTCAATATATGGACCATATAGAACAATTTGGTATAATTTTTTAAAATAAGGACACAAACAGTTTTTTTTCCATAAGTGGTTTCCACACATTATAATTTCAAAATTTCACCCTGCATTATTCATAATATACCATACATGATGTAGTTCGATGAAATCAGGTTGATAAGCAACTTTTAAAAATATAAAAATATATAGCGTGTTTCATTAAAAATAAAGCGTATGGACTATGCTAGACTTGCGTGAATCACCCTGTACAATCAAATTTAGGTTTAAAAAGCGTATATTTATATTTAAAAATGGACGGGTCTTGGCGTTTTTTAAAATTGTTTAAAACAAGGACAGAAATAATTTTGTTTCATAAGTGCCTTCCACCCTATACAGGGTGAGTCATGAGTAGGGAGCGGATTTTATGCTAAATGCATATTGCATGCATATTTCGCATATTTGAGAACTTTACTAAATTTTGCATATTTTTAAAGAAACATGCATATTTTTAAAGAAACATGCAAATTTTGAGCCTATTTAAAAACATTTAAGTTCAAAAAAAATTAAAATTTTTTTAATTCAACACAAAATATTTCCCCGCACAGGCTGTCGTATGTATATATGAAGGGCTTAATGTGAAACAATGACAAGCCACACATGATTTCAAAACAAGTTAGTGTTATTCTTGGTTAAAGTAATAGTATAACAAGCCACTAACAAATTATCTCAGCCCTTCGTTAATAGATGGCCCGATAAATCTATGGTCACACTATTGCATAGGTCTAGTTTGTCTCTAGTATCTACTCGACATGACAAGCCACATCAAAATGGCGAACATGGGCGTAAGCAATTCGGATAATTATTGAGTTCTGATGATTCTAGCAAAAAAAATAGTAAAGTTGACTTGACATTCGATGACAGTGACCGTAACCCTGACTATGTACAATCTAGAAGTGACTCAAGTAATGAAAATACAGCGATATGTAATTTTTTCCTAAATGTGACCTGTCACATTATTACCATTCAAGGTTAATGTAGTGGCTTATGACGTGGTTTGTTATATTATTGCATTTGGTTGTAGGATAATGAACAAGGTCCGTCAATAAAAAGGACAAAACCAAACACACCCGTCAAAAATTCCAACAAGTTGATGGAGACAAAGAAATAAACACTGTTTAACACGTATAGGGTTGAAACCACCACGAACTCAGTCAATAATAGAAAATTATGAATCTACATATATATCAAAAATTTGGGTATTTATTATTAATGGAATAATGTAACATGCCACATTTATTTTAAATAAATGCTGTTTTTTCTCGAGTTTCAAGTAATTTTATTAATATTGTTGTCAACTATGATCTCATAGGGCATGATGCATCGAAATATCTAAACTAAAACAATAAAAGTTGTTACTGGATTTTTTAATATTATTTTTAACATTCAAAGTCAAATATCTCATTTTTACCTTTTTGAGGCTTGTCTTTGTTTCACATTAAGCCCTTCATATTATATATTAATTCGAGAACTACCTGAAGAGAGACGGCTCATTCACTGCCTTTCATTTTTTTCTTAGAAAATACCCGATCTTTACACAAAGTACTTATTAGTGCTTATCGTACGCCGTTATAAAATTATTTTAGGTTGTAGTGATGAAGGATGGTTTACCCGGAAATCCGAATTTTATTTACTTTTATTATATTTAGTAGGTACCTATAATTATTCTGGTAATTCTTTTAAATCCTCTATTGTTAAGAGAATTTACACCATAGTTTTACGAATTTCTAACGGAAATTAACAAGTTATTTTAAATACGCCCCAATTACTTCTATTGATGTTGAAAGTAGTTTTTCAAGCTATAAAAATATTTTATCTGATGAAAGAATATGTTTCCTCGTAAAGAATTTGGAAAAATAAATTGTAGTGAATTATAATCGAAGATAATTTATAGTGATATTGTTGTTTTATTTTAAATAGGTAACTATTGGTAGCAGTTTTTGTAAAAACTGTGAATAAATTGCATATATAAAAAAATTATTTTATTTGAAAGATAATAAATAAGATTGCCACCCCCCCCCCTATAAAAGAACCCCCTAGAATAGAATAGAACAGAAAACTTGTGGTTTCTTGAAATGCGCATTTTTTGAATTTTTGTGCATGTCTTGCACATATTTCGTAATTTTTTTACCGCATATATATGCGCACATTTCATCAAAATTGATCGAATATAAATCCACTCCCTAGTCATGAGGAACTGTACATGCTCCTACCTCGTATAGAGGCTCCTATGAGGAATAACAAATGACCTAATAAAAAGTGTCTGCTTTCATTGTGTAATAATATACAGGGCGAGTTTCGCATTTTGACAGAAATTTGTATTCGTCATAATTTTTGAACGGTCAGATCGATGTGTCTCTTATTTTGGTCAATCGTTACACTATTACCATCTAATCAACTGATTTATTCAAACTGGAAAAAAATCAGGCCCGGATTTAAAAAATTAGTTCGTTTTGGTCTTAGAAAAAATTTTACCCTGTATACGCTTTTTAAAAACTCTAATATGAATTTTACAAATTAGACAAATAGGCAATTAAAATGGCATATTTATTTTTTCCCCACACGATTACTTAATTTTTTATTAAAAAATCAAATTTGTGAAAATCAGAATTTTAACCCAAAAATGAAAAAAATATATCACGGTTAATTCGCTACAACTTTGTTCCATTTTAATATTTTTTTTTCTAAAATTTTTACAGCACATATCTCTTACCATTGTGAAGATTATGAAAATTGTTATAGACTTTTAATCTTCTTCTCGTAAAAGTTATGAATTTAAAAAATAAAAGGTGCAGATTCATGAATTGCAAAGTTAAATCGCAAAAATTAAGTGAAAAAATTTAAAATTTATCTATTTGATCACGTCTTTGTTAAACTATAGAGTCTAAAGAGAAGTGTTATGGGGAGTTTTAAATCTAGACGTGTTATAGAAAAAAAAATGGTAAAACTTTTAATTTTAAGAAAAACGTTGTTTAATTTTTTTTTTATTTTTATGGTAAAATTGCGATGTTGACGAATTTGATTTTTTAATAAAAAATTAAGTAATCGTGTGGGGAAAAAATAAATATGCAATTTTAATTGCCTAATTGTCTAATTTGTAAATTTTTTTCTAAGACCCAAACGAACTAATTTTTTAAAGCCGGACCCGATTTTTTCTAGTTTGAATAATCAGTTGATTCGGTGGTAACATAAATTAAATATTTGTTTAAAAAAAATTAATTTTTGTAATAAAAGTTAATTTTTTTAAATCTATGGTTCACTTTACCAAACTTTTAATTCATAGTCAAATTTGATTTTTTTATAAAAATTTATGTAATCGTGTGGGGAAAAAATAAATATACCATTTTAATTGCCTATTTGTCTAATTTGTAAAACTTATATTAGAGTTTTCAAAAAGCGTATACAGGGTGAAATTTTTTCTAAGACCCAAACGAACTAATTTTTTAAAGCCGGACCTGATTTTTTTCTAGTTTGAATAAATCAGTTGATTAGGTGGTAATAGTGTAACGATTGACCAAAATAAGAGACACATCGATCTGACCGTTCAAAAATTATGACGAATACAAATTTCTGTCAAAATGCAAAACTCGCCCTGTATATTATTAAACAATGAGAGCAGACACTTTTTAATGGTCATTTGTTATACCCCATAGGGGCCTCTATACGAGGTAGGAGTACAGTTCCTCATGACTCATCCTGTATATAATAATATTAGATTAATATTATATTAAGATTTTAAAACAAGAGTCGCCAGAATTTTGCTAAGAATATCCTAAGTGGTTTTTAGAATATCATAAGAATGAAACGTTTATTGGTGTTTATCTCGATATGTATACAATGTGACATTTATTGTTTTCCCCCTGTAATCTATAACTTAGCCTACTCAAGTCAAAATATGAACTACTTAGCAGTACAAATTAATAATTAAGCATTTATACATTAGAATGCAAAAATATTTTGCATTCAGCTAACGCGAATGTGTAGCTTGTGGAATGTTTCCCATTCAGTGTGGTTTTGGTTGTAAAATTATGAGGTTGGTTAACATTAAGTAAAAACTTACCAGAGCCCTTTCTTATTTTACTTATAAATATAGTAGGTATAGTGAAATGTACTACATATTTTATTTGTAAATAAGCCACAATTCAAATTAAAAATGACATTTATTGATGTTTCGGCTTCCACTTCGGAAGTCGTCATTGAAATACAAAATATTAATAAATTAAAAATAGTTTGTTTGTGTTGCTTAGTAAAAAAATTCTTTTAAAAATTTAATTTAATCTGGCTTAAACTATAGTATATATTTCTCCATACAATAGTAAATTTTTTTCAAAAAGATTCCACAAAGAAACAGCTTCAGAATAATATAAAGTACAGTAAAATTGTAAAAAATGATTTTTTTTGTCCTTAAATCTTAACATTCCTCTACTAACGTGGTTAGAAATTATTCAGAGAAGTAAATAAATTTTCATACAGACAATCCACTTACTACAACAATTAATAGTAATAGATACAATAGGTAAACATCTGGGTGGTGGTTTTATCACTTTGAAATGCGGAAAGAATAGTATCATAAAATGCATTATTATCGGTACCCTATTATAAAAATTAAGTAATAAATGTTCCAAAGGGCTGTGTTAGCTATATTCAAAATTACATACTTGTTAATTTAAAAATTATTTTACTTTTATACTTATATATCACAGTTCACTGTCAATTGACATAACGTAGATATATTATACCTATTCGTGTTTTATTCATTATTAATGATAAAATCTAAAAATCAGTTTTTTAGACTAATCTTTTAAAAAATATTAAGAGATGACAATTGAGTCCTATAACAATAATAATTACAAGAATAAAAAACCGCTAAACGCCGTAAAAATGAGTGGCGCATACAATATTCCAGTTACAAAAGATCTGATATGAATATTACGTGGCGGGACAATATATTTTCATTTTAATGCAAAACAAAATTCTAGTTTTATTTTAAAAGATTTTTCCATAATATTTGCTCAATTTGAAGTAAAACGCGTCACAAAAGACTAACTTTGATACAGTTTGAATTTTGAAACTCTATTGTGGCGCGTTTACTTCAAATTTAGCAAATATTATGGAAAAATCTTTTAAAATAAAACTAGAATTTTGTTTTGCATCGAAATGAAAATACATTGTCGCGCCACGTAATATTCATATCAGATCTTTTGCAGCTGGAATATTGTATGCGCCACTCATTTTTACGGCGTTTATCGTTTATTCTTGTATTGGGAGTTTTTTAAAGTTATTTATAAATTAAATGTATGAAGTTGAATGCAATGTTTCTCGATTACACGTTAAGCTTTATAAATGGTCTACTTTGTCGCATTACCTCCCAAATGACCTAGTGTCCATCGAATGTACACTCAATTCTTTTCTATTCGAAATAGATCGAAAAAAAATATTGGGATGGCTGGCAAAATAAACTCTGATTGCCCGTTGCCAGATCAAATTTAGCGTCGTAATCACTACAACTACATAAACCATTTCGAGAATAATCGTTAACTGGATTATACTTCTGTAGCTCAATAACTTTTAAACGGTTTAACCGATTTTGATCACTAAACATGAGTTTGAAACGTATTGACAAGTAGTATCTGATGCATCTAAGGTCAAGTATGCTAACTGATTACAGGAATTATTGAGCTAGAAACCCGTTTTTTCCCATAGATAATAGATTTGGTCATACTTATAAAGCCTGTAACTTAAAAAAAAATAACTTAAAAATCCAAAATTTTCAAAGTTTAGTTTTTCAGTTTTTCGGCTATAATACTGAGCCGCGTGTATGTCTGATCCTGACGGCTTACACACCATTTGAAAGCTTAAATCAACACTATTGATTTGGTGTATTTGCGGTTCTCCTGTATATTCTTGAACCGAGGATATATACCCCCAAAAAACATACCGTTTTGTACCTACCAAGTCCTATAACTGGCTTATGGGTGGTCAAAAATCACAAACTACACCGGTTCTGAATCGGCCCTAACCCCCTCTTCAAACACAGAAAAAAAATTCAGATCGGTTTAACTTATCCACACACATACATACATACATACATAGATACATACAGTTAAGTCCACGAGTCTTTACCCGTGCGTCATCATTTAAAGCCTACGAAATAAGTTGATGATAAGTCGGAAATTGAAATTTACTAAACGCAAGAGCAAGTGACAGTAAGTAGCTACTGCTCCTATTACGGGTTAAAGTTTGAGTTATCAAATATGTGTTTTATCTCGCCAGGTTTTAATGACACATGGGTAAAGATTCGTGGTCTCAACTGTACATATCCACAAACATTTTCCCTTTTTTAATTAGAAATTGAGTCATATGTCTGAGCTCGGTAACTTTTAAATGGTATAACCGATTTTCAAAATTAGACATGCGTTGGAAAGGCAATGATCAGTACTATTAGAAGCCGCAAAGCTAGCTTGAATATTAAGCTAGCGTGACATCTCTCTTGAAGTGGGGTTAAGGGGTGAAAAATTATTAGGGTGGTAATAAATTAGTTTAACATGGGTGAAAAATTATTGCATAGGTTAAATTGGATTCCGCTTATGCAATGCCGTTTTATCGAGAATTTTGCTAGCTTGAGTATTAAGCTAGTGTGACATCTCTCCTGAAGCGGGGTTAAGGGGTGAAAAATTATTAGGGTGGTAATAAATTAGTTTAACATGGGTGAAAAATTATAGCATAGGTTAAATTGGATTCCGCTTATGCAATGCCGTTTTATCGAGAATTTTGCTAGCTTGAGTATTAAGCTAGCCTGACATCTCTCCTGAAGCGGGGTGAACGGGTGAAAAATTATTAGGGTGGTAATAAATTAGTTTAACATGGGTGAAAAATTATTGCATAGGTTAAATTTAAATCCCCTAATGCAATGCCGTTTTGACGAGAATTTTGCTAGCTTGAATATTAAGCTAGCGTGACATCTCTCCTGAAGCGGGGTTAAGGGGTGAAAAATTATTAGGATCGTAATAAATTAGCTTAACACGGGTGAAAATGATTGCATAGGTTAAATTTGATTCCGCTCATGCAATGCCGTTTTATCGAGAATTTTGCTAGCTTGAATGTTAAGCTAGTTTGACATCTCTCCTGAAGCGGGGTTAAGAGGTGAAAAATTATTAGGGTGGTAATAAATTAGTTTAACATGGGTGAAAAATTATAGCATAGGTTAAATTTGATTCCGCTAATGCAATGCCGTTTTATCGAGAATTTTGCTAGCTTGAATATTAAGCTAGCGTGCCATCTCTCCTGAAGCGGGGTTAAGGGGTGAAAAATTATTAGGGTGGTAATAAATTAGCTTAACACGGGTGAAAAATTATTGCATAGGTTAAATTTGATTCCGCTCATGCAATGCCGTTTTATCGAGAATTTTGCTAGCTTGAATATTAAGCTAGCGTGATATCTCTCCTGAAGCGGGGTTAAGGGGTGAAAAATTATTAGGGTGGTAATAAATTAGCTTAACACGGGTGAAAAATTATTGCATAGGTTAAATTTGGTTCCGCGCATGCAATGGCGATTTATCAAGAATTTTGCTAGCTTGAATGTTAAGCTAGCGTGACATCTCTCCTGATGCGAGGTTAAGGGGTGAAAAATTATTAGGGTGGTAATAAATTAGTTTAATATGGGTGAAAAATTATTGCATAAATTAAATTTGATTCCGCTTATGCAATGCCGTTTTATCGAGAATTTTGCTAGCTTGAATGTTAAGCTAGCGTGACATCTCTCCTGAAGCGGGGTTAAGGGGTGAAATATTATTAGGGTGGTAATAAATTAGTTTAATATGGGTGAAAAATTATTGCATAGGTTAAATTTGGTTCCGCGCATGCAATGGCGATTTATCGAGAATTTTGCTAGCTTGAATGTTAAGCTAGCGTGACATCTCTCCTGATGCGAGGTTAAGGGGTGAAAAATTATTAGGGTGGTAATAAATTAGTGAAAAATTGGTGAAAAATTATGGCATAGGTTAAATTGGGTTTTGCTCATGTGGCCATGCTAGCTTAAGGTACCTAAAATCAGCTGTAGACGCAGTACTACCATACCAATGTAACGTGAAACAGGGTGACAAACAAAATTTCGACCAATCACGTGCCGAATCACGAATAGTGTCATACAGGACACAAATGTACGTACAATAAACGATACAAGAAAATGTATATCAGAAACGATATCAGAAACGATATTAGAAATGATACAAGAAAATGCACAGTGTCATACAGCCTTAAGGGAGGCTAAAAGTACTAATGAGTTAGGGTAAAAGTACGCACTAGCTAAGAGTCTTACAATGGTCGCAAACGAAAGGTCCGCTTCTTTCATACGCTGAACAGACCTCATGCCACCCTTCTGCACATATTCCACATTGAATCCAATTCTCATTAAAATTTAAAAATGACTGTCTACATCCTGGGCACTCAACAGTCTCTTCTGATTCTCGGTTTAAGCTAGTAGATGGTTTGGGTTGCTCAATATCAAAAGTTAGTTTATAGTCGAGGAAATGAAGCATTTTGGCTCGCAATTTTTTCGTCCAGCATGGATTTACTTGAAATTTTCACAGAAGGTAGAAAATAGTCCAAGGATCATTTTCTATATAATAGTCCTGTCGCCAGGGGGGGTACAACGGCCTCCTGTATTCAGATGGACTTACCCAAGTTTTTTTTATATATTTTGATCCGTAGAACATGAATTTTTTGGGTAACAGTTGATCCGGATGTCGATAAGATTGTTATAAACAAAGAACTTGAGGAATTACTTACCAGCCATTTTTCGCAAAACAAAACATTTTTTTGTATTTTTTGGGCCATTCTAACCAAAAAATGTTCCTACAAATTTTTTCGTAGGATGCATAGTTTTCGAGATAAACGAGGTTGAACTTTCAAAAAATCGAAAAATTGCAATTTTTGAACCCGAATAACTTTTGATTAAAAAATAACATAGCAATTCTGTTTAGCGCATTTGAAAGTTCAAGTCAAATTATATCGGTTTTAGTTATTTGCATTGCTAAAAATTTATTATTTTATTGCTAAACCAAGCTACAAACACCTAGTCTTTGAGTGATGTTGTCAATGATTTCTCATTTAAAATCGAACGAGTAGGTAGAATAGGTAAAAGTGCAGGCGAGGCGATTTCTACGTAACATGCGTTAAAACGCATGTATTAGGCACGGGAAACACTATGTGTTTATAGCTTTTTTTAACAATAAACAAATAAATTTTTAGCAATGGATATATTCAAAACCGATAGAATTTGTCTTGAACTTTCAAATGCGGTAAGCAGAATTGCTATTTTATTTTTTAATCAAAAGTTATTCGGGTTCAAAAATTGCAATTTTTCGATTTTTTGAAAGTTTAACCGCGTTTATCTTGAAAACTATGCATCCTACGAAAAAACTTATAGGAACATTTTTTGATAAGAATGGCCCAAAAAATACAAAAAAATGTTTTGTTTTGAGAGAAATCGCTGTTATGTAATTCCTCAACTTCTTTGTTTATAACAATCTTATCGACATCCGGATCAACTGTTACCCAAAAAATTCGTGTTCTACGGGCCAAAATACATAAAAAAATCTTGGGTAAGTCCATCTGAATACAGGAGGCCGTTGTACCCCCCTGGCGACAGGACTATAATGCTGCTGTACGCTAAAACCTTGGGGGTAGTTGTCACCCCATCTCGGAGGTGAGAATTTTTTATTACATTTCAACTATGTAAATGGATGTAAACAGTAATTTTAAGAAAAAAATGTTTTTTACCTTTTCTTCGTAAAACTAATATTTTTCGAGTTATTCGTGGTTGAAAGTAACAGTTTTTCGACGGAAAGATCGACTTTTTTACAGGGTTTTTTGAGAATAACTCGAAAAATATGCATTTAATCAAAAAAACTGTTGATATGAAAATTGTATCTTTTAGTAACACAAACGAAACTGTGTTTCTATAATATTTTTACGACCAATACAAACCGAGATACGTCATGTTAAAGGTTAGCTTTTTTCGCCAAATGCATAATTTGAAATAATCAAAGCCAAATAACGGGAAAACTTTGCATTTTTACAGAAAAACTTGTAGTATGTTTTTTCAAGCATACAATAAAATCTTTAAAAAAAAATAACAAAAAGTTTCTAGCATAAAAGTTGAGCAACTTGTGATCAAAAAAAGTCGGTACCTGTTTTTCTTTACGAAAAAAAAAAAAAAAAAAAAATAAAAACAACCCCCTAACTGCCCTTGTAACTAAAAATTGGTCTTTGCCTTTTTGTATTTCCTTTTATATTTATATTATCAATACACCCAAGAAGTTTGACCTATTTAAAGGGCCTAATTTTAGAAAAATTGGAGTTTAAAGAAAAATTGATTTTTTGCAATTTTGCATTTTTTATCATTTTCTTCAAAATATCTCCGAAAATACTGGAGATACGAAAAAATGATGGACTACTAAATTGTAACTTTTTTAATAGCTAAAATTTTCTTATGCATAGATTTTCATTATAATGAACAGTTAACAAGATATAGTTATTTAAAACATCTATTTACGAGCAAACATCCCCTTATTCGAGCCCTTTAAAACCACCTCAATTAAAAATTAAGAGATCTTACGGAATTTAATTTACACAGTCTTATTACTCTTCAAAAATCCTACAAAACTGTTTTTAGAATTTAGAAGAACTTTTTATCGCCAAAAATGAAGGAGCTATGTTTATAAAACTAATTTTTCTTTTTTCGAAAAATTCGAATAGTCCCCTTATAGAGCAATTTCAATGTACCTATATAATACCACAGAGCCGATTCGTACACTGGATGACTAAAAAACTATTTGTATGTGTATTTTTATATATTTGTAAAGTCGTATTTTTGTGTAAATAAATGTTTTTGTAATTCTTTAATTCTACTTTTTTTTGTATAGATCTATTAAATTGTCTTGTCTACTTATAAAGATTGCAATGTTATTAAGGGTGGTTTTTAAGGGTTAAAATATTAGGATATATCCTAAAGCGTAAAACAATCATTATTTAACCAATCAAAACCAAATTTTACCAATATTAAAGTTTACAATGTTTTTGTATAATTTTTGACAATAAAGGTAGTTTACACCCCTAAAAATAATCAACGCCCTTGAGCATGATATAGAATATGAAGTACAGGGTAAGATGATCCTAACCCCAAATTTTTCATTATAGCTCCAACAAGGGTGGTTTTAAGGGTTGAAATATTGTGATATTATCATCTGAAAGCACAAAACAATCATTATGTAACTAATTAAAAGCAAATCTTGACAATATTAAAGTTTAAAATGATATTTTATAATTTTTTACAATTAGGGGTGGTTTTCACCCTTAAAAAACCAAAAGCGTACAACGGCTCAATATAGAAAATGAACTAGAGGGTGAAATAAGCCCAATCCCAAATTTTTGTACAAATCGATGCTGGACGAAAAAATTGCGAGGTTTTGCCATTTTTCCAGCTTCATTTCCTCGACTATTAGTTTTGACGATTTTTGACTGAAAACAAACAAAAAATAAGCTTGGATTAATTAATAATTTATAGTTAATAGTTTATTGTTAATAAGATTAAATCTCATGTTTTTTTAATTGACAAATTACAGAAGATTAAAAAACTAAGGTAGACTTAAACTAATACGGGTACTTTAATAACGATCATTTTCTATAATCACCATTAACTGGAACTAGGTACACTAGAAATTTACTTTGATGACACGTTTAACTCTGTTCCTGTATTTTGTGATTTATACTGTGCAATAACAGTAAAAGCAAAATTCTTCTGTCATCCTGTTTTGATCCACTTCTGGACAAAGGCCTCCCCATTAGTTCTCCACTCGTCTTTGCGTTGTGCTATTTGTTACCAGTTTTTCTCCACGTTTGCTTTGATGTTATCAAATGTGGTCTTCTATTACGATTTTCTAACAATAAAACACTGAAAACGTTTGTTTTCTATACTTCCACAAAATTTATTACAACTATATGACTTCAGCTGTTTCGACAGAGTGCCTTTCTCAAGTGATTTAGATTACTATCGGTTTGCCTTTTTAAATTTTGTAACTGAAGAGGTTGAGGAGTGGGGAGCTGTTTGTCTCGAGTTGGTCATTCAGAATTATATCTGTATTTTTCAATTTATTAATTTCCATAGATTCTAATAAAGATAGCTTAAGGCCTTTATTTTGAATATGCAGAATTTGAAACTGTTCATTAAAAAAATGATTATGATCTAGAAGGTGAAGTGCGTATGTAGAAGTGTCTGTTTTTCTATTGTCACCACAAGTTAGTTTGTAAACACCACTCTGTAGTTGTTTTCTCTTTCGGCTCTTATTGTTCTTAATATATTTGCTTAAGTTGTTGTTAGTTCCGAAAGCTGGTGTTATTCCTTTCTTTTTTATGTATCTGGCTATTTTTGTTGTTATCTTGCCAGTATATGTGATAGAGCAAAGGTACTGGGTTCTTTCTGTGGTGGCGGATAGACTAATTTCAGGGCTTTCTTATGGAGTTTTTGGTTTAAAATTTTGTTAATTGTTTGTTCGTTATAGCCATTGTTAACTGCTATTTGTTTAATGATGTTCATGGGAATTTCTGTCAGTCTATGTATCATGCTATGGTAGGCTGCTAATTTGTGTTGTGTAGGATGGGATGATGAATTGTGTATAGTTGTGTCAGTATGGGTAGGTTTATGATATACGGAGAACTCATGTTTGTTGTGTAGTCTGGTAATTGTTACATCTAGAAAGTTTATGGACTTAGTCTGTTCGGTTTCTATTGTAAACTCAATATTACTATGAAGTGAATTAATGTATGATAGAAATTGGTCAAGTTGCCTGTTAGTTCCTGTAACGGATACTAGTATATCATCCACCTATCTCCACCAATATAAGAACTGCTTAAATACGGAATATTTAGAAATTGTTGTTTCAAGCTGGTTTATAAATATATCTGATAGCAATGGGCTTAGAGGATTACCCATAATAAGTCCTGCACTGTTGTTTGTGTATATTTGATTATTGAATTCAAAATAGTCTTGATTTATGCAAATTTCAAGGTGTAAAATTTCAGATGCATTTTTAACTAAAACAAAAGTTTCTGTAGGAGGAACACTAGGAAAAATATTTTTTACATCAAATGAGATTATTCTAGAGTTGATGGGCAATTGAAAATGTTATATTTTATTAACTAGTTCTAGTGTTTTTTTACGGTGAATTTAGGTGATTATTTCATTCATAGGAGATTCTGACCAATAGAAAGCTACAGAAATCTGAATTAAATCGATAATTTTTGATAATCTCCCGTCGTTAAGTATATTACGTCAGATGCCCTTCGTTGCTACGAAAAAATACATTCAGTGACATTAATGACAATTAATGTTTTAAAAATTATAAAAGTGATGACTTTCAATCGTCAAATATTTATAAAAACTGTGTGTTTAATGGTACTTACATAAATAAATTACAATAAAATTTTGGTTTTGAACAGTTTTATTCATGAAATAATCGCAACAAATTGCACTCGACCTCTGAAATTAATATATAATTTTTGCTCTCGTGACACTTTGACATAATTTCACTCGCCTTCGGCTCGTGAAATTAAAACTGTCAAAGTGTCACTCGGGAAAAATTCAATAATTTCAGAGCTCTTGTGCAATTACTACTGAAAATTTAGTGTATTCTGTAATAATATCTGACAGTTTTTTTGAAATTTTAACTATTTAGAATGGGAAATAAGCCACAATAAATCATTTTTTAATAATATTGTGGCTTATTTCCCATTCTAAATAGTTAAAATTGTAAAAATGCCACAAGAAAATAGCTTCAGTTTTTTTGAAAGTTTATATAACGGAGCTGCATAAAAAGAAACTACAGGCCTTTTTTGGTGGTCAAGTATAGAAAACAAACGTTTTCAGTGTTTTATTGCTATACTGAGTCTTCCTACTTCTGCCCAAGTCATTCAGATTCTTCTAGTTATCTCTGCCGTTTGATTCTGTTGGCCTAGTTTGACCGTGTAACCTAGGTATATTCGCCTAGTGAGAACAATAGTGGCGAAACACGAAAATCAACGTTTTTGAGTTAAGTCCATCAATCGACATCTAAATATGCCCTCTTTTATGTGCAATATCGGCTAAGAATTATTTAATTTCCTTATTACTAGAGGGCGCCTACAAGTCTTTATGGTATTGTGAATTTGTCAAATATTTTGATGCATTAACGACGAAAGCACACCAAACTTTATATGAACACTGGCGAATCGGTAATTACGCCGTGCCTGCATGTATTTGAAATATTAGATATTTTATTAAAGATAGTAATACAATGTGCAATAGTGGCGAATGAGCACTTTTGTCTGTGTGGTCGTTTTTGCTTTTGTGTTTTTTTTTTATAAAACTTACAGAGAAACTCAGTGTCAATCGTTCTTAGGTACTTAGGAATAGCAAACCAAGAAAGCGTCTATCCACTTTGGATCAGTATTGTTTGATTCCACACTATCAAGAACCAATATTCATTTCTAAAAAGAAGTCTTACAAAATAATCAATTCCTTCTACCCACATGCATTTCTTTAGTAGTTTGAAATACGAAACATACGTTAGTGAAATGATGAATTTAATTTTACTATTCATAGTTCTTTTGCTTACTTTTTATCTTTTATCATGTTTATCGTTTTCATAATTATTACTTAAGATCTTATTTTGTTATTTTTCTATTGTACTTTAGTTTCATTTTGCGAATAACTGGTGTGTACAATAAAATATTTTATTTGTTGCGTTTAATTTATTTTTAAAACTAAACTGTTATAGTATAGTAGTAGTCAAGTATAGTGGCGAAACATCAAATTAAACATCCTCGATAATGCAATAATGGCGTAACGCAAAAAAAATCAAAAATAAATACAATATCCATCTGTTCTTCAAATAAAATTACTTCTACTAATTGGTTTACATATCTAGAAAGCATATTATTAGAAAAAATCTGCAAAATGATTACCTATTAGTCAGTTATACTGTTTAGCAGTTTCATCAAAACTTTAAATACGATTATCTCTAAATGTTCATTTTGAATATGAAGGTGTTGAAACTAAAAGTGGTGTAAGTCATATTTTTGAAATGATGTGAGCCTTGCTTTATAATCTTGATATATTTAGACCTCTTAAAAGGAACAGTGGTGTAAATTTTTACTTTATTACGTACTGTGTTACTTTAAAAACTTACACCACTTTTCCTGATTTTTTTAATGACAAAAAGTCTCGGGCTTTTGTAGATGACGTAGATATATTAATATTATACGACATATTGATAAAATCCCGAAACAAATGAGAAGCGTTGATAAGCCCTATATGTATATCAAGATTATAAAGCAAGACCTACAGTATTTAAAAAAATATGGTTTACACAAGTTTGGCTTTAACACCCTCATTATATTCTTCGACACTGTAAATCTCACTTCCACCTAAGCCTATTATGATATTTTGATTTGTCATCGCATTTGTTTTATTTAAATTCATGTTTAAAACGTTTTTCGCAGGTTCTTGTTTAAGCTTCCTTAGCATGTAGATAAAGTAGATGACTTAAAACCTGCCATCGATTTTAATTCCTCCTTGTTTCTATTTTAACTTCTTTTACACATCTTCTAATGCAAGAGTAAACAATTTTGGAGAGATAGTGGGTGGAATGCATTAAACGTAGTACCTGCTAATGCTTCAAGTATGTACTACATTTTTACGATTTTACTACACTTACAAAGCATTTGTAAGTGTAGTAAGGCTGTGTAAGTGTAGTAAAATCTTCAAAATCACTACGTTTTATGCATTCCACCCAGTGTCTCCCTGTCTAACTGCTGTTTCCGTTTTAATTTTTCTTGTTGTTATATAGACCTTTTGCTACGTTTATTTGCATAGTTGCATTGTTGTATATGTATTTTAGGAAAATTCTATACCTATCTGGAATCAATCCTTGCGTTATAGCTCAATAAATGACCGTTTTGGAGTGTAATTTTCAGGGACAACTCCGGATTGCAGGAAAATTTGGATTTAGGTTCGACTTACCCTCCACTTCAAAGTTGAATTTGTGCCGTTGGTTGCTTTTACTTGGAGGGTGACAGTCACCCCTTCTCGGGGGGTGAAAAACGCGTGTTTAAAATTAGCCTGGAAATGGATAAATTTACAGATTATAAGCAACTTTCGTTCTATAAAGTTTTTACGTAAGTCAATACTTTTCGAGTTATTCGCGATTTAATACTTTTCGCGAGTCAATAATTTTCGACAAAAAAACTACGTTTTCAGACCGTTTTTCGCAAATAACTCAAAAATTAAATATTTTATCGAAAAAAATATTCTTAGCAAAAATGTGGCTTATAAAAAAAAAACGAAAAGATGGTGTATCATTAAAGCCTATAAATTGAGTAAAAGCACAGTTGTAGCTCATGAAAAATACGTTCTTATTCGTCTAATTCCAAATCGAATAATTCAACGCGAAATCACCAAAAAATTAAGTACTTTTTGGGAAAAGCTTATTAACATTTTTAAAGTACCTAAAAAAAGCTTTATACTTGTTTTTTACAAAAGTTTCTAGCAGCAAAAATAAACGAGTTACACTGAAAAAAAAAGTTGGCCCCTTTTTTTGGTAAAAAAATCTTGCAAACCTCCCTCTATTTAGCATCCTAAATAAAATTAATCTTTATCGCTTTACCATTTATTTTAACTGTATAGGTATGTATTATTTATATGATCTGTAAGTTTGATTGGTTTGAAGTGATTATTTTTGAAATTTGGTTTTATATTAAAAAAAATTTGTAAAAATTTTTAAAAAATTTCCTTTTTTCAAAATAGCTTCAAAAGTATTAGTGATAAGAAAAATCTTAAAGAGTAAAAAAATGTAGGTTTTGCTATTATAAATATGCTAGTTTCGTTTTGTTTTTCCGTAAGACAAAAATTGGTTAAGATATGGCTGCTCAAAATTTACATTCACTGGTGATTAGTGACCCGTTCAAGCTTTTTCAACTATAACCCGATCAAAAATAAGCACTTTAAACCGGCGAGACTGACCCGGCGAGACTGACCGATCATATAAAAAATAGATAAGTAAGTAAATTGTTTGTAAAACGGTAGCGATTAATTTCATTTGGGGAGCTAAACACGGCAAGATTTTCATGATTTTTTTATCAAAAAAAGAGGGCCAACTTTATTTTGAGCGTAACTCGCTTATTTTTAATGCTAGAAACTTTTATAAACAATTAAAATAAAGCTTTTTATAAATACTTTAAAAAAGTTTGAATGGGTTTTTCCCGAATAGTGCTTAATGTTTCGGTAATTTTACCTTAAAATATTCGATTTGTAATTAGACGAATAAGAACGGATTTTTCATGAGCTACAACTTTGTTTTTACTCAATTGATAGACTTTACTGATACACCCTTTTTTTCGGTTTTTTATAAGATACACTTTTGCTAAGGATATTTTTTTCGATAAAATATTTACTTTTTGAGTTATTTGCGAAAAACCGTCTGAAAACTTAGTTTTTTTGTCGAAAAATAAACATTTTCAATCGTAAATAACTCGAAAAGTGTTGACTTACATAAAAAACTCTATCGAACAAAAGTTGCTTAAAATCAGTCAATTTATCTTTTTCCGGTCTTATCTTGAAGGCATGTTTTTTCACCCCCGAGAAGGGGTGACTGTCACCCCCCAAGTAAAAGCAACCAACGGCACATTTTCAACTTTGAAGTGGAGGGTAAGTACTCGTAGAACCTAAATCCAAATTTTCATGCAATTCGGAGTTGCCCCTGAAAATTACACGGTATCGCCGTATTTCCCGTTCATTTACTGGGCTATTTTTCGAATGCCTTATTATAATCTACAAATGCCAAATGAAGAGCTTTATTGTATTCGTTACATTTTTTGATAAGTGTCCTTATTGTCTGTATGTGTTCTATGGTACTATATAACCTTTGCGAAACAGAAACTAACTCTTGTTTAACAGACTGGTAACTATCGAACTGATTTGATAGTCTGTTGGTCATTATTTTAATAGCAGTTTATACGGATGTGGTAAAAGGCCTGTAATCTGTGGTCTGTGATTTTCGAGTTTATGTTTGTCTCGTTTCTTGAAACGGCCTTAAAGAAGAGCTCATGTTAGACACGATAATTATTTGTTTATAATTTTATTGGTTTATCCAGATTTAGCCATACGGCTCACACTCCCTCTAAGGGGAAAATTGACTCATCCCAGATACCTACGGTATCAAAAGGATTGAGCTCTGGTGGGACTCTTTCCGTGTTATCGAGCCCTAGGTGACTTGGTATGCAGGTGTATCTCCCAAAAATTTTCGTACACATCTGGCCGTTGCGAGTAGTACAGCTTTCTGCATGGTCTTGTAAAGATGTTCATTTAGACCCAGCCTTTTTATGCTTTCGAGGAGGTTCTTCGGAATGACTCCAGTAGTAGATATAACAATAGGTATCGTCTGAGTACTTTGCATTCTCCATTGCCTTCGTATTTGAATTTCTAGATCTCTGTACTTGGCGATCTTTTCAGTGAATTTACTACGTAGATTATTGTTGTTAGGTATCGCCACATCAATTAGTGTTGTTTGTCTTGTTAATTTATTAACTAGTACGAGATCTGGTCTATTATGTGCCACTGTTTGATCTGTGAGCACAGTGCGGTCCCAGTATAGCTTGTAGTTGCCATCCTCAAGCATACTCTCAGGGACGTATTGATAATACGGGAGATGGTCCGTTTGGAGAAGTCCCAGCTTGATAGCTATCTCTTGATGAAGGATTTTTCCCACTGCGTCATGCCGTTCCTTGTATTCAGTTGCAGCAAATGCCTGGCAGCCTTCTGTAAGATGTTGGATGGTTTCTTGGGCTTGACATCCATATCGGCATCTGTCGTTTTGAACCTGAGGGTCTTTGATGATATATTTCAGGTAGTTTCTGGTTGGTATAACCTGATCCTGAATGGCGAGTAATGAACCCTCCGTTTCAGGGAACATCTTTCCTGATGTCAACCAGTAGTTCGACGCTATATTGTCGACATAATCTTGGCTGACCTCATTGGGATGTCGCCCGTGCAAAGGTTTACCCATCCAGGCGCGCACTTTTTCGTCCTTAGTAAGGTGGTCTATGCGCAGTTCTGCTTCCCTCAGTTTGATCGGTGTTGTGTCATCTACTGCGCAGATAGCGCGATGTAGAGTAGATGTCTCAGCCTGCATCTGAAAATAAGTTCTTAAATTAGCAATTTGTTTATCTAATTGCTCACCTATATCCATAAGTCCTCTTCCTCCTAAATACCGGGGTAATGTCGTTCGTTCTACTGCACTTTTAGGGTGGTGTTTTTGTGCCTTTGTGAGGTGTGTTCGTACTTTTCGCTGAAGATTTTCTATATCCGTTTTTGTCCGCTTAACAATACCAAATGAATAGCTAAGCGCAGAACAAGCGTAGGTGTTTAGTGCCTTAAACAAATTTTTACTGTTAAGCTGTGAACGAAGCAGCTGTTTTACCCTTCTTATAAACTCAGTAGTTATCTCAGTTTTCATTTGCTTATGGTCAATTTTCCGCGCCTGCTTTACTCCAAGATATTTGTACATATCGTTGTCGCCCATGGCCTCGATGTTCTGGCCATTTTGCATATCGAATCCACCGGGCTGTACCTTTCCTCTGACTATATTCAAAACACGGCACTTGTCTAGACCGAACTGCATACTAATATCATTAGAAAATGTTTCTACAGTTTTTAGCATCTCTTCTAGGTGTTCTCGAGTGGAAGCCATTAATTTCAAATCATCCATATACAACAGATGATTGAGCTTCGCTACCACAGTATTATTGCTTTTAATGCTAAAACCTGAGTCAGTGGAGTTTAATAGCTGGGAAAGGGGTTTCAAAGCTAAACAGAACCACAATGGACTCAACGAGTCTCCTTGAAATAGGCCCCGGTTGATTGCGATATTTTCGGTTTCGATATTGTTTTACCGGGTATTTGGAGGTGAATTTTAGTCTTCCAATCTCTCATTATATGCCTTAAAAAGGTCACTATGTTATCATCTACTTTGTATATTTTCAATATATCTATTAGCCATTCATGCGGTACTGAATCAAAGGCCTTTTTATAGTCAATAAATGCAGTAAAAAGGTTCCTTTTTTTAGTGAATGCCTGGTTAGAAATGACTGAGTCGATGATAAGCTGTTCTTTGCAACCCATGGAACCCTTAGCGCATCCTTTCTGTTGAGGCTCTATGATATTGTTTAGAGCACAGTGTTGGTAGATACGCCGGGTTACACAGGATGTGACCAATTTATACAAAGTTGGAAGACAAGTAATTGGGCGGTACTTGGATGGATCTTGGGTGTTATTTTGATCCTTGGGTATTAAATAAGTAGTTCCCTGAGTTAGAAATGATGGTAATTCCTGCGGATTAGAAATAACATGATTAATTAATGTTGATAAGCACTCATGAATACTCCAAAACTTTTTAAGCCAGAAGTTCTGAACTCCGTCTGGTCCAGGAGATTTCCAGTTATGAAGCTCTTTGATGACATTTGAGACTTCTTCAGTCGTGAATGGTTCGTAGTTAGCAGTGACGTAGTGGTGACAGTTGTGCGCTGTATCTTCTATCCAGCCAGCATTGTTGTTAAAAGCAGCTGGTGTGGAAAGTTGATTTCCCCAAAACTCATGAATTTCTTCTTGGCTTGGGTGAGACTTGTCGACACTTTCTACGGTGGAATTGAGTTTTCGGTAGAACGCCTTCTCCGAGTTCTCAAAAAGTGCATTGTCACATTTTCGGTTGTTACTAACTTTATACCTTCTTAATCGTCCTGAATAGACGGAGAGTTTTTGTTTTAATGTATCGAGACACTGTTGGGCTGTGTTATTTTCTGGATCGTATCTCGAGTGTCTTGCAGTGCTCCGCATTATTTCTTCAGCTCTTTTAATGACTTTTCTACTTGTTACACCTCTTATATATTCTGTGACTTGACCAATATCCCTACGCAGTAATTCAATTTTTCCGAGAAGTCTTTTTTCCCAGGGTGCAATTCTGTTACCAGTCCTTCCGTTATTAGTACCCCGTCGTGTTCTGATCTTAACGCCCATTACATTGGCAATTGCTGTAGCTGCACAGTAGATTAGCATGTGCAGATACTCCAATGTGTGGGCTTCTACGACATAATTGGGTAGGACTTCAGTATTCACAATTTGTAACAGGGCACCTAGTTTCTTACAAGAGTTTATTCGTGGTAGCGGTGGTCTGCTAAGTGGATTTGTTCCATTAAACTCTTGTACGGCACGAGCCATTTTGTTTTCTAGACTATCGCGCAACTCGTTGTTTTCCTGCTGTGTATTGTCAGGTTGAGTTTCTGGTATGGGAATCTCAGGAATCTGCTCATCAAGGATTTCATTAGGGACTTGATCTAAAACTAGCTCTTGGTTATTAATCTCCCGTTCTACTTCGCTTTTGATCGTATTGCGTCTAGTCTCTGGGATAAGGTTGTTTCTTACGATTACCCGGTATTGATCTGCTACTCTTTGCTCCGATACTTGAATATCTGGGTACTCCCTGCAAAATTCGGCATACAGCTGTTGTCTGTAGCCGATCGTTTCTTGACCGAGGTTTGTCACCTTATAATAGAAGCGCAAAATGCTTTCGTTAATGGACACAGTCCATTTCATGCGCTGCCTCGGTCGTCCCGCTTGAGTGAGCGCCGGCTGATGTTCCGGCGCAGCACCTTCAGCGAGTGGAGCTCTTGCTGTTGTTTGGCTCGCTTGTGGTTGTTGTTCTTGTTGTTGGGCTGTAGCTGTTTGTGTGACAGGGGCCCGCCTCCTCAACACCCTGCCACCGACGTCCCGCATGCTGTCACGTCCAGCGTCGGCTCCAGACGTGCCCTGGCGATCCCCAGGCAGCGGCCCTAAACATAAAATATTAGTCTCCATTCTCATGGGTGTGCATTTTATACCTACTGCCAGGTGTCAGTTTTTGTTCCACGGCAAGTATTCCTGCTACTCTCTGGGTATTGGCGCTACGAATACCCAGAAAGCATCCCCCATTCGCAGGGGGCCGCGCCTGATAGAAGAACTGACATAAAACTCCCACAGGTTATTGGTTTATTATTATTATTATTATCCAGATTTAGCCATACGGCTCACACTCCCTCTAAGGGGAAAATTTACTCATCCCAGATACCTACGGTATCAAAAGGATTGAGCTCTGGTGGGACTCTTTCCGTGTTATCGAGCCCTAGGTGACTTGGTATGCAGGTGTATCTCCCAAAAATTTTCGTACACATCTGGCCGTTGCGAGTAGTACTGCTTTCTGCATGGTCTTATAAAGATGTTCATTAAGACCCAGCTTTTTTATGCTTTCGAGGAGGGTCTTCGGAATGACTCCAGTAGTAGACATAATAATCGGTATCGTCTGGGTACTTTGCATTCTCCATTGTCTCCGTATTTGCATTTCCAGATCTCTGTACTTGGCGATCTTTTCAGTAAATTTAGTACGTAGATTATTGTTGTTAGGAATCGCCACATCAATGAGGGTTGTTTGTCTCGTTAATTTATTAACTAATACGAGATCTGGTCTATTATGCGCCACTGTTTGGTCTGTGAGAACAGTGCGGTCCCAGTATAGCTTGTAGTTGCCATCCTCAAGCATACTCTCAGGGACGTATTGATAATATGGAAGGTGGTCGGTTTGAAGAAGTCCCAGCTTGATAGCTATCTCCTGATGAAGGATTTTTCCCACTGCGTCATGCCGTTCCTTGTACTCAGTTGCAGCAAATGCCTGGCAGCCCCCTGTAAGATGTTGGATGGTTTCTTGGGCTTGACATCCATATCGGCATCTGTCGTTTTGAACATGAGGGTCTTTGATGATATATTTCAGGTAATTTCTGGTTGGTATAACCTGATCCTGAATGGCCAGTAATGAACCCTCCGTTTCAGGGAACATCTTTCCTGATGTCAACCAGTAGTTCGACGCTATATTGTCGACATAATCTTGGCTGACCTCATTGGGATGTCGCCCGTGCAGAGGTTTACCCATCCAGGCGCGCACTTTTTCGTCCTTAGTAAGGTGGTTTATGCGCAGTTCTGCTTCCCTCAGTTTGATCGGTGTTGTGTCATCTACTGCGCAGATAGCGCGATGTAGAGTAGATGTTTCAGCCTGCATCTGAAAATAAGATCTTAAATTAGCAATTTGTTTGTCTAATTGCTCACCTATATCCATAAGTCCTCTTCCTCCTAAATTCCGCGGTAATGTCGTTCTTTCTACTGCACTTTTTGGATGGTGTTTTTGTGCCTTTGTGAGGTGCGTTCTTACTTTTCGCTGAAGATTTTCTATGTCCGTTTTTGTCCACTTAACAATGCCAAATGAATAGCTAAGCGCGGAACATGCGTAGGTGTTTAGCGCCTTAAACAAATTTCTACTATTAAGGTGTGAGCGAAGCAGCTGTTTTACCCTTCGTATAAACTCAGTAGTTATCTCTGTTTTCATTTGTTTATGGTCAATTCTCCGCGCTTGCTTTACTCCTAGATATTTATACATATCGTTTTCACCCATGGCCTCGATGTTCTGGCCATTTTGCATATCGAATCCTCCGGGCTGTACTTTTCCTTTGACTATGTTTAAAATACGGCACTTGTCTAGTCCGAAGTGCATGCTAATATCATTAGAAAAAGTTTCTACAGTTTTTAGCATCTCATCGAGTTGGTTTCGAGTGGAAGCCATTAATTTCAAATCATCCATATACAATAAATGATTAAGCTTCGCCACCACATTGTTGTTATTTTTGATGCTAAAACCTGCGTCTGTGGAGTTCAATAGCTGAGATAGTGGGTTCATAGCTAGACAGAACCACAGTGGACTCAACGAATCTCCTTGAAACAGGCCCCGGCTGATTGCGATATTTTCAGTTTCGATGTTATTTTCACCAGGTATTTGAAGGTGAATTCTTGTCTTCCACTTCGTCATTATATGCTCTAAAAAGGTCACTATATTATCATCGACTTTATATATTATTATTATTATTATTATTTATTATTATACTTCAGATTTAGCCATACGGCTCACACTCCCTCTAAGGGGAAAATTGACTCATCCCAGATACCTACGGTATCAAAAGGATTGAGCTCTGGTGGGACTCTTTCCTTGTTATCGAGCCCTAGGTGACTTGGTATGCAGGTGTATCTCCCAAAAATTTCCGTACACATCTGGCTGTTGCGAGTAGTACTGCTTTCTGCATGGTCTTATAAAGATGTTCATTCAGACCCAGCTTTTTTATGCTTTCGAGGAGAGTCTTCGGAATGACTCCAGTAGTAGACATGATAATCGGTATCGTCTGGGTACTTTGCATTCTCCATTGCCTTCGTATTTGAATTTCTAGATCTCTGTACTTGGCGATCTTTTCAGTGAATTTACTACGTAGATTATTGTTGTTAGGTATCGCCACATCAATTAGTGTTGTTTGTCTTGTTAATTTATTAACTAGTACGAGATCTGGTCTATTGTGTGCCACTGTTTGGTCTGTGAGCACAGTGCGGTCCCAGTATAGCTTGTAGTTGCCATCCTCAAGCATACTCTCAGGGACGTATTGATAATACGGGAGATGGTCCGTTTGGAGAAGTCCCAGCTTGATAGCTATCTCTTGATGAAGGATTTTTCCCACTGCGTCATGCCGTTCCTTGTATTCAGTTGCAGCAAATGCCTGGCAGCCCCCTGTAAGATGTTGGATGGTTTCTTGGGCTTGACATCCATATCGGCATCTGTCGTTTTGAACCTGAGGGTCTTTGATGATATATTTCAGGTAATTTCTCGTTGGTATAACCTGATCCTGAATGGCCAGTAATGAACCTTCCGTTTCAGGGAACATCTTTCCTGATGTCAACCAGTAGTTCGACGCTATATTGTCGACGTAATCTTGGCTGACCTCATTGGGATGCCGCCCGTGCAGAGGTTTACCCATCCAGGCGCGCACTTTTTCGTCCTTAGTAAGGTGGTTTATGCGCATTTCTGGTTCCCTCAGTTTGATCGGTGTTGTGTCATCTACTGCGCAGATAGCGCGATGAAGAGTAGATGTCTCAGCCTGCATCTGAAAATAACTTCTTAAATTAGCAATTTGTTTATCTAATTGCTCACCTATATCCATAAGTCCTCTTCCTCCCAGATTCCGTGGTAATGTTGTTCTTTCTACTGCACTTTTAGGATGGTGTTTTTGTGCCTTTGTGAGGAGTGTTCGCACTTTTCGCTGAAGAGCATCTATATCTGTTTTTGTCCACTTAACAATACCAAATGAGTAGCTAAGCGCGGAACATGCGTAGGTGTTTAGTGCCTTAAACAAATTTCTACTGTTAAGGTGTGAGCGAAGCAGCTGTTTTACCCTTCGTATAAACTCAGTAGTTATCTCTGTTTTCATTTGTTTATGGTCAATTTTCCGCGCCTGCTTTACTCCAAGATATTTATACATATCGTTTTCACCCATGGCCTCGATGTTCTGGCCATTTTGCATATCGAATCCTCCGGGCTGTACTTTTCCTCTGACTATATTTAAAATACGGCACTTGTCTAGTCCAAAGTGCATACTAATATCATTAGAAAAAGTTTCTACAGTTTTTAGCATCTCGTCGAGTTGGTCTCGAGTGGAAGCCATTAATTTCAAATCATCCATGTACAATAAATGATTAAGCTTCGCCACCACATTGTTGTTATTTTTGATGCTAAAACCTGCATCTGTGGAGTTCAATAGCTGAGATAGTGGGTTCATAGCTAGACAGAACCACAGAGGACTCAACGAATCTCCTTGAAACAGGCCCCGGCTGATTGCGATATTTTCAGTTTCGATGTTACTTTCACCAGGTATTTGAAGGTGAATTCTAGTTTTCCACTCTGTCATTATATGTTGTAAAAAGGTCACTATATTATCATCGACTTTATATATTCTCAATATATCTATAAGCCATTCATGCGGCACTGAATCAAAGGCCTTCTTGTAATCAATAAAAGCAGTAAATAGGTTCCTCTTTTTGGAATATGCTTGATTAGAAATGACTGAGTCGATGATAAGTTGTTCTTTGCAACCCATGGAACCCTTAGCGCATCCTTTCTGTTGAGGCTCTATGATATTGTTCAGAGCGCAGTGTTGGTAGATACGCCGGGCTACACAGGATGTGACCAATTTATACAAAGTTGGAAGACAAGTAATTGGGCGATATTTTGCTGGATCTTGGGTGTTATTTTGATCCTTCGGTATTAAATAAGTGGTTCCCTGAGTTAGGAATGATGGTATATCCTGCGGATTAAAAATAACATGATTAATTAGTGTTAATAAGCAATCATGAGTACTCCAAAACTTCTTGAGCCAAAAGTTTTGAACTCCGTCTGGTCCAGGAGATTTCCAGTTATGAAGCTCTTTGATGATATTTGAGACTTCTTCAGTGGTGAAGGGTTCGTAGAGAGTAGTAGTGTAGTGTTGGCAGTTCTGTGCCGTATTTTCTATCCATCCAGCATTGTTGTTAAGAGAAGCTGGTGTGGAAAGTTGATTTCCCCAAAACTCATGAATTTCTTCTTGGCTTGGGTAAGACTTATCGAGATTGTCTACGGTGGAATTGAGTTTTCGATAGAACGCCTTCTCAGCAGTCTCAAAAAGGGCATTGTCGGATTTTCGGTTGTTACTCACTTTGTACCTTCTTAGTCGTCCTGAATAAACTGAGAGTCTTTGTTTTAATGTATCTAGGCACTGTTGGGCTGTGTTGTTTTCTGGATCATATCTTGAGTGTCTTGCGGTACTCAGCATTATTATACTTTATTATTATTATTATCCAGATTTAGCCATACGGCTCACACTCCCTCTAAGGGGAAAATTGACTCATCCCAGATACCTACGGTATCAAAAGGATTGAGCTCTGGTGGGACTCTTTCCGTGTTGTCGAGCCCTAGGTGACTTGGTATGCAGGTGTATCTCCCAAAAATTTTCGTACACATCTGGCCGTTGCGAGTAGTACAGCTTTCTGCATGGTCTTGTAGAGATGTTCATTTAGACCCAGCCTTTTTATGCTTTCGAGGAGGTTCTTCGGAATGACTCCAGTAGTAGACATAACAATAGGTATCGTCTGGGTACTTTGCATTCTCCATTGCCTTCGTATTTGAATTTCTAGATCTCTGTACTTGGCGATCTTTTCAGTGAATTTACTGCGTAGATTATTGTTGTTAGGTATCGCCACATCAATTAGTGTTGTTTGTCTTGTTAATTTATTAACTAGTACGAGATCTGGTCTATTATGTGGCACTGTTTGGTCTGTGAGCACAGTGCGGTCCCAGTATAGCTTGTAGTTGCCATCCTCAAGCATACTCTCAGGGACGTATTGATAATACGGGAGATGGTCCGTTTGGAGAAGTCCCAGCTTGATAGCTAACTCTTGATGAAGGATTTTTCCCACTGCGTCATGCCGTTCCTTGTATTCAGTTGCAGCAAATGCCTGGCAGCCCCCTGTAAGATGTTGGATGGTTTCTTGGGCTTGACATCCATATCGGCATCTGTCGTTTTGAACCTGAGGGTCTTTGATGATATATTTCAGGTAGTTTCTGGTTGGTATAACCTGATCCTGAATGGCCAGTAATGAACCCTCCGTTTCAGGGAACATCTTTCCTGATGTCAACCAGTAGTTCGACGCTATATTGTCGACATAATCTTGGCTGACCTCATTGGGATGTCGCCCGTGCAAAGGTTTACCCATCCAGGCGCGCACTTTTTCGTCCTTAGTAAGGTGGTTTATGCGCAGTTCTGCTTCCCTCAGTTTGATCGGTGTTGTGTCATCTACTGCGCAGATAGCGCGATGTAGAGTAGATGTCTCAGCCTGCATCTGAAAATAAGTTCTTAAATTAGCAATTTGTTTATCTAATTGCTCACCTATATCCATAAGTCCTCTTCCTCCTAAATACCGGGGTAATGTCGTTCGTTCTACTGCACTTTTAGGGTGGTGTTTTTGTGCCTTTGTGAGGTGTGTTCGTACTTTTCGCTGAAGATTTTCTATATCCGTTTTTGTCCACTTAACAATACCAAATGAATAGCTAAGCGCGGAACAAGCGTAGGTGTTTAGTGCCTTAAACAAATTTTTACTGTTAAGCTGTGACCTAAGCAGCTGTTTTACCCTTCTTATAAACTCAGTAGTGATCTCAGTTTTCATTTGCTTATGGTCAATTTTCCGCGCCTGCTTTACTCCAAGATATTTGTACATATCGTTGTCGCCCATGGCCTCGATGTTCTGGCCATTTTGCATATCGAATCCACCGGGCTGTACCTTTCCTCTGACTATATTCAAAACACGGCACTTGTCTAGACCGAACTGCATACTAATATCATTAGAAAATGTTTCTACAATTTTTAGCATCTCTTCTAGGTGTTCTCGAGTGGAAGCCATTAATTTCAAATCATCCATATACAACAGATGATTGAGCTTCGCTACCACAGTATTATTGCTTTTAATGCTAAAACCTGAGTCAGTGGAGTTTAATAGCTGGGAAAGGGGGTTCAAAGCTAAACAGAACCACAATGGACTCAACGAGTCTCCTTGAAATAGGCCCCGGTTGATTGCGATATTTTCGGTTTCGATATTGTTTTCACCAGGTATTTGGAGGTGAATTTTAGTCTTCCAATCTCTCATTATATGCCTTAAAAAGGTCACTATGTTATCATCTACTTTGTATATTTTCAATATATCTATTAGCCATTCATGCGGTACTGAATCAAAGGCCTTTTTATAGTCAATAAAAGCAGTAAAAAGGTTCCTTTTTTTAGTGAATGCCTGGTTAGAAATTACTGAGTCGATGATAAGCTGTTCTTTGCAGCCCATGGAACCCTTAGCGCATCCTTTCTGTTGAGGCTCTATGATATTGTTTAGAGCACAGTGTTGGTAGATACGCCGGGTTACACAGGATGTGACCAATTTATACAAAGTTGGAAGACAAGTAATTGGGCGGTACTTGGATGGATCTTGGGTGTTATTTTGATCCTTGGATATTAAATAAGTAGTTCCCTGAGTTAGAAATGATGGTAATTCCTGCGGATTAGAAATAACATGATTAATTAATGTTGATAAGCACTCATGAATACTCCAAAACTTTTTAAGCCAGAAGTTCTGAACTCCGTCTGGTCCAGGAGATTTCCAGTTATGAAGCTCTTTGATGACATTTGAGACTTCTTCAGTCGTGAATGGTTCGTAGTTAGCAGTGACGTAGTGGTGACAGTTGTGCGTCGTATCTTCTATCCAGCCAGCATTGTTGTTAAAAGCAGCTGGTGTGGAAAGTTGATTTCCCCAAAACTCATGAATTTCTTCTTGGCTTGGGTAAGACTTGTCGACACTTTCTACGGTGGAATTGAGTTTTCGGTAGAACGCCTTCTCAGAGTTCTCAAAAAGTGCATTGTCACATTTTCGGTTGTTACTAACTTTATACCTTCTTAATCGTCCTGAGTAGACGGAGAGTTTTTGTTTTAATGTATCCAGACACTGTTGGGCTGTGTTATTTTCTGGATCGTATCTCGAGTGTCTTGCAGTGCTCCGCATTATTTCTTCAGCTCTTTTAATGACTTTTCTACTTGTAACACCTCTTATATATTCTGTGACTTGACCAATATTATTATTATACTTACTATAACTTATTATTATTATTATTATTATTATTATTATTATTTATGGTTGCTTCAATGTTTGGTCATATTCTTAACGTTCGTTATCTTTCACCACACAATTTCTTTTGTATGTAGCTACGTAGGATATCTCATATTTTAACAAAAAAATAATGTTATAAATTATTATTATCCAAAATGTTTATTATATTAATAAAACGTTCAACTAGGATTTAATAATTGATATTTTCCCTAATTAACTAATATAATAAATACTCATACTTTCAGCTATCATAAAATAAAATTAATATCTGATTTAAGAGTAAACAGTAGCGATCAACAGGTAGCAACAAAATATAACTTCGGGAGATAGTATCATAAACTTTGGCAACAGTGGTAATCTTTGACATTATCTAAGATTAATATTTTGACAATATCATAGTCGCGCTAAATGGAAGTAATAGAAAACGATTTTATTATTAATAAATAGATATTTATAAAAATTAACCAAAATGGGTGAACATTTTATGTTAAGATAGGTATTTGCATGAAATATCTAATAATAAAACATAATAAATAATCATTTTTTGTTGAGAAGCGAAACACATTTCGATTTTCGCATAATTTTGGCACGGTTTTTAATGGACTTTTTCTTGGAAGGTTTCACTTTATTTTTCGTTTGATTTACTTTTACCATTTTGTTAAACTATTTATAATATTTTTAGAATAAAAAATCCTCCTAAAACTTTATATACTCGCATTAGAATTCGAAATATTTTTACGTAATATATACTTACCTACCTACATATAGCTAAAACTCACAATTAATAACAATCTATTTTTTCAAAGAGGCCAACAACTTATACAACAACAACAAATATATAATAAATTAACTATCAATAAACACTACTTTCCTATGAAACAACAAAAACGAATTCTTAAATTAACACACTACTGCACTGAACAGATATCCATAAAGATGACAGAATAGATTAGAGAAAATCTGACGCAGGTTTGTCAAAATGACAGTGATAATTTCTCTATGTTGCTAATTAGTTATTTAGTTATAATATGTTCGATTTCTTGTTAGAAATAAAAAAATTTAGTAGTTCCAAGATTAGTAGGCATGGGATAAAAAAGTTTATTTGAAGAAAGTTTATTTTTTGTTCTTCTTAATGGCGGTACAGGCTCCTTTTTTCAATATTTTATTTAGTTATAGAGTAATTTCCACGTACTAACATATTTCTGAAATTGGGCTCTGTACCGCCATTCTTTATACTCTGGGCTAATTAGCAAAATTCATGGAAAAGTTATTTACCAGCAATTCTATTGCTGGAATCGAATTATAAGATCCTATACATTAATAATATAGGTATGCAAAGTCCGCAGATAGTGTGCTACTTTTTTTATAAACAAAATGGCGCCGACAAATCGTATTTTTTTCAATTATTGCTCTATACCTCCGAAGATTTTAACTTTACAAACAAAAACAGCCAAATAAAAATTCACCGCAATTAAATTCTGCATAGAGATATGTTTTTCACGATTTGCTTCGACGAAAATTTTCCTCGGAAAATGCGGGTTTTCCTAACAAAAACTATAATTTTCAAATAAAGTTTTAGGTAAGTAATTATTAATCAATAATTAAATAACTTAGCGACATTAAAGATTTCTTGGTATAGATTGTAATTCCAGAAGCCGGTGAAAATTAAACGAATATTTTAGCAACAATTCAATTGTTAATTAACAATTTACGATCGCAATAATAACCAAAATAATCATGATACATTGATCAAACTTATAAAGATTATAAAGATGAAATGCTTGTTTAATATTTTATCGACAAAATATAATTTTTTTTTGCATAATCTTTAAATTTTGAAAAAAAAAATAGTTATAATACGTTGGTCTAATTAGTAAAGTACAAGGAAAGGTTATTTACCAGCAATTTTATTGCTTTAATCGAATTATAAGATCTTATATATTATTAATATAGGTATGCAAAGTCCACAGATAGTGTGCTACTTTTTTTATAAACAAAATGGCGCCGACAAATCGTATTTTTTTCAATTATTGCTCTATAACTCCGAAGATTTTAATTTTACACCAAAAATACTCAAATAAAAATTCACCCCAATTTAATTCTACATAGAGGCATGATTTTCCCGATTTGCTCCGATGAAAATTTTCCTCGGAAAATGTGGGTTTTCCCAACAAAATCTCGAATTTTCAAATAAATTTTTTGGACCAGTAATTATTTATCAATAATTATATAGCTTGGTGAAATAAAAGCTTTCTTGGTATAGATTATAAATTCAGAAGCCGGTTAAAATGAAACGAATATTTTAGCAACAATTCAATTGTTAATTAACAATTTACAGTCGCAATAACAACCAAAATAATCATGAGACATTGATCAAACTTAGAAAGATTATAAAGGTGTGATGCCTATTTAATATTTTGTCGACAAAATATAAATTTTTCATTTTTTTGCATAATCTTTAAATGTTTAAAAAAAATTGTTATAAACAAATTAACATTTCTTAGAAATTGTTTATTATATTCTAATTTTAAAAAATACTTAAAATGCGTATTTCATAGGTCTTGAAAATGAATGCTTTAAAAAATTTTTCCAACCATTTGCAAAAAAGTGAGGAAACAGCAAAATAAATATACGATATCTCCATTGTTTATAATTTGTTTTAATTGTCTCAAAGCTTAAAAGTGAGTCTATGGTACAATCTAATTACTCACAAAGAATGTCAAAAATTAGTGCAATGGTTATATTTTAATCAAAGATTAAAAATACTTTTTTTTGTAATTTTTAGCGCGAAAGTAGGCTTGATACAGAGCCGGAGATAAAATGTTCACTCGAAGCGACTGACACGCTTAAACTCGCGCGAGTTGTGTATGTGGGCGGGTAGCTACGGTACTGTATTATTCTACTTTCGCGCGTGTAAATGAAAAAAAAAATATATTTATAATCTTTAATTAAAATATAACCATTAAGCTGATAATCGATATTGTTTTATAAATAATTAGCTTGTACTTTAAACTTACTTCTACGCTTTGAAAGAATTAAAAAAAATTATTAACACCGTAGTAATAGTATGTTTATTTTGCTGTTTCATAACTTTTTTGCAAATGGTTGCAAAAAAGTTTTAAAGCATTCATTTTCAAGATATTTGAAATGCGCATTTTAGCTATTTTTTAAAATTATAATATAATAAAAACTTTCTGAGAAACGTTAATTTGTTTATAACTATTTTTTTTTAAACATTTAAAGATTATGAAAAAAAATAAAAAATTTATATTTTGTCGACAAAATGTTAAATAGGCATCTCATCTTTATACGCTGTGAGCTTCGCTGGTGTCGCTCCTAGCGGTTAATAATTCAACTTTTACCGGTAATTTTTAAATTTATTATTTAATTGTTATCGCTTAATATGTACAACGCAAAAAAGTAATTAAATTGTAATCGATTTTTTTAAGATTTTTCTAATCATTTTGACGTTCTATTGATAAAATATCAATTTCTTACTTCGGATACTTTGACAATAATCGTGTAGATGGCGCTAAGATTATAATAGATTATTTATAATTAGATATTACGGAACATTAAAAAAACTTAAATTCAGTATTTAAAACGTAAGTATATTTAAGGTAAAAATATATACCACAGCTACCAACTAATATTGTTTATAATTAATGTTTTTAATTTTAATTTTAAATTAATCACTTTGACATTTATGTCAAATTTCCGGTAAACGTTTACAAACTTGTCACTACTGGCGTTCGCGAATTTGTAAATATCCCCTCTACGTACGAGCTCACAGCGTATAAGATTTCAAAGTTTGATCAGTGCATCATAATTATTTTGGTTATTATTGCGACCGTAAATTATTAATTAACAATTGAATTGTTGCTAAAATATTCGTTTAATTTTCACCAGCTTCTGGAACTATAATCTAAACCAAGAAGGCTTTTAAGTCACCAAATGATTTAATTATTGGTAAATAATTGTATGTATACACCGTTCTTAGGCGTCAACGCCCTTCGGTAGGGATCTATGGAGGAGTATCACCAAGCCGGAAGCCCTTATCCCTTCCCGTACCGCTCCTCCATAGGCCGATCAGACGCCAGTTTATTCCAGACCAAGCCGTAGACTCTATTGAGTTTTATACTACGGCGTTGGCATTTTATAAATTTCATGACCTAGCTGAGGCTCGAACCAGCGACCGCAAATCGTAAATCCACTAAACTTGTCGATCGACTGAGCCCCAGCTAACTGGACCGTCAAGACCGACCGTAAATAATTACCTATCTAAAACTTTATTTGAAAATTAAAGATTTTGTTGGGAAAACCCGCATTTTCCGAGGAAAATTTTCGTTGGAGCAGATCGGGAAAAACACGTCTCTATGCAGAATTTAATCACGGTGAATTTTTATTTGAGTGTTTTTGTTGTAAAGTTAAAATCTTCGGAGTTCTAGAGCAATAATTGAAAAAAACACGATTTTCGGGCGCCATTTTGTTTATAAAAAAAGTAGCACACTATCTGAGGACTTTGCATACCTATATTATTAATATATAGGATCTTATAATTCGATTCCAGCAATAAAATTGCTGGTAAATAACTTTTCCCAAAAATGGCCTATTCTCCGATAATCAGCCCAGACTATTATTATATTACGAATATGTGTGCCAAGTATCTCGACAAAATATTCAAAATTAGAGCCGCAATCTTGGAACGCGTTTGTTGCTACCTGTTGATCGCTACTGTAGCCTCTTAAGACGACTATCTTTTTAGTACATTATTTGACGGTTTTTGCTGTACATTTTAAAGAATCGTTTGGATTGACATGGAATTTGGCATACGCATAGCAAACATGTCAAAGAAAAAAAGTGATATTGTGTCGATGTGTGCTTTTGCCCTGGGAGTGAGTTTCACCCCCTTCTCAGTTGTGAAAAACATACGTTCAAAATAAGTCCGGAATTCGATAAACTGACTAATTCTAAGTAACTTTTATTCTATACAGCTTTTTCACTAAGCCAATACTTTTCGAGTTATTTGCGAGTGAATTATGTTCACGTTTCAACAAAAAAAAACACGTTTTTTTTACAATTTTTCGCAAATAATTTAAAAAGTAAGTATTTTATCGAAAAAACTAATCTTAGCAAAAATATAACCTTTGAAAAAGTGAAAAAATGGTGTACACATGAAGTATCTAGACCTAGTAGAAGCAGAGATATAGCTAAAGAAAAATAGGTTCATATTCGCCAAATTTCAAATAAATATAATTCAACGTGAATAACCAAAAAATGAAGCACTTTTTGGAAAAACTCATCACAGCTTTTTTAAAGAGTTTAAAAAGTTTTATTTCTATTTTTATAAAAAAAGGTTCTAGCATCAAATATAAGCAACTTACGCTAAAAATACAGTTGGTCCCTTTTGATTTGGCAAAAAATCGGGAAAATCACCCCCTAATTAACAACTTAAATAAAATTAATCGTTACCGCTTCACAAGTTGCTTTATTTATGTTGTCTTTATAATTATCTGTAAGTTTTATCAATTCAATGTGCATATTTTTGAAAAAAAATTGGTTTTAAAATAATATTTTTAAAATTTTTAATTTTGAAAAAAATGCTTTTCTTATGCTTAAAATAGATGAAAAAAAATCTTAAGGAGTAATAAAATGTACGTTTTGCTTTTCTGGATATTTTTGATTTATTGTTTTCCTGTTAGACAAAAATTGGTTATGCTATATGGCTGTTCAAAGTTTGCATACACTCGGGATTAGTGACTCGTTCGAGCCATTTTAACTACAGCCTTTTCAAAAATAACCACTTTGAACCTGAAACTTACAGATCGTATAAATAATAAATAAACAAAGTAACTTGTGAAGCGGTAACGATTAATTTTATTTGGGATGCTAATTAGGGGGTGCTTTTCGTGATTATTTTTACCAAAAAATAAAAGGGACCAACAATATTTTGATCGTAACTCACTTACATTTAATGCAATAAGTTTTTTTTTTAAATAAAAATAAACCTTTTTTTAAACACTTTAAAAAGTTGTATAGAGTGTTCCCCGAAAAGTGTTCCGTTTTTTGGTTATTTCTCGATGAAATATTCGATTTGGAATTTGACGAATAATAACCTACTTTCATTAGCTACAACTTTGCTTCTACTAGGTCCACAGACTTCTTATATGCACCATTGTTTTCACTTTTTTATAAGTTATATTTTTATTACGAATCCGACAAAATACTTGCTTTTTGAGTTATTTGCGAAAAACCGTCTAAAATGTGGTTATTTTGTTGAAAAATGAACATATTCACTCGCAAATAACTCGAAAAGCGTTGACTTGGTGAAGAAACTCTATAGAACAAAAGTCGCTTAGAATTAGTCAGTTTATCGAATTCCGTACTTATTTTGGACATATATTTTTTAACCCCTGAGAAGGGGTGAAACAGGGCCATAGCACACATCAGCACAATATCACTTTTTTTTCTTTGACTGATTAGCTATGTGTATGCCAAATTTAATGTCAATTCAATCGGTTCTTTAAAATTTAGAGGTTTTGCAATATTTTACCGTTAAAGAACGTACTATTTCTACATTTTTATTTAAGATTATAAGTAACATATTTTTATGTACAGCTATGATATTTTCTTTAAATTCCTTTTTGTAAATTATAGATGTTTTACTTTCGTTATATTTTTATTAAAATACCAGTTTTTAGATTGTCCGACTTTTCACTTTTTATGTTCTTGTAAGACATTTTAATTAAATACCTTTTCCTCTGATCCGGCGAAAGTTAATTTTTACCTCCATGATAAGTTTAACACAACATGATGCAAACATATTTTTGAAGTTATACTTCTTTACGATCGAGAGTGAAATTTTAAAATGCCGGGCGCATGCGCACACAGACAGTATGTATTTCATTGCTAATCTTTCAAGATATGTATGTAGCAGCGCTGTCAGCGCAAATAAGTGATATTATATCATATAAAAGGATATATTAGTGTTCTTAGTAAATGTATTATTTATTATAATTTGTGTGTCTTTGGATTTGTCTTACTCGGGAATAAGATATTTTATAATAATAGTAAGTATATTTAAAGTATTTTTGTAAACTTCACTCGGTCTATTAAATTTGTCAGTAAGTATGAGAAATCTTGTAACCTGTCAAAGCAAAAGGAATATAGCTCAGTGGTAGAGCGTGTGACCGGGGATCAAGAGGTCCCGGGTTCAAATCCCGGACGATTCATATTCTTTTTTTTTATATTTTTGGTATCGTTTTAATAAAAAATTTTTAAAAGTGGTAGGTAAAGAAAGTTAGTTTAATATTTAAATAAATTATTAAAATATAAATAACCTGTTAAGTATATTAATTTCGTTGAAATCATAATAATAGAAGTATAACTTCTTACGTGCGTACAAAGTAAACACACATTCTTTTTTTATCTTTACACCAATTTTGTTTAACCGAATATTATTTTCATGTAGCGCACTCACACAGTCGCTAAAAAAGAACAATTTTATGAAAAATAAATCACATTTTGATCAAAAATATAACTTAAAGCAAAGTAGGACAGTGAGAAATACCATTTGAGTCAATTTTTGTTGTTATTGATTCTGAGAAAAATTTTCTGAGACAAAGTCAAAATGCAATAGGATGTGGTTACCCCCATTTAAAGAGGATATTTATAGAAAGAAAATACCACGATTAGTAAGTCAATAGCATATCGATGATCATCATTTATATTTTAAAATAAGATACATATAAAATCAGAGGCTCATTTTGAGAGTAAACCAGATGTAAGACCACATACAGTATGCGGCAAAATAAACAGTACTGAAGTGATAATTGAAATGTTTATGAATATTCATATATTTCTATACATGACATAGTCTTGAAAAAATTATTCACGGCCATGTTCCCGAAAAAATAGATGTTAAAGATGCCCTCTGGCACGAAAAAATCTTTTTCTACGACCGTTTAATAACATACTCATTATTCGCTATTTTTTAATAGATAATAGCACCCATTACTTTACCCGTGAGTTATAGTTCATTACTCACGGGCTGAAGTTACTCACGGGTCATTACTCACGGGCTGAAGTTAGATTCAAGTAGCGCATGCCACTTTTAATTTTAATCGTATATAAACTGCAAATAAAATTACTTAAACTTGTTTATTTAATACAATAATTATTGTAATTTTTATCAATAATTAAATTCGGAAAATTTTTAAAGAAATTTTAACTGTAACAATGTCAGTATATTTTTACGTTTATATTTTGTTTACTAAAAATTTTGACGTTTATCATTAATTTATTTTAGCGACAGTGACATTAGTGCATTTTGTTTGTGTTAATTGGAATTAACTATTTCGTCTCATCCACTAAGTTTCATTGCGATTCATCCAACTGTAAAAATGTGGCAGCTTTTTAGTGCTTCATTGCCTCGTCTTGATCTCAATGAAGGTTTAGTCAATTATTCTCAATTTTCATTCAAAAATGTTCACTACTTTCTGCGATGTATGCTATAAAAAAATTCTAGGGCACTCTGTGTATACATAGTGTGACCAACTAGCCCGAAAAATCCGGGACATGGCCCGAATTACGAAGTCGTGTCCCGGCGTCCCAGACAAGGCTTCCGGGCCATCCGAATTTTCAAAGTTTTGGTAAAATTATATTTTGAAATTTTGAATACGTTATTCTTCTAAGAATTCACATCAAATTGAATTCGTGGGACGAAAAAAAGTCGACAATTTCTAGAGTGTAATACTATACTAACACCACGTCCAAGCATTTTATATCGTGGTAGGTATTATAGATTATAGTTCTGCGGACTATAGGATATCCTATAGAACTCCTATAGTTCTATATAGGACTGATCGAGTCACAAATAGGGAGGTCCTTAGAAGAATGGGGAAGAACCGAGAAGTACTAACCACGAAATTTGGAATACTTTGGACACATTATGCGAAATGAATCCAGATATGCCCTTCTACAAGCCATTCTGCAAGGAAAAATATTTGGAAGGCGAAGTCCATGAAGAAGAAGAACATCCTGGATAAAGAATCTCAGAAGCGAGGTCCATGAAGAAGAACATCCTGGATAAAGAATCTCAGAACCTGGTTAACACAACATATGTGCAGCTTATTGATTGCCATGACATATAAGATTGCCATGATGATCGCCACCATTCGTCACGGATAGGCACGTCAAGAAGAAGAAGATAGTTCTATAAAAGCTAAAATGGTGGATTTTTTTCGTTTTTGTATTTTAATTATCGTGTTCTTAAAAAATGGCCCGATTTTTATTGAAAAGTCCCGGATTTCAGGTATTTTTTTCAGCCTTGTCCCGGATTCGAGTGACTTGGAGTTGGTCACACTATGTATACACAAAGATGTAGGTAGATGGAATCTGTGTTTTGTCATATAGAATTTGTATAAAAATGTGTTACGAAGGTTTATGATGGGATTCAAATTTGCACATTTGCATGGCTTTAAAACTTTCTTTGTTATTTTAACCATCTACTAATGCTGTAAGTGTTAATTAAGATACTTGTGAATTACTACTTGTTAATCGCTTGAATGTTTGTTTAATTAACTCTAGTAAATTGTAGGTAATTTCCCTGTCACATACAACACAACAAATGTTTGGTATTTTTTATATAGATATATATTAAGTAAGTACCTACCTATACGAATAATTGATTATTCTCACGTTGTTGTTGCTGAAATAAAAAAAAGAAGGATTTAGGTCAGATAAACTGTGCTTGTGTCATTAATTTTATTGATTATTGTCTATTTGATGCACTTCGCCATGAACTGGATCTCATAATAAGGAGGTATCTGTTTATCTTTGCTTTGTTCAATGAGTTTTCCTAAACAATTTCATTTTGGATCTGATCCGTACAGTCCGTAGTTTTTTGTAGAGGATATAGCTAAAGCAATACACCACTTTCTCTAAATAAGTAGGTACAGTGGAACCCCGTTAACTCGGATTAATCAGGACCGCGGCCGATCCAGGTTATCGAAAATCCGGGTTAGCCGGAAAAAAAGGTTAAAATTAATAAAATATGGTATGCTTACAGATAAACTCCGTTATAATTGTCACACAGACACTGGTAAACCACGTTCGCATTCCACACAAAACCACACATACAAAGCGTCGTCAAGAGTCTCATTCTTAGCTTTATTAGCTTTGCACCGATTGTCCAAACTGTCTTTTGTTATCATTTTGAAAAAAAAAATTCTTCGATTTTAGTACTATTTTTCTTCCAATCCGATACTGTAGATGTACCGACACCATATAATGCTGCAAGATTCACCTTTATCAATTCTACTTAATGCTTCTAGTTTCTTTTCCATTGTCACTACAACATTTTTACGTTTTGTTGCCCTTATAGACAAAAGATACGCACACAAAATCTGAATAGATTTACGAACGATTACAGAACGGAAGCGAACAATACGACTTTACTACACACAATACCGTTTCTGATGTTATGTTATTTAATAACAGTGATGACTAAGACCATTGTTAACAAAAGAATTTTAATAGTCTTTTCTAAACAATGCTAAGACAGTTTCAAATAAATAAAAGATAATACAGGTGCCTGTTGTTTTCGATAAATAACACGACAATGAATGTGGTGTGCCATGAGTCATTTTTACTATGGTATATGTAGTTCAAATTACACAAATACCCATTATCTCTCAAATATTATATTACATAGAAGCTGTTACAAAATCTCGTGAACCTAATTCATTCATTTGGTGACGTCAATATACGAACGAAACGATTGAATCCGACATTACTGAAAATATCAGGGTGCAGATGGGACCCTGTCGCGCAATTCGCAGCAAATAAAATAGTCGTATGTTTTAGCTTCATTTTATTTCGGTTATACATACGCATTTTCAAGGTTCACGAGGTTTTGTACCAACTCTATATTTTTATTGTTGAAATGTTTGTCTGATAAAAATCGGTCCGGGTTAGCCGGAGTTCCGGGTTATCGGGGGCCGACTTATCGGGGTTCCACTGTATATACAACAAAACTTGTTAATACTTTAATTATTTAAATTCCTCAAGTAAATGAATAATCAATAAAAAAGTTGGCTATCATTAAAAAAGAACTATTTTCTTATGTTTCTCAAACAAAACATCTTTCTTACAGCTTTAGTTTGTTCTACGTTTTCTTCTTCTTATTCAAATGTCGTCTCCCTTAAGGTTGGCTATAATTCTTCTTCTTCTTATTCTTCTTAAGGTGCCTATCCGTTCCGGGTGTTGGCGATCAGCATGGCTATCCTAACTTTGTTTGCTGCTATTCTGAATAGTCCGGTTGTCGATGTATTAAACCACTTTCCCAGATTTTGAAGCCAAGATATTCTTCTTCTCCCTGGTAATCTCTTTCCAAAATACCTTGCCTTGAAGAATGAGTTGCAACAAGCCATATCTCTGTTCATTCCTCATAACATGGCCAAGATATTCTAGTTTGCGCTCTTTGATTGTGTTAATAATCTCGCATTCCTTGCCTATACGTAGAACCTCAACATTAGTCACACGATCCACCCACGAAATTCTCAAAATGCGTCTGTAACACCACATCTCGAATGCCTCGAGTATTCTCAAAGAAGCCTCGGAAAGTGTCCAGGCCTCTACTCCGTATAATAACGTAGAAAATACATAGCATCTGATGATAAGGATTTTGGTAGCAAGAGGTAAATCGTGGCTTCTGAAAAGAGACTTCATCATTATGAACGCTGATCTCGCTTTTCCTATGCGTTGTTTGATTTCACTTGAGTGGTCTCACTGGCTGTTTTTATGTTGGTACCAAGGTATGTGTAGCTGTCGATCCTGTCAATTAGTTGTTGGTTAACTAAAAGCTGTGTATTTAATATTTCGCGCTTACTGACCACCATGTACTTTGTTTTTTTCGTATTGAGATCAAATCCGTATTCTCTACTTATATCTGATATGCGCGACATTATTCTTTGCAAACCATCTAGACTCTAGACTGTCTGTAAAAACTACAGCGTCTTCGGAATATCTTATATTGTTCAGACGCACTCCATTGACTAATACGCCTTCCTGTAGTTCTCCCAGCGCTTGCTCGAAGATACATTCAGAGTATATATTAGACAGCACCGGGGACAGGATGCATCCTTGCCTCACTCCTCTATCTATGGAGACTGCCTCTGTCAATTGGTCATCAATTTTAATATTGGCAGTTTAATATATATTGCTATAATTATAGCAATGTTAATTCTAATTAGATTTCTTAACTAACACATTCGTCTTCCTTCTTATTATATTCTACATTTTCTTCTTCTTTTTCTTCTTTAAGATTTATCTACGCTACGATTAGTTGCCTATTGTTATAGCAATTTTACATAGTTTTGAACTAACTGAATCCATTTTCTTGGGTTTATTAACAAAAACATTCTTAATCTTACACATTTTAGTTTATTCTATTTTTTCTTCTTCAACTGTCTTGTCCTCAACTAAGGATGACTCTCATTGTAGCATTTTAATTATTCTGGTGTTTAATTTTCGTTAACATGTTAATATAACTGAAAGAGAACCATTTTCTTGGGTTTTTCAACCAAAACATTCTTCTTCTCATACATTCTTCTTTAAGTATCATGTTCACGACGAACATTAGATATCATCAGTGCAATATGTACATTGTCGACAGCTTTTTATTGACTCCATACCATTACCAAAAGTTTTTTAGCCTGGAAGTACGACTATGACCTGAAAATCTCTTTCCCTCGACATGTTCTTCTATTATTAATTTTTGAAGTTCGTATTTTTTATTTCTTAAGGTGCGGCCAAAATATTTGAGATTGTGATTTTTATAGTAAATAGAACTTCATCTTTCTTATCCAATCTTAGGACTTCTTCGTTATGCACCTTGTCAATCTACGATATTCTGAGCATCCTACTGTAGCACCAAATCTCAAAGGCTATCAGCTTTCCATTTCAGGACAAGATTAAATCAGGACAAGTCCACAAAACTGATTTGACCTTGAAATGACCTTTACCTGACGTGGTAGAGCTCAACGGACCCCAGTTTTGTGATCAGCGAACCCAAAACCCCCTATTATACTTCTTCAGAGCGACCTTGAGCTAGACGTGAGAGATGTCCCCGGATTCGTGATTAGCGACCCCAAAAACCCCCCTAATATACTTTTTCAGAGCGATTTTCGATTTATCTTGATTTGACCTTGAAATGACCTTTACCTGACGTCATAGAGGTCATCGGACCCCGAATTCGTGATCAGCTACCTCAAAAACCCCCTAGTCATAAGGTTTCGTCAAATAGTCAATTTTTTTTGTAAACCTGTGTTATTATTGATTTGGTTTGTTAATGGCATAGTAATGCGCAAATTTTAGGGGGGAAATTTACAACTTGCAATATCTGCAAGGATCCTCTTTGGTGGTGGTTATAGACTTCATTCTGGTGCGTATGACAACATAGGAAAAATGTAATAATGATAAAAGATCATAGTATATAAAACTTTTGTTAGCATTACATTCATAACCTGCACATTCCTGCATCCAAAACGGTATTATGTATTCATGGGATGATCTAAGATAAAATAATCAAGATTTGTGGACTCATCTTAGAACAATTATTACTAATTATTTACCTTAAAATTCTCAGAGAACTGATTGATAATCTTTATTTTTGATCGAAGATCGTTGTAAAATTGTTGTATTTTTTTCACAAGTGTAATATTAATAGAAGAGCTTTCCGGTACTCGTCATAGTCTATCTATATCATATCCCTAGCCATTCTTTGTTCATTTAGGTTAAAGTGTAGACATGCTCGATGCAAGATCGTCCAGGCTCGAAATCCTGCTTGCTGTTCCAACTCCAGTGGTTCATATTCGTTTTCGACTATGGTTTTCATAACTTTTCCGTACAATCTACTGAGAGTACTGGTAACTGAGACAGTAGTAGTTCTTGTGCAGTCGCTCTTATCTCCTTTTTTATGGATCGGTGTAATCCATACTTTCCAGTTACTTTTCAGGTATATTATCTCCGTTTTAGTGCGACAGATTCGTGCAAATATTATAAGAATTATTGCGCATTTAATGGTAGAAGCATATAATTGGGACCACATATACTACACATACAAAGGTTCAAATTTAGATACGAGGCCATCTCAGATTTTACCTTTTACAAAATTGGCGGTCATTCAAAATGGCGACTATACATATGTGACTAATAGTACGATAACTTTTGAACGAAAAGTCCGATTTCAACCAAATTTGGTAAATAGGTTCTTTTTTTGATGTATAAGATTGAGCTCTTGAATCCGCAGAATCGGTTTACCAAAAGTTGTATTTTTCCTGATTTTTGGTAAAAACATGTTGTTTATTTTTCCAATTCTTTCACCCTGTATATATTAATTTTTCAAAAAGGTACCGGCGTTGAAAAGAACGTAAAATTATTTTTTAGGAAATATTTTTAACTCTGTAGCTATATTAATAACCATTTAATAAATGCATAACATATGCATAACATAAATACATGTAGGTACCTATGTGCGGCAGATTCGTGCAAATAATAATATAAGATAAAAGGCATTATATTTAACACTGTTCTGTTTCCGAACTAAGAAATCCAAAGATTTTATTATTTTTAAACATTTATTTGTTTGAATATGGAGTCTTTTGGGTTTCGACATTTTGTTAATAATATAAGAATTATTGTGCATTTAATGGTAGAAGCATATAATTTGGACCACACATACTACACATACAAAGATTCAAATTTAGATATGATTCCATCTCAGATTTTGTCTTTTACAAAAATGGGGGGCATTCAAAATGAATCTGCCGCCCAAAGGTACATGTGAACATACGTTATGCATTTATTAAATGGTAATTAACATATCTAAAAAGTTCAAAATATTTCCTAAAAATTTTTTTACACTCTTTTTAATGGCGGTATTACCTTTTTTAAAAATTTATATATACAGGGTAAAAGAAGTGAACAAGTAACAACATATTTTTACATAAAAAAAAACAGTAAAAACACAACTTCTGGTAAACCAATTCTTCCGGTTCAAGACCTCGGTCTTACTCATAAAAAAAAACCTATATACCGAATTTGTTTGAAATCTGACGTCTCGTTCAAAAGTTATCGTGCTATTAGTCACATGTGTCTAGTAGCCATTTTGAATGCCCGCCATTTTTGTAGAAGGAGCAAAAACGGAGATGGCCTCGTATCTAAATTTAAACCTTTATATGTGTAGTATATGGGATCCAAATTATATTATGCTTCTACCATTAAATGCACAATAATTCTTATAACATTTGCACGAATCTGCCGCACATAGATACATGTGAACATACGTTATGCATTTATTAAATGATAATTAACATAACTAAAAAGTTCAAAATATTTCCTAAAAATATTTTTACGCACTTTTCAATGGCGGTATTAACTTTTTGAAGAATAAGTACATACAGGGTGAAAGAATTGAAAAAAAAACAACATATTTTTACATAAAAACCAGGAAAAAACAACTTCTGGTAAAACGATTCTTCCGTTTCAAGACCTCAATCTTCTACATCAAAAAAAGAACCTATATATCAAATTTGGTTGAAATCTGACGTCTCGTTCAAAAGTTATCGTGCTATTAGTCACATATGTATAGTCGCCATTTTGAATGCCCCCATTTTTGTAAAAGGTAAAATCTGAGATGGATTTGAACCTTATATATGTAGTATATGTGGTCCCAATTGTATGCTTCTATCATTAAATGCACAATTGTTTCACATATCGGCTGCACTATTTAGGCATCTATTAAAAATTTCGCATCAGCATATTAACAAGCTTTTGAACAGCTCAGCAGGGATTCATTCTGGTTCATGGGCTCTTTTGTTTTTCATTCTTTTCATAAATTGGATTCTACTATGTGTGCATAAAGCATATTTGTATAGTGGTTTTCTGTGCACTATTAAGTGTCTGTTCTAGTTTGTTCGAATGTAACTCCCACTTCGCGTCGTTCGGCAAACTGCAGTCGCGTGCGGAAAAGCACTTGTTAGGAAAATAACTATTACGTTTTTGAGGGTTTCTTATTAATAAATAGATACATTAAAATATCATATTTTACCATACTAATAAATATAGTTAATATGCTTAAATTAATTATTAAATGAAATAAACAACCAATTTTAAAGTCTACCTTAGTAATTTTTCTACCCTAGCAGGTAGTGGCATCGGTAATCCGACCGCTGCCGATACAGTGGACGCAGTATGAAAAATTAATCCGATGCGTACGATGCGGACCTGTGGACGCTTCCTTTAATAATATAGTAAATAACGTACTTTAATTGTCTTGTGTCCTGATACCAAGTATATTTTTGTGGGGATAGAATCTATTCATGATTTTTTGGTCAAATTGTCACCTCTTCACTGAAGCTACGCATGTTTGGAAAAATATGTAGTACTTTTAATATTTTGCATTCTTATTTTTCAGGTCACCCACCATTATTATTTTTCGCTGATTGTCTATATTTGAGATTACCTACGTCTTCTATTAAGTTGGTAGAACGTATCTTATTGTTGTTCTGATATATCTTCATTGTATCCTAAACAAATAAATATTATTGCTATTGACTATTAGTACGTATATTATATTAAACACTATTGCTTTCAGTATATTTTGATTGTGAATTTAATTATTATTTTTACATACCTATCACTTTCTAATTGTAATAATAAATTATTATTTCATAATTCAAAAGAATGGTAGCGATCGATTTCTTTCTTAATCATTTTATAAACTCACTTTTTAAGCTTTCATTAAAATGTATTTAGATTACTTTTATTTCCATCAATATAATCAATTTCAGCTTAATAAAGCGTTTTTTAATTTTGTTTTGGAATTTATGTATTATGGATTCTGCTTTTCGTATTGAAAGTAAATTAAGAATTTTATACTGATAGCCAAAAAAATGCAACCCCTAAAAGGACAAATATTTGTTTAAATATTTATGTTATGCGAGGCAATGAAGCATTAAACCTAGGAATTTTGTGCAGTAAGATGAACTGTCATGCAACTTTTTGCATTCGATTCGAGAGAGTGTCAGGCAATTTTGTGAACTAAATTGATCTCCAGCAAAAAATTTTGTGCATAAGAAAATGCATTTTCAAAGTGCATCTCGAAGAGATGGAAAATGAAAAATTTAGAACTCAGCAAATATTGACGGAGATGAGTTCAATTTTTATACTTGGGGGTTTTGCAGGTCACTGAACACGAATTTCATGACGGCGATAGTTTTTAAGGTACCTGGTGCCCAGGGTGGAACTCGTCGCCTGGGACGATCGAATAAATCGCGGGACAATAGAATAATTCACAAAATGAAGATTGGAAAGAAAAACTGAAAAATACGTGTTCGATATTTCTCAAAAATCTATCGAACAACACTAAACACGACCTTCCCACTCCACTCCCTGGAGGTAGGGTGGGGGTAACTTTAAAATCTTAAATGGAAACTCCCATTCGTTATTACAGATTTGGATTGCTTACGTAAAAATAAGCAATTTATATTCACATTTTTTCGAATTGTGAATAGCGCTATAATCGGAAAAACGCTTTATCGTGATACCATAGGTAAATTATAGAAACGGTCTAATATCTCGAGAAACACACTTCCAAATAAAAAACCAAAAAATACGTGTTTAATATTTTTTTTTAAAAATATCGAATAAAATCAAACACGACTCTTCACTCCACCCCCTAGGAGGTGGGGTGGGGGTAACTTTAAAATTTTAAATAGGAGTTCCCATTTTTTATTGCAGATTTGTATTCCCTACGTAAAAATAGGTAACTTTTATTCGAGACATTTTTTCGAATTATGGATAGATAGCGCTTTAAGCGGAAAAACATTATTTATTAGTGCCATATCTATCAACAATTCTAAAAAATGCTTCGAATAAATGTTACTTATTTTTCATGAGGAATCGAAATCTGCAATAAAACATGGGGATTCCTATGTTCTTCTATTATTCGATATGTTCTTGAAAAATATTAAACACGTAATTTTTGGTTTTTTATTTGGGAGTTTATTTCTCGAGATATTAGACCGTTTCTATAATTTACCTATGGTATCACGATAAATCGTTTTTTCAGCTTATAGCGCTATCTATTCACAATTCGACAAATTGTCTTGAATATAAGTTGCTTATTTTTACGTAAGCAATCCAAATCTGCCATAATTAATGGGGGTTTCCATTTAAGATTTTAAAGTCGCCCCCACCCTATCTCCCGGGGGTGGAGTATGAGGGTCGTGTTTAGTGTCATTCGATAGATTTTTGAAAAATATTAAACACGTATTTTTCAGTTTTTCTTTCCAATCTTCATTTTGTGAATTATTCGATTGTCTTACGATTTATTCGATCGTCCCAGGTGACGAGTTCCACCCTGGACACCAGGTACCTCGAAGACTATCGCCGTCATGAAATTCGTGTTCAGTGACCTGCAAAAGCCCCAAGTATAAAAATTGAACTCATTTCCGTCAATATTTCCTGAGTTCTAAATTTTTCATTTTCCATCTCTTCGAGATGCACTTTGGAAATGCATTTTCTTATTCACAAAATTTTTTGCCGAAGATCAGTTTAGTTCACAAAGTTGCCTGACAATCTCTCGAATCGAATGCAGAAAGTTGCATGACGATTCGTCTTAATCCACAAAATTCCTAGGTTTTGGGCTTTTTAGTGCTTCTTTGCTTCGCCTATGCATGGAAGTATACATTGTAATAATCTTATTTGATTTTGAATATTATAAACAAATTTGCAACGCTATTCTCCTAATGAGTGACTCCTCCTTGATTTCCTATACACTTAGTTACTAAATGGGGCATTGGTCGAATTAAGTAGTCTATATCATATTGCGGAATACTCATCCATAGTGTTCTTATAACATGCCATATGTCTTCTAAGTTTGTTGGAGGTCGTGGAAATCAATTTAGTTTTTATCATGTTTTAGTTTCTATCATCATTATCATCATCATTCCTCAACCTCTTGCATCCACTGTTGGATATAAATCTCCTCCATATTATTCCTGGATATGGACCTACCATATCCCACACATGTTCGATGAGTACCAAACCAACTGAGCTTGATGGCCACTTCAGTCTCTATACCAGATTCTTGTATGAACTCCATAGTTTCACGGGCAATATGAGGTCTTGCGTTATCTTGTTGAAAGATCGCATTTGGAATGATTTGTAGGTAGGAATGTAAAACCGGTTGCAGTACTTCACGTCGAGCTGTCAGAGTCTCCTTAGTAAGAACTAGAAGTGATCTGCTTCCCAAACATATTGCACCCATCCCATAATACTGGGTTTTCATACAGTATGACGTTTAACAGCCAAGTCTGTATGTGTCTCTCACCTTGAAAACGTCTTACCCTTATGCGTCCATCAGAGCCGCCCAAACAAAACCTAGATTCATCACCGAAGCAGACAAAATTCCATTGGCCATTCCAGTTTTGGCGAGCTCTGCACCGTTCTAAGGTAGCACCTACATTGGATCCGTATTTCTCCGATCCGATCCGATCTGACGTCGACCGACGTCGGATTACAAAATAAACCCATATGCCCATAGTATTAAACGGCGGCGCCTACATTGGATCCGTTTTTCTCCGAACCGATCCGATATCGACCGACGTCGAACTGCTTCTCTGTGAGATCATGAGTTTGTTTTCAAACCGACGTCGTATCAGATCGGATTGGATCGGAGAAATACGGATCCAATGTAGATGCGGCCTAAGTAGCAAGCCTTCGGCTGTGGTGTCAAAGGTAACACCAAAAGCGGACGGTAAACCTTCAGTCCCATTCGAAGTAATCTTTGATTTACTGGTCTTCTTGACACTACCCTTCCCCTTCCTGCAGCTGCAACTAAATCATCTCTTAGTTCATGTACACTGTCTCGTCTATTTCTGAGAGCAAGAAGTATAAGCTGTATTGCAGTATTCTAGGACGACCAGACCCTCCACGACGCCGATGAGAATCAGCATTGGACCACCTCCTCCAAACTCTTATTACCGTTGATGGATTATCTTTAACTCTTCATGAAATTTCCCGTAATCCAAAATGGGCCTCTTTCATAATGTGTCTTTCTTAGAAGTCACTTAAATGACGAAATTGCAGACGACAGCGAACTCTTGTCATTTTAACTTTTTTGGGTAAATCAAAAACAATCCAAAATGACTAAAAATTGCAAATCGTCGGTATACTGCGAAAACCAGGTAAATGACAAATTTTAAAATATTGAGTTAGGTATACCAAAATTCTCAGCTTTTTACGCTCTACATACAGGTAAAACTCAGTAAATGATACGACTTACCATTCAGCAGATAATTTGTGTGATAAAGCAATAAGTTACATATAACCAACTTTTCATTTTCAAGTAAAACAATATATCGCTACTTACTTCCACAAAATTAAAGTTCTGTTGCATGTTAAACCAAGTAAGCGCACATATATTATTTTGCCGGACAAGAATATATTTCTACTGCTGTATACCATATTCAGTAAAAAGGTGATAAATGTCTTTATTACATTTTACATGTATATTTTATTAAAATTTCTCATTCATATCGACTGGTAAAACCGATAGTATCGACTATGTTTCTTTGAATGGTCAAGAGGTGCAGGTATGTGAGAAGTTTTTGTGTAAGACACTTTGTATATCAGCGTCGTTAATGCAGGATGTTGTAAGAAAAATTGATAATTCTATGTTGTTATTCAGATACGGGCAAAAGAGGCAAGAATATACTGCCAAATAAAACCAGCAATGAAAACCGAACAATTGTGAAGGCTCATATTGAGTCTTTTCCAACCATGGTCCCACATTATATTCGCCAAAGTTCGAAGCGTAGATATTGGGACAAAAATTTGAGTATAAGGAAAATGTATCAACTTTCTTTATATGAAGGATTGTCAGCTGAAGAAACCAAAAGGTATTAGCGAAATTACATACCGAGGAGTATTTTCTAACGACTATAATTTAAGCTTTTTTGTCCTAAATAAGATCGATGTTTAGTTTGTAATAAATAATATTTATTCAGCCCTGTAATGATATTACGATATGGCTAATCCAACTAAGAAACCCGATTTAGAAAACAGTTACAGACAACATCAGAAAAAAAAAAGAAGTATGAAATCTCGAAAAACGAAATGATAAGAAAAGCTCTAATCAACAACGGAATTTTGTTTCAATAGAATAGAAATATGCTTTATTGTCATGAAAAATTGTACAATTTTATCGACAAAGCTTATAAAAGTCAAGAAAACAAAACAATAACAATTCAATTTACTAAAATTACATAAATCGTCAATCACCTTCGATCTACAGGCTATACTACAGATTCCAGATTAACTGGACAATTCATATATTCTTCCCGAAAATTATGGGTCTACAATTTGTGTGTAAATGAAGTCGCATTACCAAATGTAGCTTACCGTTTTGCCTGGTCAGAAATTAACGGTAGACGAGGAAGTTCTGAAATAGAAAGCATTATACTAAACTGCTTATCAAAATGTGTCCCAGAATATGTAAGCAAGTGAAATAAGTGTATTTTCTTATACATGTGGAGGACAGTATCGTAACATAAAATTTTAGAGTCGGGACATTCTTGTATGGAAGTTGACTCTATACATAGCAGCATCTAAATCGCTAGAAATCAGGTCTCTCTATAGTCTATGAGTCTATGGTATGCTAGATTACTTGTTTATTTTTTCAAAATGCAAGGTCATGCTAAAAATGTCAAGGTCAGTGATAAAAAAGTATGTCGTATAGAACCATACAAATGTAAAGATTTTAAATAGGTACTACGACTTTTATGATTTAAAAACATTTTCACACACTCTAATTAAAAACCGAACAAAAGATCAAAACGGCAAAAAAATAATGTGGTTAAAGATAAAAAGATGAGATTCGTGAAAGAAGGGACAAACAGAATTCATTTCAATTATGACGCGTCACCAAGCTTCATTTCCTTATTGATACTGCACGGCAGTCAACAAGAAAAAAGCAAGCTAGGTTAGATAAAAACTTAAGCAACTTTATGATAGAAGTTCGCCAACTAGCATAGCAAAAAACAGTTATTTGTTATAGCTATTTGATACGGGAGTGAAACCGGAGGAAATATAACAGGTGGTATCGTATTTTACGATGCCAATGGTATCTTGTCAGATCCTGCTTTCAGTGACTAATCTGACGAGTAATACGCATAGTAATATTATTTTCTTGTATCTATAACACGTTCAAAATAAATTTGTTTTTTCTATAAAACTGCCTATCATTTAAGTAAATAATATCCATATAACTACAAACAGCTCTGAATAAAATGTTCAGGGAAAACCAGTTAAATGTTATAATTATCGACTAATCCCTTAAAAAGATTGTTATTAACTAGTTAAAACCTCATATTCCGATCACAAAACTACAAAATATTATATTTGGTTTATTATATTTGTTATAAATGTGTTATTTTAAGGGTAGCTGATTAATTTAGATTTACAGGTAAAACCAGGTAAGTGACCGCGCCTCCATCTTAAATTTAGGTTTAATCAGCTAGGTGTCTTAACTTTTTCAAACTAATGATAGAATATCATTTCTGATATATGCACCTTTCACTGGAATACCGAATATCAGACACAAGTTGTCCTGTTAATTCAAAATAAAACACTAAACTTTAAAAACGTTTTTTCTCGGTTTCGGTATTTCGGCATTTACCTGGTTTTCGCAGTATACCGACGAAATATACTAAAGTTAAATACACAGAAATAAACTTTCGTATCTTTTTTGTATTTGCGAAAAAAGGCTGTGGACCAGACCAGTGGAGGACGAGTATAACAATACCAATACACAAGAGAGGACATAGCAAAGACCCTATCGACTACTGTACCATCACCTTGCTGACAACTAAACCAGCTTATACTAAATTTACATTCAAGATGCAGTAGAAATAAACAAACCAAGACACGTTAAATGGTACTAGGAGCACATCCCGAAAATAATTTACAATGTATAAACTTCGGAAATCATGATTTGGGATTTACAATGTATATACATTGTAACTTATGATTTGGGAGTTCCCCTAGTAGCATTTAACGTGTCTTGATTTGTTTATTTCTACTGCATCTTGATTGTAAATTTAGTATAGTTACTAAATGGGGCATTGATCTAATTAAGTAGTCTATATCATATTGCGGAATACTCATCCATATTGAAGGATTATTCATATTGAATACTCATACATATTGAATTAAACTGGTTATTTTCACTTTTTTTGAAATCCAGGGGATGAAAATAACGGTAGGGCTTGGACCGGTGAGTTTGTAAATTCTCGTACACACCATCTTTCAGCAATTAATTAGAAATAAAATATGCCGCCGAAAGCGACCCTCTATCTGTTTTCGTTCCTGAAATATGAATGTTGGCTATTCTAGCTTAATATTAAGCTGGAATGGCCACCTGTTTCTCTGAAGGGGATAAAGTAATAAATTTTTAATTTGCGTAATAAATTAGCAATAAAATAGCAAAAAAATATGGGGTAAGTCTCATAGCTCCATTATGAAATGGTTATTCTAGCATAATAGACATTAAAAAAATCAAAATTAGCTTGCTATTTATCACCAGCATATTTGTCTATATCTTACAGGTTTCGAACGGCGGACTACTAAAACTTCCCATTGATTTTGTCGGACAAAACTTCCAATTGATTTTTAACCATTCATTAAACTCTCATGCGAAAATCAGACTGCTATTTATCTCGAACATAATTCCTGGCATTTGACATGTTCTACGTTTCGGACTCGTTTAAAATATCCAACATTTTTGTCGGACAAACATTTTTTCGTATAATATAAGTATAACGTTGGCGATTGAATAAACTTAAAAACAACATGTTATTTTTCACAATCATTAACTTGTCAGGATGACACGTTTATCATGTTCCACAATTAAAATTTCCCCTGTTCCAGTGCTCCCATGCATCAAAGTTTGTCCAACTTGACACCGTTAAGCTATGAACAAATTTCTAGCTTGATATTAATAATCTTTTCTTTGGTACGCGGGATCCAGTACTATTACTTATGTAGCTCCGGCTACAAATTACACGTTTCAGCAGAGTTTCTTTGTACGGTAATGACGCTTATATGCTTTCAGATAAATTGCGTTTTTTATAATTTTTTTTATAATGAATCTTCTCCTTTCACATTCACATAGATAATTTGTTCTGAAAGTGAATTTATCTGCGGTTAGATATGAGGTTAATGTTTCAACCTAGTTTTCCGCATTTCGTACTGTTATTTAATGTTGTATTGTGTCCTAACATCAGATATAACATATTTAAGTTGTAGAAATATAGGATATGCATAATAAATGATGTTATCCATATATGACAAATCCATAAATTTTCTTTGCGAAAGATAACTGGAAATATTAGAGCTTAGTTTATATATTATCTATGTAACGAATGAAAGGACACTAGACTCCATCAATTATTACGCCAGAACACTGTTTTATCTAAAATATATTCAAGAGATTTAGTTAGTAGAATATTTTTACAATCATATTATATGCTATTTTAATCAATATAAATATGATATTTTAATATTTATTCAAAAGTGATAACCAGAGTCAGGCAAATATGCAATAGTGCATATGCATATGCATTTGTATATTTTTGTAGTTTCTTTTGAATTTTGCATACAGTGTGTCAATTTAAAAAGTTGCCACCCCCTATAATTTGGTCCCTATAGAAAATCTAAAAATATGCAAAAACACGTCAAATTTATTTGTGAGGGGGACATTTTGTAGACCAGTTTTCAACTTAGTTACATCAACCCTAAAGCGGGGGCGGACACAACCCCCAAAATCTTTAATGGAAAGGGGGGTTGAGTGATACCTAATTTTGAAGGTCATTAAATTACCTTTTCAAAAATACCACATGCCTTATATTTCTTTTCAGTACTTTTGGAAAAATCTTGGACTCAATATTCTAAAAAATTTTGGAGTTCTGAACTCTATACTTAATATCTTTACGGTTTTACTTGATTTTTCCAAAAATACTTCAAAAAAATACTCTAAATACTTCAACACCCCAAAAAAAAAATTCAATTTGGAGTTCAATACGCCAAAAAAACTTTTGGAGTTCTGAATTCGATATTTAATTATTAAAATTAATTATAAAAACATTTAAATTACTGAAAAGAAATATAATGTATGTGGTATTTTTGAAAAGGTAATCGAACGACCTTTAAAATGAGATGTCACTCAACCCCCCTTTCCATTAAAGATTTTGGGGGTTGTGTTCGCCCCCGCTAGAGGGTTAGTGTAATTCAGTTTAAAACTGGTCTATAAAATGTCCCCCTCACAAATAAATTTGACGTGTTTTTGTATATTTTTATATTTTCTATAGGGACCAAATTATAGGGGTGGCAACTTTTTAAATTGACACCCTATATACTGGTATATTCAAAAATAAAGTATTGTTCTGAAGCTATTTCCTTGTGGCATTTTTATGATTAATTATTTATATGGGAAATAAGCCACAATTAAAATGAAAAAAATTATTTTATTAACGTTTCGACGCCCAAATCGGGTGCCGTTGTCAAAATACAAAATATTACTAAAATAAACAAAACTTTAAAGTTATGAAAGAGGAAGTCAATAGAAAGAAAATACCAAGATTAGTAAGTCAATAATATCGAGCTAGTACATATTTTATATTTTAGTATTACTTATATATCTAGTATTATTAATATTATTTATAATTTAAACATGTTACAATTCAGAATTTGGTATTATTTTTTGAGAGTAAATTAATGTAAGACTAAATACTTACGATGTCGGGATAGTATCGCAGGGTTTTTCCTGGTTTTTCCTTGTGATTTACTATGAAGTCTCTAACGCGAGAATTTTACTGTCGTTGCATTTGGTTGTCTTTTTAAAGACAGATCACATGCTATAATTTTTTATGACGGATATTCTTGAGTTGGGGTTGATTTCATGTAATCGAATGAACTATCTTTCAGTAAGTCGTCCCAGGAACGCAACTCATAAATATTGGCAATATCATTTTAAAGTCTTCTACTTTAAAATGTATAATATATGTCTGAATTGCCAATATAAATGAGTGAGATTAAATAAATTATTAGAAGAATTTTTTTGCTTAGCAACAACTCTTTTGTTTATTTTAGTAATATTTTGTATTTTGACCACGGCACCCGATTTGGGCGTCGAAACGTTAATAAAATTATTTTTTTCATTTTAATTGTGGCTTATTTCCCATATAAATAATTAATCACAAAAATAAAGTACATATAATAAGTTTTTAAAGCGAATTTATTTGTTTATTCATGGTTCAAATACGTTCGTACCTAATATTTCTGTGTGGATCAAGGCATCCAGAATTGGTCATTGGTATGGGAAAATTATTATGCTCAGCATGCAGTAAGTAAATACAAAGTAAACCTAAATATTTTAAATTGCAGAAAAATAATCAGAAAATCAAAAAATATACATTTTTAATTTAAAATGCTTTAAATAACCCCCGATCTAAAAATTATTTAGTTTTCTGTAGGAATTTTTTTGCAGATTCCATGCGAAAAAAAATCCAAATAGTCCAGCATTGCAAAACTGCTTTACACACCGGTAAAAAAATAAATTAAAATCGGGAGAGAAAAGGCAAGATTCGATATCTAGGTGCTTAAAATCAACTAATCGGAAATCATTTGAGCAAGTGACATTTAACCATGATTTGTTCGAAGCAATGTTAAGGTAAAATATATCTTTGTCCAAATTATCAAACGAAAATTTACGAATATTTCTTGGAACATACTGCAAATGGAATATTCCAAGTGAAAGAAGTTTAAGAAGAAACGAGGGCGATTCTGTAGGTATATTCTGCTGTACTGAGTAACATAAAATTAGAGACAATAAGAGACAATTATTTTTATGTATGCGTGGATGAAACAATTGATTCTTCTGAAGGTTACATCGCACATTTATTAATCGGATCTCTTAAAAATGGGCAAGCTTTTAAATCGCATTTAATTGCTTCCAAGAAGTTGAATAAAGCCAACGCACTAGGTAACAGTTTTAAGGTTTTGGCAAGACAATTTAGCAAAGCAATTTTTTTTCCTTTAGCTGTTCCCAACGAAAAATTTTTATTTTTCTTTCAGATGCTGCACCTTACATGGTTAAAGTAGGAAGCAATTTGAAAATTTTTTATCCTCGTTTAGTACATACAACTTGCCTAGCACATGGTTTAAATAGGGTCGCAGAAGAAATTAGAAATAAATTTCCTCTTGTTAATAATTTTATTTCAAATATGAACAAAATATTTCCTAAGCCACCTATAAGGTATCAGTTGTATAAAGAACAGTTACTGAATCTTCCTCTTCCACCAAAACCTATTGTTACTGGATGAGAACTTGATTAGAGGCTGCTATGATTTATGCAGAAATTTTTGCTGAATTGAAGCCAGTAGATTCTTCCGAACCACTTATACTTTCCAACGAATTGGTGAAAAATAAAATAGTACCACAGCAACTTTCATACGTAAAATATTATGTACATACATGCATATTTGACACAAATAATACATGCATATACATGCATATTTGACATAAATAAATGCATATCCGTATGGCTTGCAAATTGTAGAAGCCTCGGAGGTGTAACCAGAGAAGGTTCCCATTGTTTTCATTCTGGTGGGATATGTTATATGCCATTAGAGTGAAAACTTAGTCTTTTGCTAGCAGTTGCCGCTAGGGCATCTATGCCATTTCGTTCGTTGCAATTCGGGACTGCACGCTGGGGTTTGTTTTGGTTGGATCAGGGAGAGCAGCATATGTGCCTCCTGATGAGAGACTAATAAGTTTCGAAACCGGTAGAGGTGCTTGCAGCACTCTCTGATTGGACTGGAATATGGTTCGGCTGTATTTTCGTTTTGCAACGAAATTGAAAGTGGTTATTCATTTTTAAATGCATATACATGCATATTTGACACAAATAATATGCATATATATGGGTGGTTCGCCAAAATAAGCGGCATATTGTGTAACTCGCTTTTTTCTTAAGTCCTTTACATACTGTGTTTCAAATTACGTTGCCAAAGTTAAGTTATACAATAGATGAATGTACGCCACTTAACATTAATTTAAAAAAAAGTATTTTTACAAGCCTTTTATGCAATTTTAATGTCAAAATATCAACTCCGAGGCTGTAACCCACCTTGTTTTTTGATCTGTTTTATAGTATTACACACTGAAAAGTTACAAAAGTGCAGATTATTTTATCAATAATTAATTAAAAACCGAATGTAATTTAAAACTGTCAAATTAATAACTTTTATTTTTAAAATTAAATCATAAAAATCTACTACTAAAAACTGTAACCAACTTTCTGCATCAACACCGAGGCTTCATGAAAATATATGAAAATTTAGGCTAAACTGCACTATACTGTATGGCAGGCAGCTTGACAAGAGAGGAACGCTTCAGTCTAACCTAACCCAAATTGTGGAAGAAAGTGGACGAACATGATATCGTTAAGCGATAGAAAATTTTTCAAGTTGTCTTCAGCTAAGCGTATGTTTTTATACAGTCAACACCGAAGCCTTCGTAAAAACTTAATTTTGCTAATTTTTTTAATATGTTTTTCTTTTAAGTATGCGCTATAAAGTTTTTTGACACCCTATGAATAAAGCAGAATTATTTTTAATATTTGTAGAAAGTAGATTTAAAAATGTATGAAATCATCAACACCAAAGCCATCAACTCCGAAGCCCAGTCGTGCCTCGGAGTTGTTGAAAGTGTGTGAGTGGTCATTCTTAAACTAAAAAAATACAATTTAAATTTAGTCTGATATAGGAAAAGGGTTACTGGGTAAGCTCTCAAGATGTTTCGGTCGGTTTGGTAATGGTAGGGGAGCAAAGTATGCTAAATGTGCAGTCACTCGAGCGCTTTGGGGACCTATTGGGTTGTGATTATTAGGTCCTAAAACCAAAAAAAGTTAAGTAAAATTTTCCATTTTAGCGGGCGCTTGCCATTTTTTAATTTAATTTTCCATTTCCATTAATCGTTTTTTCCGAATATAGCGCCATCTATCCATAATTCGAAAAAATGTTTCGAATAAAAGTTGCTTATTTTTATGCAGAGAATTCAAATCTGCAATAAAAATGGGGGCTCCTATTTAAGATTTTAAAGTAACCCCCCACCCCACCTCCGTGGGGGGTCGCGTTTGGTACCATTCGATATATTTTTCAAAAATATTAAATAAGTGTATTTTGCAGTTTTTCGATCTGATGTTTATTTTGCTAAATATCGCGGGATTTGTATTTAAAATTTAAAATTTACCCCCCACCCCTCTCTGCGAGGGGTCGTGTTTGGTATCTGTCGATAAATTTTTTAAAAATATTGAACGTGTAGTTTTTAGTTTTTCGATCTGACGTTCATTTCGCGAAATATTCGCCTTTTTCTTGTGAAACTTTGTGACTCACCAATTCCCTTACGCCCCGCTCAAATCGTCAGATTTTTTAAATATACACTGTTTTGCATGTACTCAACTTACCTTATTTTAATCTGACAATTTCGAGTATTTTTAAGGATAGATTTTTTTTTTTCGGGGCCCCCTAAACGAACTCCCCTGTGTTAAGAGCCAATATATGGCAGAGGTACATCTGCAGGGTACCACGTTTCTCCCCATATGATAATCTGACGCGCTCGAGTAACTGCAAAAATCCCCGCTTGGGCTCCCCTACCATAATATTATCTTCTTTTTATAGAAAATGGCTCGTATACACTGGAGTACGACAGAAAAATGAAGGCGAAAACCCCCAAAATCGTTAAATAAAGATTTTATGAAAGAAAGTAATATTTTATGCAGCTATGCTTATTTCTGTAAGAATATACCATTTTGGGTAGTCTTCTCTAATATTGATAAAAGAGACATCTGTCATGTATGCACATTATGTGAAAACATGGAGCTCATGTGTGGAAGCGGATAACAAATCATTATGTTGCGCAGAAAAGACAGAAGAATGTATAGAAAAGAAATGCCAAGATTGTGTTCAAAAGCAGATTAGATTTTTAAAGTTTAATGGAGAATACACGGCTACACATTGGAAAGTTTTGTTAACACGAAGGCTGGTCTAAATCGACTCCGACGCAATTAATATTTTACCTATTTTTCATGTTTTTCTGTAGTAGTTCATATCAAAATGGGAGTGTTTTGTATAGTTTTATTACATACCAATTTTTATTTAATTGTTACGATCATAAATTTCAATTAAAAGAGAATTACGTCAACACCGTGGACACTTAGTCAACTCCGAAGTCACATTTCCGTTTTTCGGAAAATATTTAAGAATTATCTCTGCTGGTATCATAGGTCAGTTGAATAGCTCATTTTATAAAAAATATTTAAAAATGAACTAATTCTAAACCATGTTTTAAATTAAATTTCTCTACCTCGAAATTGCTGTCTATTTTGGCGAATCACCCATATGCGCATATATCTTCCTTTTCAGTCTGCATAGGTATTTGCCTGACTTTGGTGATAACAAATAAACTGATTGACATTATGACATTAGCAGAAGAACAACAAGGTTTTAGGACGGGAATATCATGCACCGACGCTATATTTATAATGAGGCAAGTTTAAGAGAAGTCGTTAGAATACAACAAACCGGCATATTTATGTTTCTTGGACCTTAAGAAACCATTTGACAGGGTCAACTTAAAGGACATTATCCATTCTCAAGAGTCCATTTGCAGTTGGCAAACTAAGAATTCCCATGTGTCGCAAGCGAAAGATTTATAACCAATGTGTTTTGCCTGTACAAACTTATGGAGCAGAGACTTTAACACTGACGCAAAAATCTGCGAATAAACTCAGAGTTTGACAACGAGTCATGGAACGTGCAATGCTGAAAGTGAGCCTCCAAGAGCATATAACAAACCAGCCAAGGCTTTTCTACAGCAGATGGTCGCATCCCTGTAACGGGTAGGTCTTTCAGGACGACAGAGTCAGTAAAACACAGGTTAAAAATAAAGTAAATATATTTAAGATAATTATATACAGTTTAAAACAAATAAAATATAATTCCGTCTTCTGCAAAGGAAAAACAATATCAAAGTTTATTACAGTCATAATAGCAACATTAAAATGATACGATAAACAATACAATATAATACAATAACAACCTCGCTACATTAAATCAACATAGCCCTATATTCCGATCCGCATTTCACTTCAATGCGGCGCGTAGTCACTCGTTCCTCGCTACTACCACCTCCAGCGATAACGGTCATGGCAAAACTCCACTTCACCGCGGTGGCGTTCGCCTAGGCATAGTTCCACCTCACGAACGGTGCATCTTTGCCCATCCAGCTAGTGCTAGTTCAACACGCTAGCAACGACTGATCTTCTCATTCTCCTGGCTCGCCTTAAATATGCTCTCGATGCCATTACTCCTTCTGTTTCCCCCAGCGCAGCGGTGCTATGCGCCAACACGGCTGCTCCTCCGGTCGCCTCTGGTAGATCAGCTCATCGCTTGCCGTTGGCATCATATCGTTACAAACAAATCATGCAACGATCAGGAGTTCAAGACGTCATCGAAAGAGTTACGACGCTTAAGTGGAACTGGGCAGGACACTTAGCTAGAACACAAGATGGACGGTGGACATGAATCATAGAATGGAGGCCAAGAAACTACAAAAGAAGCTGAGGACTGCTTTGATATTAAGCGTTAAAGTGAGAGTTTTTCAATTTTTTTTGCAAAAATTAAAAAAAGAAGAAAATTCAGTGCAATGTGTGTTTATAAGACTAATTCAATCATTTTGTATTTAGATATTTTACTTTTGGTATGTTTGTGAATTAATGTTTGTAGTAAATATTTTCTTTGCTCAGGTTACATTGTAAGACTGACTACTCGTTTTTTTATTTTGCGCCTGAGTAGTTACATTATGTTAAAGTCGTACAATAAGGTGTTAAAATTAACGCTTTTCTTTTGTTATTTCAACAAATTTTTGATATTTTTAACATCGAATACCGTTTTTATATGTGCGGCATTAGGTACCGCAGTGTGTCCACTCATGTAATTTTACGAGATGTGGCTACCGGAAGGTTAATCAGCTGTCAAGATCCTGGAAAGAAAACAACAAATATAAAGAAGACTATTTTTCGAAATGTATCACATCAACACAGACCAAATCAATTAACTATAGTACAGATAGATGCAATTTAAGGGATATGTATTGTAATATTTTAAAATCCTGAAAAATGGAAAATATCTAACATCTGGTTATATAATAAAACTCGTTGGCCCTAATGACATCTGAAAAAAGATCGAAATCAGCGCTGCCTTGTACGTTCGTAGAACATGTCATTGTGTCTTTTTGATACAATTGGCTTCATAAAATAAAATACAGTATTTCGTAAGATATACTATTGTGCATGTTATGTTTGTATCTAATTGTTAGTTAAGTAGTATGTTATTGATGCAGTTGAGAACGATGAACAAAAAAAAATAGATAATCAACGAAATATCGAACTCCACAAATAAAAAGTATTTTCAATTTAAGGCGTAGAATGCATTCCCGACCTATATTTGCCGATGTATTATGTTTGTTTGTGTGACTAGTATTTGATATTTATATTATAGGGACTAATGACAGCGGAATAATAGATATTTGTACTTCGTGAATGAAGATATGGGGATTAATATAGATTATGGGAAGAGAAACAAATTATAGGGACTTACAATTTTCCGCTACCGATTAATGCGGGCTTCAAAGAACTCAAATCATTCATTTTCATTCACAGCTGTGTCATAAATTTATCGGATAATGGCCCAAAATAAATAGATTTATTCCTGAATACAGTGTTTCGTTAAACGGTGCGCTAAATTAGAATGATATTAATTGATTGATCGTACACGCAACATACACATGTGTGCTAATAACCGTGGTGTTTGGTTATTTAAAAAGGTATAAAATAAAATTAACGTGCATGCAGTGCACAACAAAAATAAATTGTTTTTTTTTGTGCAATGAATTCGTTTTATAGAAAAAGCCATAAAATTTATTATATCTTTTAAAAGCCATTTATTAAAAAAAAAAATGAAAAATCCTTTATAAAAGGCGTATTTATTTAAAGATCCCTTTCGGGCTACATCACAGAACGTGTTAGAAAATTCCATCTTCAATGCTGCTACAAGGCATACATGTTTAAGGCCACTAAATACATGGGTGAAAACCCTTTAAATGTAATAACATTGGTATTTTATTACATTGTTGCTAATAATCTTACAGGATGTTTAAATTTTAAGGCGATTCACTTCATTGCAACTTAAAAGTCCCGGGGTTGCTGGTCCGGAGAGAACCTCCCTAAACGGATCTTAGTAGTAGTTGTTACCTCTGGTCCGTTTAGAGAGGTTTTGTCCGGTCCAGCAACTCTTTCGTTCTGACAATTATCTTCGATGCCTAAAAGCAAGTTATTGCAAGCAAGGCAAGGAGTTGACGAAATACCAGCAGAACTGTATAAGGTAGGTGGCGGCCACCTAGCAAGTCATATTCACGCGCTCATTAAAGACATATGGCAAGAAGAAATACTCGACGACTGAAAGAAAAGTATACTATGCCCGATCTATAAAAAAGGAGACAAACTCCAGTGCAAAAACTACCGTGGAATTTCTCTACTATGTTTAGCATATAAAGTCCTCACGTATATTATAATCCAGCGGCTCCAACCACTAGCAGAAAATATTATTGGAGAATATAAGACGGGCTTCCGACGGGGAAGATCGACACTGCATCAAATGTTTACAGTCAAGCAGATCTTGAGCAAATCATGGGAACACGACATTGATGTTCACAACGCGTTTGTAGACTTCAGACAGGCATACGACTCAGTCAAAAGAAACAAACTATACTATATATTGGCTGAATTGGCAATACCACACAAGCTAATTAGACTCATTAAAGCCACAATGGATGAAACTCAGGCATGTGTAGTAATACTAAACCACCGGACAGACTTTTTCAAATCGCAGGGACTGAAGCAGGGAGATGGGCTGGCCCCAACATTGTTTAACCTGGCATTGGAGTATGCGGTTAGGCAAATGCAAACTGAACGAGGAAACCTATTGACCAACCGAACGGTTCAACTGGCCGCTTATGCCGATGATAATAATATTATGAGTAGAACATCAACAGGAGCACAGGAAACATACACAACGTTAAAAACGCAAACAAAAAGGCTAGGTCTGGAAATTAACACAGAAAAAAAAAACAAAAATAATGATACAGACGAGAAGAAATATAGTCCCATAAAACATTATACATGAAGATAGCATTGAAATGGTTGGAAAGTTTACATACCTGTGAGTAGAAATATATCCCGATCGGATCAGAAGATGGAGAAATACGAAAGAGAATAACTCAGGCAAACAGAGCTTATTTTGACGTCTCCCATATATTTCAGTCTAAAAGTGTCCACCGAAATACAAAGATGAGAATCTATAAAACCTTAATTCGACCAATAGCATTCTATATGGCAGTGAAGCATGGGTCCCGAAGGAAACATCAAAAAACAAACTCGACACATTCGAAAGGAAAGTACTGAGGAGAATTCTAGGACCTGTGAGGGAAAACGGAATCTTCAGAAGTTGATACAACAACGAACTTCATCAAATTTATAAGGAGACACCAATGTCAAACTTTATTAAAATACAAAGATTGCAATGAGCCCGACATGTGATAAGAATGGAAGCGGATACGCTACCAAAAAGATTACAGAACGCTAGAATGCAGGGAAGGGGACCGGTTGGAAAGCCAAGAAAGCGCTGGGAAGACACAGTAAACAGCGACGCACAAACCTTTTAGGAGTCCATGTTTGGAGAAGAGCAGCCACAGACAAACAAGGGTGGAGGCAAAAAATAAAGGAGGCCAAGGCTTAATTTGGGCTGTATAGTGCCATGGAAGAAGATATGTAAAAGCTACCCTTTTTAGGAATATAAGCAGCTTGTACAAAAAATGTTCTGTCGTTTCTCTTTTAAATTTTCATAAAAACGACAGTTCTAATTACCTATCCAACTAAAATGATCTTAATGATACTTTAGGAGCAGTATCCAGTGAGAAGATCTGCCATAATACAATTTGAGAACATGGTGGTCTTAGATCCATAATTCCCTTTTTGCGTTGTAACAGGCAGAGTTCCGCCTGTTAATTGTTTAATCTTACACCCAACATACACATGTGTGCAAATAACTGTGGTATTATGTTTTAAAAAATATAAAATAAAACTAACGTGCATGCAGTGCACAACAAAAATATTGGTAGAGGAGCCCAAGCGGGGATTTTTGCAGTTACACGAGAGCGTCAGATTATCATATGGGGAGAAACCTGGTACCCTGCAGATGTACCTCTACCATATATTGGCTCTTAACACAGGGGAGTTCGTTAAGGGGTTAAGGGGGGCCGAAAAAAAATCTATCCTTAGAAAAACTCGAAATCGTCAGATAAAGACAAGGTAAGTGACGTACATGCAAAACAGTGATTTTTGCTCCCATTGACTGGCGTAATTTCAAATGAATATAATTTTCTGTATCTCCGGATCAACTCAATGGATTTTGATATTTCTTTTTTTAATTTGTATGTAATTTCTACGTACATTACAAATATGCAATTTGTTTATAAATTGATTAATTAATAAACAGTCCAATTTGTTTAAACAATTCTTGAAAAAATATTTTTTTTACAAAAATCTATTTTTTTAATCATAGTATCATTAATGATCATAGAAAAAGTTGAAGTACACTTTAATAAATACATGATTTTTATTAGATAATTTTTTATTGAAGATAATTTATTTATTAAAGTATACCTTAACTTTTTCTATGATTAATACCGATAGTATGATTAAAATCATGGATTTTTGGGAAAAAATTATTTTTTCAAAAATTGTTTAAACAAATTATACTGTTTATTAATTAATAAATGTCTAGACAAATTGCATATTTGTAATGTACAGAAAAATTGCATACAAATTAAAAAAAGAACGATCAAAATATATTCAGTAGATCCCGAGATACAGAAAATGATAGTAGTTTTAAGTTGCCTTTTTTAGTTTTTGAACTCGTGCATTTGTCGGCTCACAGCTCCCCCTTCACTTACCATGACCAGTCACCAATTGAACTACATTTTTAAAAATTCATGTAAAATACTAGCTTTTCTAATATCTAAAATGATTTTTTCTACGGACAATAATTTTAAAAAACTCTAACAAGAAGTAAAACCACTTCTATGTAAATTGGTATATTTATTAAAACTTAAAAATCCCAATGGATTGAATAAAATATGTCCAATTCAGAACGTTTTCAGACCTATCGGTCCATCATCAGTGAATGTGCATACTTGCTAAATAGCCCCAGAACCAAACAATGGTTGAATTTAAAATTCGATTTACATTATTTAAAAATAATATTCAACAGGCTAAACGCCGATGTTACAGGATATTGCCTATGGGAACATGGTGAAACCCTACCAAAACCTCAATCAACCATCTTAGGCCAACTTTGACTATAAAGACTTTGGTAGGGTTTCACCATGTTCCCATAGGCAATATCCTGTAACATCGGCGTTTAGCCTGTTGAATATTATTTTTAAATAATGTAAATCGAATTTTAAATTCAACCATTGTTTGGTTCTGGGGCTATTTAGCAAGTATGCACATTCACTGATGATGGACCGATAGGTCTGAAAACGTTCTGAATTGGACATAGTTTATTCAATCCATTGGGATTTTTAAGTTTTAATAAATATACCAATTTACATAGAAGTGGTTTTACTTCTTGTTAGAGTTTTTTAACTATATGGTATACAGCCAACCTAGGGAACTTCCCTTTTAGTTAATAATTTTAAAGTTATTCTAAATGTTTATAAACTACAAAATTTCACTCACAAATTTTACATTAGGATTTTTGACTATATTAGAAAATTTTTTATCTTTTTTTAGTACGTTTTGATAGCATCAGTTTTCTACTTTCATTTGGCATACGCACAATTGCCCTATCTTCAATATTTTCTATTTATATTATTGCAAAATAAAGGTCTCTGGGATAAACAATAAGAATAACTCTTAAACTAATTAATGGATCGGTCTCAAATTTTGAGGGTTTGAAGTATAGTTCAGAGAAATAAGGAAAAAAAATATCGTGTTGGTGACACATCCCCCTCCAGGCTGAAACCAAATTTTTCGAGTAATATGGTCATCTATAATAATAACCTATATGTTTCCTGCAGCCGATTTTGATGATATACATAGTTATAAACAAATGAAAATCAAAAAACGGTAAATTTTCGATTTTTTCGTCTCTTACTAAAAAATTGGGCATTTTAAACAAATTTGAGAGTAATAAACTCATAAACCGTATAAAAAACTTCAATATGGCGTTCGCTGAATATGTCTATCCTTATTGGTTACTTAGAAAATTGCCAAATAAATCATAAATTTTGAGTTTTTATAAATATTCATAACTTATGTAAAAATTAACTTAGAACCTTCTTAGTACATGGAATGCTGAGACTTATGGTGCTTAAATTAAACCCTAAATTCCAAAGCAATTGGTCAAATAGTTTAAAAGTTATTTAATTTGTTTATCGAAAATTAATTTTTTTTGCAACACTGTAAGTCAGAAAATGATGAAGTTACAGTAATATTTTGGATAGTTTATGAAAGAAGAAAATTTACAGTATTAATTTAATTTAAAAAAAATGACAAAAAATAATTATAGATATTGCAAAATAATTTTGCAAAAACGTGTGAATTAAAAAAATGGGGGGGCTAACTTTGTCCCTAAATGTCCTAGAACAGTTGTTTTTCTTTCTAAATGTGTATACAAATTCAGTCTTTCTAAATATGAAAAAATAATTTTTCTACGGGTAACGGTTAAAAAGTTATTCTAATTGTTTATAAGTAAGCAAAAAATGGACATGTTTTTGCAAAATAATTTTACACTGTTTAAAATTATTTTTTGTCATTTATTTTTAATTAAGGTAATAGTATAAATGTTCTTCTTTCATAAACTGTCCGAAGTATTATTGTAACCTCATAATTTTCTGACTTATAGTGTTGCAAAAAAAATGAATTTGGGAAAAATAAATTAAATAACTTTTAAACTATTTGACCAATTGCTTTGAAATTTAAAATATAATTTAAGTACAAGAAGTCTCGGCATTCCGCGTAATAAGAAGATTCTAAGTTAATTTTTACCTAAGTTACGAATATTTAAAAAAACTCAATATTTATGATTTATTTTGCAATTTTCTAAGCAACCAATAAGGTTGGACATATTCAGCGAATGCCATATTGAAGTTTTTTATACGATTTATGAGTTTCTTACTCTCAAATTTGTTTAAAGTGCTTAACTTTTTGGTAATAGACGAAAAAAGCGATAATTTACCGTTTTTCGATCTTCATTTGTTTATAACTATGTATATCATCAAAATCGGCTGCAGGAAACATGTAGGTTAATAATATAGATGTCCATACTACTCAAAAAATTTGGTTTCGGCCTGGAGGGGGATGTGTCACGAGAAAACCCTTATTTCTCTGGACTAAGTACCCCAATACTCAACTTTGGGTGAAACACTAAAGTTCTAAGGTAGTTTTAGTAAAAATTATTAACAAATAACGATTTTCACTTATTTTGCTACTTGAAAACCAATGTTTTACCCACAATAGATTTTCATAGTATCTGGGTGTCACATTAGATAGAAAGTTGATATTCAAAGAACATTATCTGCTAAATAGATTTTCATAGTATCTGGGTGTCACATTAGATAGAAAGTTGATATTCAAAGAACAATATCTGCTAAATTTGGAACTGGGAAATATATTCTCCACATGTTAACTAATGCGAGTACTAGTATAAATATATTAGTGCAGCCGATATGTGAAACAATTGCGCATTTAATGATAGAAGTATATAATTTGGACCACATATACTGCACATATAAAGGTTTAAATTTAGATATGAGGCCATCTCAGATTTTGCCTTTTACAAAAATGGCGGGGATTCAAAATGGCGACTATACATTATGACTAATATCACGATAACTTTTGAACGAGACTTCAGATTTCAACCAAATTTGGTATATAGGTTATTTTTTTGATGTATAAGATCGAGGTCTTGAACCGGAAGAATCGGTTTACCAGAAGTTGTGTTTTTCCTGGTTTTTATGTAAAAATATGCTGTTTTTTTTTTCAATTCTTTCACCCTGTATGTATTAATTTTTCAAAAAGTTAATACTACCATTAAAAAGAGCGTAAAAATATTTTTTAGGAAAATTTTTAACTTTTTAGTTATTTTAATTACCATTTAATAAATACAAAACGTATCTTCACATGTACCTATATGCGGCAGATTCGTGCAAATATTATAAGAATTATTGTGCATTTAATGGTAGAAGCATATAATTTGGACCACATATACTACACATATAAAGGTTCAAATTTAGATACGAGGCCATCTCAGTTTTTGTTCTTTTTACAAAAATGGCGGGCATTCAAAATGGCGACTATACATATGTGACTAATAGCACGATAACTTTTGAACGAAACGTCAGATTTCAACCAAATTTGGTATATAGGTTCTCTTTTTGATGAATAATATCGAGGTATTGAACCGGAAGAATCGATTTACCAGAATTTGTGTTTACCAGAAATCTCTCGAATAATAATGTACACTAATTTCCAGAAACCTTCCTTATTAGAACCATTCTTTGTTAACATCCTGCATCTCTGCCTTCTACCATTTACAAGGCAAAGAGACGACGAAATAGAAAACGGACAGGATTCTGCAATATTCAATCACACCCCGTTTTCCTTCATATATGAAAAGGTACAAGAAATGGTTCTTAGTATTCACAATCTGAGTAAAGATAGAAGTGAAAGAAAGGCAATTTATGTTTTATTTCGATTCAGAGGCAAGGCATAATCTGCAGACAGCGCTGTTTCTGGTATCACCGTCGTCAGTACATATTCCTGCCTGCCTCTGAATCAGCACAAAACCCAATTGCCTTTTTAAGGAAAATTTCAAAGATAAATAGAAATCCCCTTTGGAGACGCTGCAGCTACATCTATTAAAGATAATAGAAATTTGTTTCATAACAGTAAGTTGTTTCTCTGTTTTGTGGACTTAGAAAAAGCATTTGATCGGGCGCCACGTAACAAGATCTGGGAAATATTAAACCGTAGAAATGTGAAACCGAAGTTAATTCAAGCAATAAAGAGTATTAAATGTACACGTAATAATGTAAGAACGAACAATCGCTCATCTCTAGAATTCTACACAAGGACAGGTGTAAGACAAGGTGGTGTTCTGAGTCCTTTGTTATTCATCACTCTAATAGGACGAAATTGCAAAATAATGCAGGGGTAAGGTAAAAAGAACTAGGGTTGGGGTGTATAAACTTCAACACGTTTACGTGTCAGAGTTGATATGTGCCGATGACCTGGTAATTGTGGCAAAATCAGAAAAAGACTTGCAAGTGAATGTGAATTTTTGGAATGAAGCCTTTAAGAAATTTGGGATGAAAATAAGTATTGAAAAAACAGAAGCTTTAGTAATATCGAAAACTTAAGAAAATATAAATGTAAAGCTGAATAATGAGACCATTACACAAGTAGAGGACTTCAAGTATCTAGGATCAACAATGAATGGACTAGGAAATACAGAACCAGAAATAAACAGCAGGGTAATGAGTGCATACTATGCACTAAATAAAAGTTTTATTAGGAAGAAAGAAGTAAGCCTGAAAACAAAAATAAAAGTATTTCAAACAGTATACGAGCCGGTGCTACTCTACGGTAGTGAAACGTGGACAGTGAACGACAGCATCCGTAGTAAAATTCAAGCATGCGAAATGCGATATTTACGTGCGGTATCCGGGGTGACCAGACGTGACCGTATAAGAAATGAAGACATACGTGAAAGGTGCGGTGTTGGAAGGACCTTAGACAGACTTGAAACGAAACAGTTATCGTGGTTCGGACATATGGCGAGAATGAGTGAAGGTAGAACTGTAAAGAGGGTATGGAAAGCGGCATCTGACAACAAACGACGAAGAGGCAGGCCAGCAAGAACGTGGAACGCAAATATTGGAAAGGCTTGCGTAAAAAGAAATATTGGGTGGAGAGAAGCAGAAAGACTAGCTACTGACCGAAAGGCATGGAGACGTCTGATTTCTCCACTTACCTTGACACCGTAAGGTACAAGAGGACGGCTTAAGTAAGTAAGTAAGAAAGTAGGAAGGAAGGACGGTGATACCAGAAACAGCGCTGTCTGCAGATTATGCTTTGCCTCTGAATCGAAATAAAACATAAATTGCCTTTCTTTCAATTCTATTTTTACTCAGATTGTGAGTACTAAGAACCATTTCTTGTACCTTTTTCTATATGAAGGAAAACGGGATGTGATTGAATATTGTAGAATCTAGAACTTTGCCTGGTAAGTGGTAGACGGCAGAGATGCAGGATGTTAACAAAGAATGGTTCTAATAAGGAAGGTTTCTTGATTTAAATTAGTGTACATTATTACTTTTAATAACGTATTCTGTATCTAAGACCTCCCTACTTTCTATTATCTTTAATAGATGTCCCTGCAGCATCTCCAAAGGGGATTTCAATTTATCTTTGAAATTTTCCTTAAAAAGCAATTGGGTTTTGTGCTGATTCAGAGGCCGGCAGGCATCTGTACTGACGACGGTGATACCAGAAACAGCGGTGTCTACAGATTATGCCTTGCCTCTGAATCGAAATAAATCATATATATAATATATAATGTTCTTGAACTCCTAAGTGGAGCATAGAGCTTCAGTGAAAACGCGAAATCGGGTTCTATTTTACGCTAGGACCTTCACCTCATTCCAAGACTTTCCTTGACTTCTTATCTCGTCCATGATGGATCTTCTCCAAGTTTGTGTTGGGCGACCTCTTTTTCTCTTTCCTTGGGGATTCCACTCTAGGGCATTTTTTGCAATACTGGAACTATCTTTTCGGAGTGTGTGACCTATCCACCCCCACTTCCTGTATTTTATTTCATTTTCTACCCTCTTTTGTTGGGTCAGGTGTAGCAGATCTTCGTTTCTGATGGTGTTTGGCCAGAAAATACGAACAATTCTTCGTAGACATTTGTTAACAAAGACCTGCAATTTGTCTGTAAGGTATTTTGTCACTTTCCAGGTTTCACATCCATAGAGTAGAACAGACATAACATTTGACTGGAATATTTGGATCTTTGTCCTTGTAGTATATTCTCCAGACCTCCAAACAGGGTTAAGCATGCTGAAAGCTTGTTGAGCTTTTCGTATCCTCATACGAATATCGTCTTCTGTACCTCCGTTTTCTGTTATGACACTTCCAAGGTACGTGAAGTTCTCCACATTTTCAATCTGCTTGTTGTCGATATTAAATAGCGTGTTGTTCCTTGCATTTATTCTCATCGACTTGGTTTTACCAATATTGATTTTTAAACCTATTTTATTGGCCTCAGTGGATAGTGTTTGCAATTGGTCGGCCACATCCTGGAACCTTTGTCCTAACAGGCAGATATCGTCGGCGTATTCCAGATCACTTAGGCGTGTGGTTAACGTCCATTGTATCCCTTTTGTGTCGAAGTCTAGTTTGGAGAGAACATAGTCCAGAGCTATGTTAAACAGAAACGGAGAAAGCACACATCCCTGTCTGACTCCAGTAAGTACGTCAAATTCGTCACTGTTGACCCCATTGTGTGTCACGCTGCACGTCGCCTCAGTGTACAGTGACTTTATAATGGAAATTATTTTATGAGGAATGTTTCTTAGCTGTAAAATTTTCCATATACAGTATGAGACAGGCTGTCAAAGGCACGTTCGAAATCGACAAAGACCATGTATAGAGGTGTGTTCCATTCAACCGATTGTTCCATTATTACCCTCACTGTATTAATGTGATCTATGCAGGAAGATTCTGGTCTAAAACCTGCTTAATTCGCTCGAAATTCAACCTTGTTTGTTAATCTTTTATGTATGATGATCGTAAAAATTTTATTTATGACGGTAAGCAAGGTTATTCCTAAATAAATCATAAATTTTATTTATTTCACTTTTACTTACATCTTAATAATAAAATTGGAAATCATTTTTTTTTCAAATATTAAGAACTACATGCATCAACTGATCGTAAACTAGGTACTTTTTAAATGTCAAGTAAGTTAAAAAATAAGATGCTACATTCATTTTGACAGTAATTTACTGAATTACTTTCTATTACAAATCGAAAGTTTTCATGTTCACCTTCCCTTAGCAACATTAAATTATTATATTAAGACATAAAGAAAAATATAAAGTAGGTAATTATTTGATAATTATAAAATAATTCTGAGAACTGAAATTAGTGAACTGAAGCTATCATTAGGTTATTCAGTATTTGAGAAATTATGAATTATTCCACTATTTGTTCTCAGAGATATATTTATTACAAATTTATAGCTTAGAACAAGTTTTTGATACCGTTATCTATTGTTTTTTTTAGGTACTGATAATTAAAAAATATTTTTAAGTGAGCCACAACCTGTTTTCATAATCTCATCGCAATAAACCACAAAAGAATTTTTCTATTATTAAGGTTTACGTTACTAAAATCGGAAGTAATTATTACCTCGGCTAATGATAATAAACTGTTGTATAATGTGTGGATTATTCTCACATATTTTAAAACCAAGATATGCCATAGACTTGAACGGGAAAACTTCTTGTATCTTTTGTACTTCTGCATATTAATTGATTTGGTTTAAATCTAAACATTTCGTACAAAATTGGTATAAAACTAAAAAAAAAACAATTATTTTTCATAAGTTATACCTATTTCCGTTTTACTGAGTCTATCTTTTATATTCTCTTAATTTTTGGGCCAAAATCTTAATCCAGAAGGTATAGGCAGATTTATATATGGGACAAAATATTAATTTCAATGAGTAGGCAACTTAAAAACGCCCTGTGTGTAACGAAATCATGATACATATTATTATGTCGTATTAAATATATTTTATTTTTAAACAATGATAAAATCCATTTAATTTTTGACTGTATGGTAGGTGAGCCCCAGCGGGGATTTTTGCAGTTACTCGAGCGTGTCAGATTAGCATATGGGGAGAAACCTGGTACCCTGCAGATGTACCTCTACCATATATTGGCTCTTAACACAGGAAGTTCGTTAAGGGGGGCCCGAAAAAAAAAAATTTATCCTTAAAAAAACTCGAAATTGTCAGATTAAGATAAGGTAAGTTAAGTACATGCAAAAGAGTGTATATTTCAAAAATCTGACGATTTGAGCCGGGCGTAAGGAAATGGGCGAGTCCCAAAGTTTCACAAGACAAAAGCGAATATTTCGCGAAATAAATGACAGATCGAAAAACTAAAAAATATGTGCTCAATATTTTTTAAAAATCTATCGAATGATACCAAACACGACTTCCCATGGAGAGGGGCGAGGTGTTGATTTAATATTTTAAATACAAATCCCGAGATATTTCGCGAAATGAACATCAGATCGAAAAACTGTAAAATACGCTTATTCAATATTTTTGAAAAATCTATCTAATGGCACCAAACACGATCCCCACGGAGGTGGGGTGGGGTGTTATTTTAAAATCTTAAATATGAGCCCCCATTTTTTATTGCATATTTGGATTCCTTACGTAAAAATAAGTAACTTTTATTTGAAACTTTTTTTCGAATTATGTATAGACGTTATAATCGGAAAAAACGATTGTTGGAAATGGAAAATTAAATTAAAAAATGGCAAGCGTCCACTAAAATGGAAAACTTTACTTAACTTTTTTTGGTTTTAGGACCTACTCTTCACAACCCAATAGGTCTCCATAACGCTCGAGTGACTGCATACTTTGCTCCCCTGCTATTAGAAGCTAAAAGTGACGAAAAAGCAAAAAAACTAAAATTTAATTTATCCTATACATACTGAAATTACATAAAAGGTATAAACGAGTGGACACTCAATAGAAAAAAGTGGAAAAATCATACCAGTAGAATACCGGACACAAGTGTCGTTTATGTAGCAAGGGACAAATCACCACGTGGTAGAAGAAGTATCGGCGGACCTCCTAATCGATGGACTGACAATCTTCCATAGAGGCAACAACCCACCAGCAAAATTGCTTATATAAAACAGAAGAAGAGGAAATATTATATGGCCAAAAAATGTTAATATTTTTGAATATTTAGAATTGGAGAGACGTTATGGAGTGTTATGCTACGCCACAACAGATGTATATGTCCTTCTGCAAGGACAAGGAATTCCAAGGATTCTTCTTTAACAACACATCTCCAATGTATCGATTCTTTTCTTCTGCCGTTTGGATGGTCCACATTTCACAGACATAGCTCAATATTGGGAAAAATTTGTGTTTTTGTCATGTGCGTGTTTTTCCAAAGAATAAAAAAAAGTTTTGTTGTTAATAAAATATTTTGTTTCAGGTATGGCTGTACCATAACACGACATCATATCCAAAGGTAAACCTAATCAATTACTAGACTTATTAAAAATACTATCATTCACATCCTCTGTAAATCTTCTAATAAATAGTAAATTGCCATATGTCAATTTAAATCAATTACTAAATTTGTTAAAAAATACTATAATTCAAACCCTCTGTAAACTAAGTATGGTTTAATGGTTGTCAAAACATATTTTACTTTTATTATTTAATCCGTTCACAGTAGTCTGCAATTTAAAAAATATTATCTATCATTTAAACCCTCCGTAAATTAAGTATGGTTTCATAGTTATCAAAATATTTTTTACTTTGCTTATTAATTTAATCCATTTAGAGTAGTCTGCCATCTTCTTCATTTTGCATAATTTTTATGTATATGTCGTTATAAGAACATTAGAGAATTGCTCGTTTAAAGCATTGATTAAAAACTGCCCTATGTGTAGGTTATTAATCAATGCTTAAAGACCATGCTATTAGCCAATAATTTTTAATAGCTTAATATAAAATGCACAGGGCCGAAATATTTAAATACGCAAGTAAAGATATCTTGGACGGCAACGACAACTAACAAAAAAGTATTAAGGGGGTAGGCGCAAAATGCTTTTTAAATGGATTCATTTTTTTCGATTCCTAAGAAAACGAATAAGTATTTTTAAAAAATTAAACGCAGAATAAAATATTACGTTATTACCGAGGGCCGAAAGTCCCTGAAAACTTCTATGATTATTATTTTAATAAGTTACAGGGTTAAAAAAACAGAAAATTTAGTATGATTTTTAATTTTTAATATCTCATTCAAAAGAAACTTTTCGTTTACTCTAGGGGACTTTCGGCCCTCGGTAATAAAGTAATCTTTCATTCTGCGTTTAAATTTTTCAAAAATATTTATTAAGACTAATTTACACTTTGAGAAGTTGTCACTGCGAGTGAAAAGTGCGAGTGACAAATGAGAAGTGAATAGTGGCGTGTGAACCGTGTGAACAGAATAGCTGTGAAGTGACAAGTGTAAGTGACAAGCGCGAGTGCGAAGTAAAGTGAATAGAATAGAATTGATTTGATTTTTCCTGACAAGTAGCCTTTCCCCTCTTTTCGCAACAACTGAGAACAGTGACAACTTCGCAGTGTGAGAACAGTTTCGCTGTGACGCATAGTACGAACGCAGAAAATGAAGTGGACCGAGGAGCAAACTATGCATTTCGTTAAGAAATTTATAAAGTACGAATGTCTTTACGATATACATAGCAAACAGTACAGAAACAAACCATTACGCGATGCATATCTTTTAAAAATAAGTACAAGTATGAACATGACAGACTTCGGCCCGAAAGATGCATATCTTAAAATAAGAAGCATAAAATAAGAAGCATAAAATCAACCTATTATCAAGAGCCGAAGAAAGTAAAAAATTCTAACAAGTCTGGTGCTGGGACGAGCGACATTTATGTACCAAATATTAAATGGTTTTGTATATTACATGATGTATTGTCGGCTGTGAGATATCACTTCAACTATCTCTCTTATAATGTTCCGTATTTGTAAACGTTGTTCTTCCTCCATTGTGCACTGACGCGGTTACTTTGAACTTGTCAGAAAGAACTTTGCACTGTGTGAACCTTTAATTGTCACTTCTCACTTAACACCTTCTTGTCAGTTGTCACTTGTCACTTCTTACTTGTACTTTTTTACTTCTCAAAGTGTAAATTAGCCTTTAGTTTTCTCAGAATAAATTATAAAAAGAAGATATAAAATGAAATAAAAGAAATAAAAAGAAGAATGTATGTAATTTATTGAATTCAAAATATACCTTAATACTATCAGAATACAGAAAAAAATTGTTTTCTTGGCAAATAAATATTGTTTTTCCCTTAAATTCAAGTTAAACCTGCCACCCACCTGCCTCTTTGCAGTTTGAAAATTAAATTTAAGCGGAAAACAATGTTTATTTTTCAAATAAAACTTTTTTCTGTTTTCTGACAGTAGTAAAATGTATTTTTGAATTAAATAAATTACATACATTCTTTTTTTGTATCAGTTTCAAAGTATTTATTTAAAAAATAGTTATTTTTCTAACAAGTGCAGAAAGTCATTCTTTTCCGCACGCGACTGGAGTTTGCCGAACGACGCGAAGCGGGAGTTCGGCAAGCAGTCGAGTGCGGAAAAGAGACTTTCTGCAAGAGTTAGGAACAATATTTTTTCTAAGAGTCTTTAAAAAATTACCAAATCTTAATCAATTAATTTAATTAATATGATTATTTCATTCATAGGATATTCTGACCAATAGAAAGCTACAAAGATGCAAATTAAGGTGATAATTTTTGATAATCTCCCGTGGTTAAGCATATTACGTCAGATGCCCTTCGTTGCTATGAAAAAATACATTCAGTGACATTAATGACAATTAGGGCCGGTTGTTCGAACGCTAATCAACAATGATCACTATCAAATATTTAATTACTGTCACCAAAACTGTCAAAGTCAACTTTTATTGGGTTGCTGAAAACATAATTGCTTATAATTATGAGATTAGTTAATCAATTAACATAACAATTATTAACATAATTGATTTAGTAATTTCATAATTGTAATCAATTATGTTTTCAGCAACCCAAACAACAGTAATTAAATATTTGATAATGATCATTGTTGATTAGCGTTCGAACAACCGGCCCTTAATGTTTTAAAAATTATAAAAGTGATGGCTTTCAATCGTCAAACATTTATAAAAACTGTGCGTTTAATGGTACTTACATAAATAAGTTACAATAAAATTTTGGTTTTGAACAGTTTTATTCATGAAATAATCGCAACAAAAATTGCACTCGACCTCTGAAATTAATATAGAATTTTTGCTCTCGTGACACTTTGACATAATTTCACTCGCCTTCGGCTCGTGAAATTAAAACTGTCAAAGTGTCACTCGGGAAAAATTCAATAATTTCAGAGCTCTTGTGCAATTACTACTGAAAATACATACACAAATTAATTATTTAACAAGGTTGTCAAAACCCACGGTTCTTAGACATTACTACGGTAGCCTAAATCGACTAACCAATGAACATTAAGGGTGAGATTACGTCACGAGAGTTTACTGTCATTTGAATCGTAATATGATTTTTTTCGAATCCTGAGGAAACCAAGTATTTTAGAAAAATTTAAACGCAGGATGCAAGATTACATTATTACCGAGGGCGGAAAGCCCCTTAGAATAAACAAGCAGATTCTATTGAATGAAATATTTGAAATTAAATATCACACTTCTCTTTTATTTTCAGCCCTGTAACTTATTAAAATAAACATTATAGAAGTTTTCAGGGACTTTCAGCCCTCGGTAATAATGTAGTCTTTCATTCTGAGTTTAAATTTTTCAAAAATATTTATTAGTTTTCTCAGGATTCGAAAAAAATGAATACAATTAAAACACATTGGGAATTTTGACATGCGTCAAGGTTTTGCATTAACTCAATGTAAAATTCTGAACTGTTGAATTCCAGCTTCCCTAATAATTATTTTACATCAAAAGACATTAGAAACTATTTGAAGAGGATTGAAATCTGTATTGGAAATAACTGTTAAAATTGGTCTACGTAATTAAACATATTCCAAAATTTTGTAAAAATGTAATATATTTTAGTTTTCAGCCCAAACTTAGGCCACACACAATGCAATAATCTTCACATTTTTGAACTGTCAATATTTTTATTTTATCATCTATTGTTTAAAAACAATACAGTTGATAAGATACCCTCAGTTGCGGAGAAAGGATTAATAATAAAGATTTTTTTATTCAGTCAATGGTGTGAGCACTGTCAGTTAAATAGTAACGTGTGGCCTTACTTTTATACGCATACCTATTGTGGCAAATGTATCATATTTTTCAAAATTTTGGAATGCATTTAAATCGTAGAACAATTTTAACTTTTGATTTGAATACAGATTTTAATTCTCTACAAGTATTATCTCATGACTTTTCATGTAGAATAATTAGGGAAGCAGGAATTCAACAATTCAACAATTCAGAATTTTACATTGAGTTTCCTATGGCCCTTTTTACGATTCATCACCCGGTATAAGATAAAATGTGTAGTATTTGTCTTATTATTTCATAATAACACAAATAATACACATATATACACAATAACACACATTCAATGATCGAAAATAATTTAAAAATATGGGAATGTAAACTCTTGTGACGTAAGGTCAAAAATATAAGTCTCCCCACCACCGTCGGACAAGACAACCGTAATAAAGTCTAATAACCGTGGTCAAAACCAAAGTTTCAATATAATTAGTTAGCATGACGACGATCTTGGTTTCCATGACGATGATTCAAAACAACTGTTATTGTCTACCGATTTGACTTTCGAATATTATGTCAAAATAATTTTATTTCATCGAATTGTCGCGTTAATTTCATTAAAACAAGAACACAATAAGATATATTTGAAATGAATTAGTGAATAATATCTAAATATTAGTTTATTGCATGTATTACAATTACTTTAAGGCCATATCAACATATCTAAATTAACACACGTGCGGAAAAGTGAAACTTTCTAAACTAAAATGCGTGCGTGAAAGTAGACATTTTTGCACGCTCGTAGAAAAATATTTTTTCGACACCCTGTGGAAATAATTATGTAAATGTTTATATTACTAAATAAAAAATTGAATAACTTTTCAAATGAGCTATCACACGTCACCTATTCTCGTTTAAAAAAATTATCCATTAGGTCATCACGCTCAGATAGATGACTTCACTAGTATAGTATATAGGTACGCCAAAAAATTGTAATTTAAAATAAAAATTGACCAGTTTCGGTATTTATCTCCAAAATCGCCAATTCTCGAGAAAATGAATTTATAGCAACCTAAACGTCCTCACTGTATATTCACTAACTGTATTGATGGTAACTTGTTAACAGTGCCGGTTTAACCTAACTTCGGGTACTGGGCACTGGATGTTTAGGGGCCTCCTTAATTTCTATTCGTTGTCAGTTTTTTAACAAGAAAACACATGTATTAACTATAAATGTTTATTGTAAAATCTATACATACAATATTTTTTTAAACAAACAAGAAGAATAGCAAACGTAAAAAATATTCCAAAAAATACATTTAAAAATATAAAAAAAAAAACAGAAAGTTCCACAAAACAACACATTATGACAAACAAAAAATGTACCTCTTCTAAAAGATACATAAGACAAAAATTAGTTCACTCTTTTTCTTGACTACGCATTAGCAATCTGTCATATAATACTAACAAAATTCATTTGCTCCAGGTCTTCATTTTCCATACTACAATATTTATATGCGTCTAGATTTTCTTGACCAAAATTTGGCGTTAAATATATTTTTATTTTTTTTAAGGCCGAAACAGACCGCTCGCCTAATGCATTAGAAGTTGGTATCGTCAAATAAACTTGCAGTAAAGGTACAATATTGGGAAATGTTGCCTTTACTTGATGGATGACATCTAATTTTTCAAATGTTTATTCAACTTTTGGCATAATGTTATAGAATGAGTAATTTCATTATGCCACTTCTCTTTGGTTTCATTAACATCTTTTTTCTATTTTACGCATGAAGTATTAATAATTAACGTCTTGACTGCTAGCTTTTTTATCTAGCGTAGAAAATATCTAACAGCTGATGTAACATATTTGTAATATTTAAATCTCTTTGTAGCATATAACATTAAATACCTACTTCAATTCTGAATATTTCTTGTCCCTTTAAAATTGTTTCACTTTCATCTGCTTCATCGAAAAATGTTTTTCTCTTCTTTGTTTTTTGAAGGTATAAAATATGTTTGAGACATCCTCGTCTTCACAAAAAAATATTTTTGGTTCTAGTTCAATTTCGCGTAACATATTTCTTACACGTCTCCAGCAAATCTCAAAGTAGATGTCATTAATTCTACTCCAATTGACACGTTTAAGTCCACAGTTTCTTCACGTTCACGTTTTGCTTGTTGCATTAACGCGTTTCAAAGTTTTTGTTCAAATCAATGTCTATAGAGATGTCACAAAGAAATCCGTTTTATTCTACAGTGCCTTGGCTTTATTTTTAACTGCTGATTTTTTGTCTCTATTATTGCTTAACTGGAAAAATAGGTTTGATGGATCCCTAGTTTTTAAGTAAAGCATTTACAGCGTCAAAAGTTTCTACAAAATTTGTTTTCATCACTTTCAAGAATTCATTGCAAATTTGGTGAGACAGATAGCTAACTGAACTTTTTCATTTATTCGCGTTCCGTTGTAAATGCTCAGCTAAGAAGTTGTCAAATTTAGCCTAGTATACAAGACAACTTAAGTAATATCCTTAAACGATGACACTTTAAATCCTCATTGGATCAACGGAAAGCTAGTCCTTGAGAAGCAAGTAATCTAGTAGTGACAACTCTTCTTATGACGTTTATCCAATAGTCAGCTTCGCGTTCTACTTGTTCTTTCAAGCCAGCGTCTATAACTCCAATTAATGATGATCTTGTTATTAGTGTAACCATAGAGTTCAGATGCAATTTACTTTTTTCGTGAAATTCATCACTTCTTCGTAGAGCAAACTATTCAAATGTTTCCAGTGGGTCCATCCAAAATCAGTTAACTATTTGTTTCAACTGAAAATAATTGGCACGGGTACCAATAGACAGATTTAACACTTGCATCGTATATTAGCCAATCTCTCTTTTCTTTGCCTCCATTGGGTTTTCCTCTATAGACGTTGCTTTCATTTAATCTTCTATAACAGGGCTTCCCAAACTGTGCGTCGCGACGCCCTGGGGCGTCGCGTCGTTGTCTCAGGGGCGTCGCATGTCAGCGCGGACTTTGAATACAAAAATATATTTATTACACTACGCGTATCCTGCAGTTGGCAGATAAAATTACTGGGTTTCAGAAGAAGTTGCTCTTATGGAAAAAAAAATTAGAAGATCAAGAAATTGACTATTTCCCGGCTTTACAAGGTATTCTACAAGACAAATCGATAGAAATCCTCGATCCCTCTTTAAAAAATATGTTTACACAACACATGTTATCATTGAGCGAACACTTTGAGAAATATTTTCCCGAAGATCTGGAGCAATATAACTGGGTAAGTAACCCATTCCAGTCATCCACACCATCGACACTTTCAATAGAGGAAGAAGAAAACCTGACAAAATTGTCCTGTAATTCCAGCCTAAAGCTTCAATAGGACAAGGACAAACTGTTTGAATTTTGGAGCTCAGTTTCTCATGAACATCATGTCATCAGCACTACTCCATTAAAGGTTTTACTACCATTTGTGACTTCGTACTTGTGCGAAACGGGCTTTTCTGCATTTGCAGTAATTAAAAACAAGTACAGGTCAAACATAAACTTAGAAAAAGAAAAGAAAGTAGCAATTTTCAAACTGGAGCCACCGTTTCATAAGCTGCGCTCAAAAAAGCAAGCACTTTCCTTACATTAACCAGCCATTAACATAAAAAATATCTCCATTTTATTTCTGTGCCTATGTTTTGATTCTGTTCTTAATTTCTAATAAAAATTATAAATGTTTAAATATTGTTTTTGTTATAACTATAACCTGTTACTAGGCTAGTACTAAAATTGGTAAGTATTATTGGGGGTTGGGTTGAGGGGCGTCGCAAAAATATAGCAAAGTCCCAAGGGCGTCACAGTACGAATAAGTTTAAGAAGCCCTATTCTATAATAAGCTTTGTCTCCATCTTGATACATTTTTTTACAACTTTCTAAGGAATTACTTTTTGTCTAACAATAAAAAACTGAAAACGTTTGTTTTCTATACTTCCACAAAATTTATTATATCTAAGTGACTACAGCTGTTTCGGCGGAGTGCCTTTCTCAAGTAATATAGTTTACAATGTGTTTGCCTTTTTAATCTTCAACTGAAGAGGTTGAGGAGTGGGGAGCTGTTTGTCTCGAGTTGGTCATTCAGAATTATATCTGTATTTTTCAGTTTATTAATTTCCATAGATTCTAAAAAAGATAGCTTAAGGCCTTTATTTTGAATATGTAGAATTTTAAACTCTTCATTGAAAGAATGATTATGATCTAGAAGGTGAAGTGCGTATGTAGAAGTGTCTGTTTTTCTATTGTTGAATGCCCTTTTGTGTTCTGCTATCCGTTTGTCAAAAGTTCTGCCAGTTTGACCGATGTACGTTTTCGGACAGTCACCACAAGTTAGTTTGTACACACCACTCTGTAGTTGCTTTCTCTTTCGGCTTTTATTGTTCTTAATATATTTGCTTAAGTTGTTGTTAGTTCTGAAAGCTGGTGTTATTCCTTTCTTTTTTATGTATCTGGCTATTGTTGTTGTTATCTTGCCAGTATATGTGAGAGAGCAGAAGGTACTGGGTTCTTTCTGTGGTGGTGGATACACTAATTTCAGGGCTTTCTTATGGAGTTTTTGGTTTAAAATTTTGTTAACTGTTTGTTCGTTATAGCCGTTGTTTACTGCTATTTGTTTAATGATGTTTAGTTCTATTTCGAAGTTATTTTTTGTCATGGGAATTTCTGTCAGTCTATGTATCATGCTATGGTAGGCTGCTAATTTGTGTTGTGTAGGATGGGATGATGAATTGTGTATAGTTGTGTCAGTATGGGTAGGTTTATGATATATGGAGAACTCATGTTTGTTGTGTAGTCTGGAAATCGTTACATCTAGAAAGTTTATAGAGTTATTCTGTTCTGTTTCTACTGTAAACTCAATATTATTATGAAGTGAATTAATATATGATAGAAATTGGTCAAGTTGTCTGTTAGTTCCTGTAAAGCATACTAGTATATCATCCACGTATCTCCACCAATATAAGAACTGTTTAAATACGGGATGTTTAGAAATTGTTGTTTCAAGTTGGTTCATAAATATATCTGATAGCAATGGGCTTAGAGGATTACCCATAATAAGTCCTGCACTGTTGTTTGTGTATATTTGATTATTGAATTCAAAATAGTCTTGATTTATGCAAATTTCAAGAAGGTGTAAAATTTCAGATGCAATGATCGGATTTGTACTATTATGGTCTAAAAGATTCTTAACTAAAACAAAAGTTTCTGTAGGAGGAACACTAGGAAAAAGATTTTTTACGTCAAATGAAATTAGTCTGGAGTTTTTGGGCAATTGAAAATGTTGTATTTTATTAACTAGTTCTAGTGTATTTTTTACGGTGAATTTAGGTGAAAATTTAGTGTATTCTGTAATAATATCTGACAGTTTTTTTGAAATTTTATATGACGGAGCTGTATAAAAAGAAACTACAGGTCTTATTGGGTGGTCAGGTTTGTGTAGTTTAATAAAAGAGTATAATTTAGGAGGTTGTGGGTTCATAATATTAAGGTATTTCTGTTCTGTTGGATTTAGTATTGATTTTGAATTTTCAATGGCTAGTTTAATTTGTTTTCGGTATTTTTCTGTGGGGTCTTTGTTTAGTTTTATACTGTTTTGGTTAGTTAAAAATTCTATTGTTTTGTTATTATAGTCTCGTTTGTCGATAGCAATAGTAGTGTTACCTTTGTCTGCTTTTGTAAATATTATGTCATGTTTTATTGATTTATTTTTAATTGAAACGGCTATTTGGTTTTCTTTGAAACAGGAATTATTAGTTTCACTACATACATCAGTAATAGATTTTGCAATGATGCTTTTTTCTATGTTTTTGGCAGTTTTGTTTAACGCTACTTCACACTCTACACCTAAATACTCTAAATTTTTTTGATTATTATGTTGAGGCAAGTTGTGTTTGAATCCTTTCTCTAAAAGTTCTATTTCACTATTATTAAATTTAGTATCTGTTAAGTTTATAAATCTATTGAAAAAACTATGATTTGAAAAATTTGTTGTATGAGTATTGAGTTTTTTACTATTGCAAATTAGATTATTTAGTTTTTTACATTGTGTATTAAATTTTTTGTCTATTAAATTATCTACTTCAGTTCTTACTTTAGAATCTAGGATGTCAAATTCTATATTATCTAATCTATAATGTAATTCTGAATGACATACCTTAAGATAAACAGCTATAATATCTCGTTTTCTGTATTGGGTGCTCCTATCCCGTTTCAGCCATCTGGTTTGACCCTGGTGGATACCTGCTATGGCAGCGGCACTGCGGTTGTTGGTTTTTAACTTTATGTATTTCGGGAACACGTTGTTTTTCACGCACATGTTTAGAAACCAGATATTTTGTGTTGTTACTCTACGCTTTAAAAGCAATCTTGAAAACAATATGGTCAATAGCCCTGTATTGGCTTCCTGTAAATAATTGATGGATTCGACCGTTACTTGATGGAAGTTCATTTTATCTAACAATAAAAAACTGAAAACGTTTGTTTTCTATACTTCCACAAAATTTATTATATCTAAGTGACTACAGCTGTTTCGGCGGAGTGCCTTTCTCAAGTAATATAGTTTACAATGTGTTTGCCTTTTTAATCTTCAACTGAAGAGGTTGAGGAGTGGGGAGCTGTTTGTCTCGAGTTGGTCATTCAGAATTATATCTGTATTTTTCAGTTTATTAATTTCCATAGATTCTAAAAAAGATAGCTTAAGGCCTTTATTTTGAATATGTAGAATTTTAAACTCTTCATTGAAAGAATGATTATGATCTAGAAGGTGAAGTGCGTATGTAGAAGTGTCTGTTTTTCTATTGTTGAATGCCCTTTTGTGTTCTGCTATCCGTTTGTCAAAAGTTCTGCCAGTTTGACCGATGTACGTTTTCGGACAGTCACCACAAGTTAGTTTGTACACACCACTCTGTAGTTGCTTTCTCTTTCGGCTTTTATTGTTCTTAATATATTTGCTTAAGTTGTTGTTAGTTCTGAAAGCTGGTGTTATTCCTTTCTTTTTTATGTATCTGGCTATTGTTGTTGTTATCTTGCCAGTATATGTGAGAGAGCAGAAGGTACTGGGTTCTTTCTGTGGTGGTGGATACACTAATTTCAGGGCTTTCTTATGGAGTTTTTGGTTTAAAATTTTGTTAACTGTTTGTTCGTTATAGCCGTTGTTTACTGCTATTTGTTTAATGATGTTTAGTTCTATTTCGAAGTTATTTTTTGTCATGGGAATTTCTGTCAGTCTATGTATCATGCTATGGTAGGCTGCTAATTTGTGTTGTGTAGGATGGGATGATGAATTGTGTATAGTTGTGTCAGTATGGGTAGGTTTATGATATATGGAGAACTCATGTTTGTTGTGTAGTCTGGAAATCGTTACATCTAGAAAGTTTATAGAGTTATTCTGTTCTGTTTCTACTGTAAACTCAATATTATTATGAAGTGAATTAATATATGATAGAAATTGGTCAAGTTGTCTGTTAGTTCCTGTAAAGCATACTAGTATATCATCCACGTATCTCCACCAATATAAGAACTGTTTAAATACGGGATGTTTAGAAATTGTTGTTTCAAGTTGGTTCATAAATATATCTGATAGCAATGGGCTTAGAGGATTACCCATAATAAGTCCTGCACTGTTGTTTGTGTATATTTGATTATTGAATTCAAAATAGTCTTGATTTATGCAAATTTCAAGAAGGTGTAAAATTTCAGATGCAATGATCGGATTTGTACTATTATGGTCTAAAAGATTCTTAACTAAAACAAAAGTTTCTGTAGGAGGAACACTAGGAAAAAGATTTTTTACGTCAAATGAAATTAGTCTGGAGTTTTTGGGCAATTGAAAATGTTGTATTTTATTAACTAGTTCTAGTGTATTTTTTACGGTGAATTTAGGTGAAAATTTAGTGTATTCTGTAATAATATCTGACAGTTTTTTTGAAATTTTATATGACGGAGCTGTATAAAAAGAAACTACAGGTCTTATTGGGTGGTCAGGTTTGTGTAGTTTAATAAAAGAGTATAATTTAGGAGGTTGTGGGTTCATAATATTAAGGTATTTCTGTTCTGTTGGATTTAGTATTGATTTTGAATTTTCAATGGCTAGTTTAATTTGTTTTCGGTATTTTTCTGTGGGGTCTTTGTTTAGTTTTATACTGTTTTGGTTAGTTAAAAATTCTATTGTTTTGTTATTATAGTCTCGTTTGTCGATAGCAATAGTAGTGTTACCTTTGTCTGCTTTTGTAAATATTATGTCATGTTTTATTGATTTATTTTTAATTGAAACGGCTATTTGGTTTTCTTTGAAACAGGAATTATTAGTTTCACTACATACATCAGTAATAGATTTTGCAATGATGCTTTTTTCTATGTTTTTGGCAGTTTTGTTTAACGCTACTTCACACTCTACACCTAAATACTCTAAATTTTTTTGATTATTATGTTGAGGCAAGTTGTGTTTGAATCCTTTCTCTAAAAGTTCTATTTCACTATTATTAAATTTAGTATCTGTTAAGTTTATAAATCTATTGAAAAAACTATGATTTGAAAAATTTGTTGTATGAGTATTGAGTTTTTTACTATTGCAAATTAGATTATTTAGTTTTTTACATTGTGTATTAAATTTTTTGTCTATTAAATTATCTACTTCAGTTCTTACTTTAGAATCTAGGATGTCAAATTCTATATTATCTAATCTATAATGTAATTCTGAATGACATACCTTAAGATAAACAGCTATAATATCTCGTTTTCTGTATTGGGTGCTCCTATCCCGTTTCAGCCATCTGGTTTGACCCTGGTGGATACCTGCTATGGCAGCGGCACTGCGGTTGTTGGTTTTTAACTTTATGTATTTCGGGAACACGTTGTTTTTCACGCACATGTTTAGAAACCAGATATTTTGTGTTGTTACTCTACGCTTTAAAAGCAATCTTGAAAACAATATGGTCAATAGCCCTGTATTGGCTTCCTGTAAATAATTGATGGATTCGACCGTTACTTGATGGAAGTTCATTTTATCTAACAATAAAAAACTGAAAACGTTTGTTTTCTATACTTCCACAAAATTTATTATATCTAAGTGACTACAGCTGTTTCGGCGGAGTGCCTTTCTCAAGTAATATAGTTTACAATGTGTTTGCCTTTTTAATCTTCAACTGAAGAGGTTGAGGAGTGGGGAGCTGTTTGTCTCGAGTTGGTCATTCAGAATTATATCTGTATTTTTCAGTTTATTAATTTCCATAGATTCTAAAAAAGATAGCTTAAGGCCTTTATTTTGAATATGTAGAATTTTAAACTCTTCATTGAAAGAATGATTATGATCTAGAAGGTGAAGTGCGTATGTAGAAGTGTCTGTTTTTCTATTGTTGAATGCCCTTTTGTGTTCTGCTATCCGTTTGTCAAAAGTTCTGCCAGTTTGACCGATGTACGTTTTCGGACAGTCACCACAAGTTAGTTTGTACACACCACTCTGTAGTTGCTTTCTCTTTCGGCTTTTATTGTTCTTAATATATTTGCTTAAGTTGTTGTTAGTTCTGAAAGCTGGTGTTATTCCTTTCTTTTTTATGTATCTGGCTATTGTTGTTGTTATCTTGCCAGTATATGTGAGAGAGCAGAAGGTACTGGGTTCTTTCTGTGGTGGTGGATACACTAATTTCAGGGCTTTCTTATGGAGTTTTTGGTTTAAAATTTTGTTAACTGTTTGTTCGTTATAGCCGTTGTTTACTGCTATTTGTTTAATGATGTTTAGTTCTATTTCGAAGTTATTTTTTGTCATGGGAATTTCTGTCAGTCTATGTATCATGCTATGGTAGGCTGCTAATTTGTGTTGTGTAGGATGGGATGATGAATTGTGTATAGTTGTGTCAGTATGGGTAGGTTTATGATATATGGAGAACTCATGTTTGTTGTGTAGTCTGGAAATCGTTACATCTAGAAAGTTTATAGAGTTATTCTGTTCTGTTTCTACTGTAAACTCAATATTATTATGAAGTGAATTAATATATGATAGAAATTGGTCAAGTTGTCTGTTAGTTCCTGTAAAGCATACTAGTATATCATCCACGTATCTCCACCAATATAAGAACTGTTTAAATACGGGATGTTTAGAAATTGTTGTTTCAAGTTGGTTCATAAATATATCTGATAGCAATGGGCTTAGAGGATTACCCATAATAAGTCCTGCACTGTTGTTTGTGTATATTTGATTATTGAATTCAAAATAGTCTTGATTTATGCAAATTTCAAGAAGGTGTAAAATTTCAGATGCAATGATCGGATTTGTACTATTATGGTCTAAAAGATTCTTAACTAAAACAAAAGTTTCTGTAGGAGGAACACTAGGAAAAAGATTTTTTACGTCAAATGAAATTAGTCTGGAGTTTTTGGGCAATTGAAAATGTTGTATTTTATTAACTAGTTCTAGTGTATTTTTTACGGTGAATTTAGGTGAAAATTTAGTGTATTCTGTAATAATATCTGACAGTTTTTTTGAAATTTTATATGACGGAGCTGTATAAAAAGAAACTACAGGTCTTATTGGGTGGTCAGGTTTGTGTAGTTTAATAAAAGAGTATAATTTAGGAGGTTGTGGGTTCATAATATTAAGGTATTTCTGTTCTGTTGGATTTAGTATTGATTTTGAATTTTCAATGGCTAGTTTAATTTGTTTTCGGTATTTTTCTGTGGGGTCTTTGTTTAGTTTTATACTGTTTTGGTTAGTTAAATTATGAACCCACAACCTCCTAAATTATACTCTTTTATTAAACTACACAAACCTGACCACCCAATAAGACCTGTAGTTTCTTTTTATACAGCTCCGTCATATAAAATTTCAAAAAAACTGTCAGATATTATTACAGAATACACTAAATTTTCACCTAAATTCACCGTAAAAAATACACTAGAACTAGTTAATAAAATACAACATTTTCAATTGCCCAAAAACTCCAGACTAATTTCATTTGACGTAAAAAATCTTTTTCCTAGTGTTCCTCCTACAGAAACTTTTGTTTTAGTTAAGAATCTTTTAGACCATAATAGTACAAATCCGATCATTGCATCTGAAATTTTACACCTTCTTGAAATTTGCATAAATCAAGACTATTTTGAATTCAATAATCAAATATACACAAACAACAGTGCAGGACTTATTATGGGTAATCCTCTAAGCCCATTGCTATCAGATATATTTATGAACCAACTTGAAACAACAATTTCTAAACATCCCGTATTTAAACAGTTCTTATATTGGTGGAGATACGTGGATGATATACTAGTATGCTTTACAGGAACTAACAGACAACTTGACCAATTTCTATCATATATTAATTCACTTCATAATAATATTGAGTTTACAGTAGAAACAGAACAGAATAACTCTATAAACTTTCTAGATGTAACGATTTCCAGACTACACAACAAACATGAGTTCTCCATATATCATAAACCTACCCATACTGACACAACTATACACAATTCATCATCCCATCCTACACAACACAAATTAGCAGCCTACCATAGCATGATACATAGACTGACAGAAATTCCCATGACAAAAAATAACTTCGAAATAGAACTAAACATCATTAAACAAATAGCAGTAAACAACGGCTATAACGAACAAACAGTTAACAAAATTTTAAACCAAAAACTCCATAAGAAAGCCCTGAAATTAGTGTATCCACCACCACAGAAAGAACCCAGTACCTTCTGCTCTCTCACATATACTGGCAAGATAACAACAACAATAGCCAGATACATAAAAAAGAAAGGAATAACACCAGCTTTCAGAACTAACAACAACTTAAGCAAATATATTAAGAACAATAAAAGCCGAAAGAGAAAGCAACTACAGAGTGGTGTGTACAAACTAACTTGTGGTGACTGTCCGAAAACGTACATCGGTCAAACTGGCAGAACTTTTGACAAACGGATAGCAGAACACAAAAGGGCATTCAACAATAGAAAAACAGACACTTCTACATACGCACTTCACCTTCTAGATCATAATAATTCTTTCAATGAAGAGTTTAAAATTCTACATATTCAAAATAAAGGCCTTAAGCTATCTTTTTTAGAATCTATGGAAATTAATAAACTGAAAAATACAGATATAATTCTGAATGACCAACTCGAGACAAACAGCTCCCCACTCCTCAACCTCTTCAGTTGAAGATTAAAAAGGCAAACACATTGTAAACTATATTACTTGAGAAAGGCACTCCGCCGAAACAGCTGTAGTCACTTAGATATAATAAATTTTGTGGAAGTATAGAAAACAAACGTTTTCAGTTTTTTATTGTTAGATAAAATGAACTTCCATCAAGTAACGGTCGAATCCATCAATTATTTACAGGAAGCCAATACAGGGCTATTGACCATATTGTTTTCAAGATTGCTTTTAAAGCGTAGAGTAACAACACAAAATATCTGGTTTCTAAACATGTGCGTGAAAAACAACGTGTTCCCGAAATACATAAAGTTAAAAACCAACAACCGCAGTGCCGCTGCCATAGCAGGTATCCACCAGGGTCAAACCAGATGGCTGAAACGGGATAGGAGCACCCAATACAGAAAACGAGATATTATAGCTGTTTATCTTAAGGTATGTCATTCAGAATTACATTATAGATTAGATAATATAGAATTTGACATCCTAGATTCTAAAGTAAGAACTGAAGTAGATAATTTAATAGACAAAAAATTTAATACACAATGTAAAAAACTAAATAATCTAATTTGCAATAGTAAAAAACTCAATACTCATACAACAAATTTTTCAAATCATAGTTTTTTCAATAGATTTATAAACTTAACAGATACTAAATTTAATAATAGTGAAATAGAACTTTTAGAGAAAGGATTCAAACACAACTTGCCTCAACATAATAATCAAAAAAATTTAGAGTATTTAGGTGTAGAGTGTGAAGTAGCGTTAAACAAAACTGCCAAAAACATAGAAAAAAGCATCATTGCAAAATCTATTACTGATGTATGTAGTGAAACTAATAATTCCTGTTTCAAAGAAAACCAAATAGCCGTTTCAATTAAAAATAAATCAATAAAACATGACATAATATTTACAAAAGCAGACAAAGGTAACACTACTATTGCTATCGACAAACGAGACTATAATAACAAAACAATAGAATTTTTAACTAACCAAAACAGTATAAAACTAAACAAAGACCCCACAGAAAAATACCGAAAACAAATTAAACTAGCCATTGAAAATTCAAAATCAATACTAAATCCAACAGAACAGAAATACCTTAATATTATGAACCCACAACCTCCTAAATTATACTCTTTTATTAAACTACACAAACCTGACCACCCAATAAGACCTGTAGTTTCTTTTTATACAGCTCCGTCATATAAAATTTCAAAAAAACTGTCAGATATTATTACAGAATACACTAAATTTTCACCTAAATTCACCGTAAAAAATACACTAGAACTAGTTAATAAAATACAACATTTTCAATTGCCCAAAAACTCCAGACTAATTTCATTTGACGTAAAAAATCTTTTTCCTAGTGTTCCTCCTACAGAAACTTTTGTTTTAGTTAAGAATCTTTTAGACCATAATAGTACAAATCCGATCATTGCATCTGAAATTTTACACCTTCTTGAAATTTGCATAAATCAAGACTATTTTGAATTCAATAATCAAATATACACAAACAACAGTGCAGGACTTATTATGGGTAATCCTCTAAGCCCATTGCTATCAGATATATTTATGAACCAACTTGAAACAACAATTTCTAAACATCCCGTATTTAAACAGTTCTTATATTGGTGGAGATACGTGGATGATATACTAGTATGCTTTACAGGAACTAACAGACAACTTGACCAATTTCTATCATATATTAATTCACTTCATAATAATATTGAGTTTACAGTAGAAACAGAACAGAATAACTCTATAAACTTTCTAGATGTAACGATTTCCAGACTACACAACAAACATGAGTTCTCCATATATCATAAACCTACCCATACTGACACAACTATACACAATTCATCATCCCATCCTACACAACACAAATTAGCAGCCTACCATAGCATGATACATAGACTGACAGAAATTCCCATGACAAAAAATAACTTCGAAATAGAACTAAACATCATTAAACAAATAGCAGTAAACAACGGCTATAACGAACAAACAGTTAACAAAATTTTAAACCAAAAACTCCATAAGAAAGCCCTGAAATTAGTGTATCCACCACCACAGAAAGAACCCAGTACCTTCTGCTCTCTCACATATACTGGCAAGATAACAACAACAATAGCCAGATACATAAAAAAGAAAGGAATAACACCAGCTTTCAGAACTAACAACAACTTAAGCAAATATATTAAGAACAATAAAAGCCGAAAGAGAAAGCAACTACAGAGTGGTGTGTACAAACTAACTTGTGGTGACTGTCCGAAAACGTACATCGGTCAAACTGGCAGAACTTTTGACAAACGGATAGCAGAACACAAAAGGGCATTCAACAATAGAAAAACAGACACTTCTACATACGCACTTCACCTTCTAGATCATAATCATTCTTTCAATGAAGAGTTTAAAATTCTACATATTCAAAATAAAGGCCTTAAGCTATCTTTTTTAGAATCTATGGAAATTAATAAACTGAAAAATACAGATATAATTCTGAATGACCAACTCGAGACAAACAGCTCCCCACTCCTCAACCTCTTCAGTTGAAGATTAAAAAGGCAAACACATTGTAAACTATATTACTTGAGAAAGGCACTCCGCCGAAACAGCTGTAGTCACTTAGATATAATAAATTTTGTGGAAGTATAGAAAACAAACGTTTTCAGTTTTTTATTGTTAGATAAAATGAACTTCCATCAAGTAACGGTCGAATCCATCAATTAATTACTTTTTGGTTTAAAATTTATCACAGTTATTATAAAGTCATCAGTATTAAAATCAGACTATTTAAAAAATCGCAGGTATTTCGTCGTATTTTCCTCTGTTTCGGAAAATATGTAGATTATTTAGCGGACTTTACTTTTTTATTAATAAAAGGAATGGGTCCCTGCGGGCCCCTGGGCCCCCGCCCCAAGCGCCCAGTGCATAAACCGGCACTGCTTGTTAATACAAAATACATACTCTTATTGAAGTACTATAAACTGAAAATGAAAGGAATGTATGTATTTTCAAGTTGTGAGACTGCGTTAATCTTAATAATTATGAAACATTCAATTACAATCTGAAGAATCCGAGGGAGTTCATCTTGCAACCGTATTAATATTCCGTACATACCATAGACCAGTTACTAACCATAACCACGAACATTGTGCAATACTTACCATTAAGTAATTCTAAACTGTGCCAATGATTCTCTTAAAAGAATTGGTTTATGCGTTCAAGGCAAATAATTTAATATTATTATTATGAATAACTATCATCACTCTTCATTTATGTCATCAAGAATTAAATATATTGTATTAAAATTCGAAATAAATGTTTTCCTTATGATAATGATGGTATATAAAAAAGTTAACATTTTTTTATATTAATATATATCTTTGTTAAATAGGATTAAGCACACTTCGAAATAATATTAATTTGCATTTAATATGTAGCCAGTAGCTAAAATACACTGCTCATCAAAGTTATTTTTAGCAACACTGTAACAGAATCGTCTCGAAATACATCAATTTTCTGGATAAATCAACAATTATTAAACTCATAACATTAAATTCATAAACACATAGACGTACACTTATTTTTAAACTACATATATCTGAACCTCAAATTTACCCCAGAACATCATCAATGTAAAGGTGCTACTAAATCGCAGTTCTTAAAAAAAGAGTGTGTGTACTTTGTACGCACTTAAGAAATTAGACTTCTATTATTATGATTTTAACGTAATAAATATATTTTAGACAGCTTAATTGTATTTTTATTTAAATATTAAACTAATTTTAATACTCAAAATAATAGCAAACAATAAAAATAACTTTAAAACGTCATTTTTTATGAACTGTAACCTCCCTGCATTTATTTTTACACTACAAAGATACACAAATTATAATAAATATATTTGTTAATAACACCAATATATTTTTTCACACTTTATTTGCATTGATACATACGTAACTTAAAATATTTAGCAACTAACTTCATACTGTCGGCATGCGCGTACTTCATACTGTCGCTTTTATAAAAATTTACTCTAAACATTTTTCCCAATCGCGCCTAAAGAACTGTAACTTCAAAAAGTCACTTTTACGATTTTACTGGTAGGTATAAAGCTTGTCACGCGCGGGGAGCTCTACAAAATATAATATAATATTGTAGCTAAATAGTGAAATATAATTTACAGTTCCTGCTCAATTTATTAGACTCACCCTAGAAATATCAGTTTTTTTTTTAATTTCAAGCACCTTAAAAGTATCTTCAAATTGATACTGAACTGCTAAATGGATTAAATAACAAGTATTTAATGATCGTGCTACATAGTTAAGTTAAAGATGATGAAATTTTTTTATTGTATTGTAAAAACTTGACAGATGACAATAGAATGTGCTAAAACAGCTCAATGACTGGACTTTTTTAACTTTAGTTTTTTAAAAATGAATAACCATTTTCAATTTCGTTGCAAAACGAAAATACAGCGGCACCTCTACCGGTTTCGAAACTTATTAGTCTTTCATCAGGAGGCACATATACCTACTGCTCTCTCTGATCCAACCAAAACAAACCCCGGCGTGCAGTCACGGATTGCAACGAACGAAATGGCATAGATGCCCTAGCGGCAACTGCTAACAAAAGACTAAGTTTTGACTCTGATGGCATATAAAACAACATAATGTTACTCTACATCCCACCAGACTGAAACCAATGGGAAACTTCTCTGGTTACACCTCCGAGGCTTCTACAATTTGCAAGCCATACGGATGCTGAGACTAAGGAATATGAGGGAATGTTACAATTTATAATTCATGCCCCATCTGCTCAGCGCGGTAAAGTTCCAACGAGAATGGTTCCCTTCGTACTCCAATCAGAGTAAACATGTAAATCAAAAATGAATAACCATTTTCAATTTCGTTGCAAAACGAAAATACAGCCGCACCATATTCTAGTCCAATCAGAGAGTGCAGCAAGCACCTCTACCGGTGTCGAAACTTTAGTCTCTCATAAGGAGGCACATACAGGGTGCGCCAAACCTCTGGTCTTCTTTGATTACGGCTAAACTATGAGATATACAAAAAAATGTTTATAACAAAACTAATGTGTATCAAAGAGGTCTATAATATAAAATTATTTTTAATTATACAGGGTGAGTCAGAACGACGGTATGAACCAAAGTTTTATTTTTTTAAATGGAACACCCTGTATATTAAATCCTTTTTGAATATATTATTTAAAAATATGAAAAATTTGTATAAGGTCGTATAGGCCTAAAGTTAATAATTTTCGAAATATTTACATTTTTATTGAGAAAAATGGTAATATTTATAGGGTTGTGGATTATGTTTCCAAGGAAATAAAAATTTAGGTGATAGGTCAAAGTTTTTAAAATATAGTGTTATTTTTAAATAATTTAATATTTTTTACTTTTAGCCATAAAATAATCACTATTTGCAAATACAAAATTTTCTCATTTTTTTTTAATGGGACACCCTGTATATTAGTTTTGCGTTTTGTAGTAAATATTACAACCTTTCTTTTGGTATAAGGTTGTATGTACCTAGCATGTTTCGTTTTGTAGATATTTTAAAAAAACTATAGATTTTACGTGTTTGCGGATTTTTTATTTAAATTTTTTTTTGCAAAAAAAATAATTATAATCTGGTTTTAGAAACATACACTAAAATATAAAATATGAAAATAAAAACGTAATTAAAGATTAAAATAAATCGTATGCTAGTACAACTCAATTGAATTTAATAACTTTAAATTATTTTACAAAAAATATTTTACCATATTAATGAATGCATAAAATAGTTACTAAATTAAATAAACAACCAAATTTTAAATCAACCATAGTAATTTTTCTACTACAGCAACTTTCCTGTACCAAATTAATTGTTAGTTAAATTATATTTAGTTAAACTTTTAAATTTACTTACATACATCTTGAGAATATAAAAATTATTATAAAGTATGCTTTGAAACAAATGAATGTTAAATGTATCATCCAAATTATTTATTAATATAAATAGTATTTACTGGTGTCACAAAAACTGGTAATACTTTTGTAGTTGAAATTTTTGTAACAATTTTTTATATTTTAAATTTTAATTTTTTAACCGAAAAATGTTTGGATATGACATTTGTTTTGGGCGAAACCATTAGAAATTATTACCAGCTTTTGTGACACGAGTAGGTACATAGATACTATTTACTTCTTAATATACTTCCATAACGTTCATTTGTTTCAAAGCATACTTTATACGTTCTCAAGATGTAGGTAAATTAAAAAGTTATTAACTGATCTTACTCGTAAATACAATATAACTAACAATTAATTTGGTACAGGAAAGTTGCTGCGGTAGAAGAATTACTACGATTGATTTAAAATTTGGTTGTTTATTTAATTTAGTAACTAATTTGTGTATTCATTAATAAGGTAAAATATTTTTTGTAAAATAATTTAAAGTTATTAAATTCAATTGAATTGTACTAGCATACGATTTATTTTAATCTTTAATTACGTTTTTATTTTCATATTTTATATTTTAGTGTATGTTTCTAAAACCAGATTATAATTATTTTTTTTGCAAAAAAATTTTTAAATAAAAAATCCGCAAGAACGTAAAATCTATAGTTTTTTTAAAATATCTACAAAACGAAACATGCTAGGTACATACAACCTTATACCAAAAGAAAGGTTGTAATATTTACTACAAAACGCAAAACTAATATACAGGGTGTCCCATTTAAAAAAAATGAGAAAATTTTGTATTTGCAAATAGTGATCACACTGTATATTTTATGGCTAAAAGTAAAAAATATTAAATTATTTAAAAATAACACTATATTTTAAAAACTTTGACCTATCACCTAAATTTTTATTTCCTTGGAAACATAATCCACAACCCTATAAATATTACCATTTTTCTCAATAAAAATGTAAATATTTTGAAAATTATTAACTTTAGGCCTATAAGACCTTATACAAATTTTTCATATTTTTAAATAATATATTCAAAAATGATTTAATATACAGGGTGTTCCATTTAAAAAAATACAACTTTGGTTCATACCGTCGTTCTGACTCACCCTGTATAATTGAAAATAATTTTAAATTATAGACCTCTTTGATACACATTAGTTTTGTTATAAACATTTTTTTGTATATCTCATAGTTTAGCCGTAATCAAAGAAGACCAGAGGTTTGGCGCACCCTGTATACTGCTCTCTCTGATCCAACCAAAACAAACCCCGGCGTGCAGTCACGGATTGCAACGAACGAAATGGCATAGATGCCCTAGCGGCAACTGCTAGCAAAAGACTAAGTTTTCACTCTGATGGCATATAAAACAACATGATGTTACTCTACATCCCACCAGACTGAAAACAATGGGGGACCTTCTCTGGTTACACCTCCGAGGCGTCTACAGGGCATATATGCATCTATCTGCCCGCTAGGGCATCTATGCCATTTCGTTCGTTGCAATCCGTGACTGCACACCGGAGTTTGTTTTGGTTGGATCAGAGAGAGCAGTATATGTGCCTCCTGATGAGAGACTTATAAGTTTCGAACCGGTAGAGGTGCTTGCTGCACTCTCTGATTGGACTAGAATATGGTGCGGCTGTATTTTCGTTTTGCATCGAAATTGAAAATGGTTATTCATTTTTGATTTACATGTTTACTCTGATTGGAGTACGAAGGGAACCATTCTCGTTGGAACTTTACCGCGCCGAGCAGATGGGACGTAAATTATAAATTGTAAAATTCCCTTATCTTCCTTAGTCTCAGCATCCGTATGGCTTGCAAATTGTAGAAGCCTCGGAGGTGTAACCAGAGAAGGTTCCCATTGTTTTTAGTCTGTTGGGATGTAGAGTAACATTATGTTGTTTTATATGCCATCAGAGTGAAAACTTAGTCTCTTTAGTTTTTTTACTTAAATTAGTGATTGGTGTTCAATTTTCGTAAAATTTGCAGTGGTGAGTGTTAATATGGTTCTATATTAATGTCAGTTTTTAATTTGTTTAATTTAATTTAAGATATTAATAGAAATATGTTAATTTCTAAAAGTCGAATATTTTTGATTGGAATTTTTTCATATGGGTGATTGTAACTATTTTTCTGTTGAGCAAATATCTTGTGTTACTGCTCTATTAGAAAATACCATCTTTAGTCAAAGGGAAATAGCCAAAAATAGTGGTGTATCTTAATCGACTGTTCGAAGTTTGAGTCAAAAACTTAAAGAGAAACATCCTGTTAGATCGGTTTGGAGGGATCGGTATGGCAGAAAGATTTCAGTAATCCCCAAAGGGTAAACAATTTTAAATAATTTGGCTGTAAAATACAGAAGAGTCACCATAGCGATATAAGGAATAAATTGGAAGAAGCAGAGTGTTCAGTATAAGAGTCCACTGTACGCCGAAATTTGTACAGTACGTGATTTTAATGTCATAGGCCAGTTAAGGAACCAAAACCATCACCACAAATGCTCAAGAAATGCTTAGTGTTGACCAATTTAAATAAATATTATATGACTATATAGTTGTTATGAAAATTGGCAAAAACGAAGCGTTTTTTGAGCATTTGTGGTAATAGTTTGTCGTTTGGTTGGTTCCTTAACTGGTCTATAACATTTGAATTCCATACTGTACAAATTTCGGCGTACAGTGGACTCCGATACTGAACACTCTGCTTCTTCCAATTTATTCCTTATATTATCGCTATGGGTGACTCTTCTCTGTTTTACAGCCAAATTATTTAAAATTGGTTGCCTTCTGGGATGACTGAAATCTTTCTGCCATACTGACCCCTCCAAACCAATGTAACAGGATGTTTCTCTTTAGGTTTTTGACTCAACCTTCGAACCTTCGATTAAGATACACCATATTTTTGGCTATTTCCCTTTGACTACATGATTCAGATTCCCTAATAGAGCAGTAACAGAAGAGATCTGCTCAACAGAAAAATCTTTACAATCACCCATATGAAAAAATTCCAATCGAAAACATTCGACTTTTATAAATTAATGTACTTCTATTAATATCTTAAAATAAATTAAACAAATTAAAAACTAACATGAATATTGAACAATGCTAACACTCACCACTGCAAATTTTACGAAAATTCAACACCAGTCACTAATTTAACTAAAAAACTAAAGCTGAAAAAGTCGAGTCATTTCGCTCTTTTAGCACATTCTATATTCACTTGGTTTGGTCTTTGTCACTATGTCCGCATATTTTGTAATCAATTTTAAACATAGTTCTAGGCTACATAGGCACCTGAAATTTTCAGAATAGCTCAGAACTAGCTAACAATCCAATATTTAACTGCTAATATATGGATAAACCGATTTTTTAATTTCAAACTATTTTACAAATGTGACTAATGCAATGACATTTAGATTCCATTTTAAAGTACATCAACAAATCGATAACTACAAATTGATAGTGGCTCAGTGGTAGAGCATTAGACTGTAGATCGAGAGGTCCCTAGTTCGAAACACTGCTGTTGCGTATCTTTTTTTAATTTTTTTAATAAATAATTAAAAGTAGTTAATATACTTAAAATTCATATTTTATAAGTTAATAATTATTATATATACCATTTTAAATATTTTCTTTGATTTATATGAGTTTAAATCCGCTAGAGAAAATATGCCTCTAAAAAAGTCGATTACAAAATTCTTTTATGACATAGAAATTGAAACAACAAAATAGTTTATAATTTTATATTGGGTCCTATAAATAATGAAAACGTTTTATTATAAAAAGTCCTTTTTTATAAAATTGTAATTATTTATAGTTCTTAAGGTACCATGGGTAGTATAAGGATAATAACGCTTGAGGTCAATGGTGTATATACCGAGGGCCTTTGGCCCGAGGGATATACGTTGACCGAAAGCGTTATTATTTATAATACCCGCGGTGCCTTTAACGTTTAATGTCCGACTAAATTATTCTTTATATGCAAAAAATTTGAATGCATTGTGAATTAATTAGTTTTCAAATAAGTACATTTACCAGCAATAGTCGTAACGTAATTGTGGTAACCATAGTTTTACTTAGGTTATTATTTGTCAACTTTGCAGTATTTAACTAGTTATTTAAATTTAATGCCCTAGGGCGTTATTTTTCAAAACTAGGGCATTATATCGTACTTAACTGACTTCGAAAGCATGTCATTATTTGTCAAATAATATACCAGTCGGACATTAACTTAATTATGTAGCACGATTATTAAGTAATAATTGTTATTTAACCCTTTCAGCAGTTCCATATGCTTTGAACATGCTTTTAAAGTGTTTCAAATTAAAAAAAACTATTTCTAGGGCGAGTCTAATAAATTGAGCAGGGACTGTATATTATAGTATCTACGTGTACCCACAGACGATACCAGATATATTTCAGAAAATTTAGGTAATATATATGTAGGCTGTTTAGTATCTCGTAATTGCCTAGCTCTGTGATTTTAATGTTCGTCTATAAAGCTGGGTACACATAGCGAGCTGACCTGTTTCCGAACTGCTTGCGTACAGTTCGTTGAAGATATATTTACAGCGAACTTGTTGCAAACTCATCACGATCCATTGAAAGCGACGAACCAACTACCAACCAACTTGTGCGAAGTTTATGTAAATGATTCATTTAATTGGTAATTTTATCTCAAAATCACGTTCTAATATGTAAATAAAGACAGCAATTGGCGGGTGTAGGTGGAAAGGGATATAAGTCAAAAAAGTATAATTTTGGGAAAATGGGTTTTTGTGATTTTTGTGACGTAAATGCAATACAATATTATTTTTCAATAAAATGTGTATTATCTTCTGTGTATAACTTAATTATGTCGTAAGAACACATTTTTTGGGGTAAATATGGAGTCTATCGAATATTTTTTGAAAAAAATAGAACATATACCTCTTTTCACAAAATTATTTTCTGAAAACCTAGGTACAAACAAAACATATCTAATCTAAAAACGTCTTAACAATAATAAATTACTAGTAATAATTATTATTACTGGTAATTTATTATTGTTAATTACCCTCTGTTAGTTATCCTCGTGGTCAGATGCATCTGGAAAAATATCACTCACACTATCTGTAGTAGGCAAATTTTTGTAGAAGTCATGGATGGTTTGATTTATATATGGCAACAACGCAATTAGGTTCTTTTTTTTCTCTTTACTAATCGGATTAGCATTTTTGTAAGACATTGGCCCTCTTTATACTGTGGCATTGGTATGTTAACATGCCGCGGCCACTCTTTTCCTTTTCTTAAATAATTTAAAGATTGAAATGGCTCTTTTTCTCTTAGGGATGTTTTGTATAATATTTGGCCAGGAACATTGGTATATCGTAACCATTTAATGTCCTTCCAAATAAGTGTCTGCCCATCTTCATTTATTTTTCTTTGCTGGAAAACTGATTTGAGAAGAGCAGAGTATTCAAAAAAGTCGGAAATGTCCATTTCAGTCACGTCAAATAACACCACAAACCATTACGAGATTTATCCAATCTTTTGGATGTTTAATGGAACAAGGATATCGTTTTTTCTTTTTTTCGGTAATCGAGTGGTCGTTGTCACACTCCATATGAGTGTGGCCAGGAGTTAAGAATTTATGGTCAATGTGTTCAAGATTGGATTGTTCTTTTAACGCAAGCATGAACATGATCGATACATAACATTTCTTGTTTTGTCCAGCACATGTATCATGTATCTGAATAAAATGTAATTGTTTTTGTCGTGGATGGAAGCTGTTTAATAGGTTTGCTTAGACACGATGCTATTTGATTGGCGCCTCTTGCGACAATGGCTTCGTGCCACATATAACAGAAAGCTTGTTGATCTTTGCTTCTGTGGAGGGTAAGGTTAAATGTCCATAGTTGCCTTTTGTAAAAAGCAACCGATGTCTGTAGACTCGGAGTTGAAAGGCACTGCTATATGTCAAAGCTATATACTAACTTTGAAGGAGCTTGACGATGACACACGATAAATAAAAAATAGATGCTAACGACACACGATACATGCAAAAGTATTCAACTTGTAACAATTTATCAATCGGTTAAAAATGTGTAAACAAGTCGATATAAGTCGACATATTGCTGTTGTCATTAAATTATTGTTCAAAATTATGTGATATATGTTGACTTATATCTATTAACCCAAACGCAAATCAGAAAAAATTGGAACGCTTTTGATCATATGTGATCATATACCTCTATTCACAGAATATTTCATTTGTTTTGACATATAAGTATACATAAGCCCGTATTACTTTAAAAATCTTATTTTTAGTCAGCTATATCATTTTACACATTCCAAATCGCGCGTAAATATGTATAGAATGACTTATATCTCTTTTCATCTAAGCGTAATATCCATTTTTGGAATGCATGATGTACTTAGCTCATTTTTTGCATTTTTCGACTTATATCCCTTTTCACATACACGGCCAATTACTTGTTTTTTTTTTGTGTGAATTTGATGGCCTTGGCTGAACCAATTAGCCAGACATTTTATTTTAAAAACAAACAATTTTTTTTCAATCAGAGGAATTTTTTCTTTATTTCTAACTCTAAATATATGTAAATAACAAACTAACATCCTACTTTCTAAAAAATACACTGTTTTGGATGTAAATATTTTTTTGTATATATTTATTTTTTTTGTATATATTTATTATTTTTGTATATATTTATTTTTTTTGTATATTTTTCTATTATATTTTTAATTTGTTTTTTTCTTTTTTTTTTAATTGTTTTTTTACTACGCTCAGACATAAACCCGATTCAACATCTCGGAGGTTTACATCTTCTTAGTTTTTTTTCTCTTTTTTTAGTTTTGTTTTTCTCTTTCTTTGTTTTTTTTCTCTTTTTTTTTTCTTTTTTTTCCTTTTTTTTTCTTTTTTTTTTCTTTTTTTTCTTGTTCTTTTTTCAATTATAATATACAATAATTACTTAAATCTACAGGGTTAAAAAAATTAACAACAAAACAAACATGTTTGTTTTGTTTTAACAAACATGCCTGTTTATCTGTTTAAACAATTACTTGTTTATCGACTATGAAATACAAATTGATTACATTGTGCTTCTCGCGTTTCTTATCTCTAAGCCAAGCCGCACACCAAAGAAACATGAAACGAAAAACATGAAACATGAAACGAAAAACATGTTTCATGAAAAGAAAACACTGCTAAACAAATCTCAAAGTCCGCCTACCAATGAAACGAGTGTGATTCATGCTCATGACACATTTTTATTTTCGGAGAGTTTCATAATTGGCCGGACATATATTTGTTTAGCAGTGGTTTATTTCCATGAAACGTAATTTACGTTTCATGTTTCTTTGATGTGCGGCCTGCCTAAGAACACGTCATTCACACAATATCGTTTCGACGACACGAACAGACAATATCGCAATTGCTCCCTCTTGCACTCCACTGCAGGCGCCCATGTATATAATATTCAAGAAACATCAGTATTGCAATATGCTGTCTTGATACGAAACAGAAAAAAGATTATGACAATACAATAGAGTGGAGATAAAACATATAAACATATACAGTAGAACTCCGATAAGTCGGCCTCCGATAACCCGGAAGTCCGGCTAACCTGGACCGATTTTCATCAGACAAAACAAACATGTTTTCACTTTGACTGAGTTTTTTACCAAGAAATAAACAATACTGTATACAACTGTACGTAATTTAGATGTACTGTGCATATGTATATCATGTTTTTGCAATTATAATGGAGTTTATTTGTAAGTATGTATACCGTATTTTATTAATAATTTTTACCAAATTCTCCGGCTAATCCGAATTTTCGATAACCCAGATCGGCCCCGGTCCCCATTAATCCGACTTATCGAGGTTCCGCTGTAACATATTAAACATTGGGAAGTGCATACTGTATACTGTTAATTAATTTTTTGATTAATTAATACCTTTTGTTGGCTAATTTTTATTTAACACTTTAACATAATAATATATCACTTCTTCATTTTAAAATTCAGTGGTCTTCTTCTTTTATGAAATTTCAAATCATTCGAAGAATGTATCGTTTTATTTCTTAAATGTTAACGTAATGTCAAACTATCTCATAAGAAGAATCTAATAAATATTCAAGTATCCACACGACCTTCAAGCATCAAGAGAAATAATTTCAGATTGAATATTACGGATAGCAACTAACACTTTACTTTTACTTTTTACCCTGGTAACATTAAGTTGAATTAGTAAACCATAACCATAACAGTTTTATTGCATCCGAGATGGAGATGAAAGGTCGTTATATTATAAGAAGCAGTGATGGTGATGGTCCATTACAAAATAAATAAAGGTGATTTTAAAAGGTTAGAAACCGTTAGGTGGTTAATATTAAACAAATGATTAAACAAAATAGATAGTTTATTTTGTAATCTCATAAATAACTGTAACAATTCTGGCTAAAAACAGTGATTTTAATAGTAATCTAGGCGCCAGATAGGTTACCGTGGCCTTTTAAATTCTGATGGGTCCAACCATATTGTTTTATGTATTTTTGGCTGCTGATTCAGGGCCGTAAGTACGATGTTGGGGCCCCCGGGGGAAACGCAATCCGGGGGTCCCTTAACGGTGGGTCTCGGGGGGTTTACCCCTGGCGGAAGGGAGGGGCGGGGGTAGACCCCCCATCTCTCATCTGGAAAACGTTTTACGAAGTTGATTGTTTCGTTTTTAAGGTCTTGTTCGTTTGCATTCAAAATAAAATCAGGTTGAACAATTCGGTACGTATCTAACACTGCTTTCATTCCTTGAAAGCGAGTGTCTAGCTGATGACATAATGTGTCGATCATTGAGTAAATCACGGTTTCTCTGAAGCATGACTTGGGATCTTGAGGTCTTTCATCTTCGCACAGCGCATCGAAATGTTTTTTCGTCTTCTGCATTCTTTTTGGAGCGAACTTTACTGGTATTCCCCAACGTTGACACATATTTGAAGCCTCTTCAAAGAAGGTTTAGTTAGGTTTCAGAGGCTCTCTTTAAGTAAACTGTAAGCTGTTGAAAGGTCCAAAAATTCTGATTGCAGTGTTTTCGAGACTATGTTGAGGATTTCAAGGATTTTATTTTGCACAACTAGTAACAAAACAAATTTCTAGTTTCTTTTTCAGTTGTGCTGCTTCGTCTCTTTCATTTATTTTGTTACTTGACAGAGCTAGACTTAAAAGGCACTTCGAAACATCGCAAAATTTCTGTTTCAGTGCATTGACTACATCAAATCCTCCAGCCCAGCGTGTTGGATTGAGAGGTTTGAGAGTCTTCCGAGACTTTCGAGGAACACCTTTCAGACTGGTATGGGGAATTCAGTGCCTCCCAATGAACGATACCTACTGTTCGTTGAGAGTTGGAAAAATATGAAGATATGAAGGTTTATTTAGAGAACATGCAGGGAGAGGTAAACCAGATTGCTGAGGAGATACAGAAAATTGAAAAGGTGGAAGAAAAATTCGAGAATGCGTTAAAATTCGATATGAAAAAAGTGGAAGAAAAATTGAAGGAGATAGGAAAATGTCAAAAAGGAGGAGACCATCGGGAAGTTATTATATACAGCTCTAATGAGAGCAGAATCCAATTTGGCGAGGATATTAGAAAACGACATCCGGTACCTACCATTCATTAATATCTTAAAAAACAAATTACAACATATGCAGAACTTCGAAGATTACAAAGAAATTATAAGAAGCTGGAGCTGCTTTGTGGTTTGAAAGCCAAGAAAATGAGGTGACTTTATGGAGAGATTTTGAGACAAAATTTTTTATAATGGTGAAACAGGTTAAAATCGCATTGAAGTTGTTAGAATGAATAGGCCGTGTACTTATTACAACTGGACAACTTAACAAAGTAGAACTTGACTGAAAGTACTTTGAAGGTTTATTTGACCTCGTTAAAATCTATGCACGGCCAACTAAACGGGGGTTCTCTTTACCGGGGGTCCGGTTGCCCCAATGGTAGTTACGGCCCTGTGCTGATTGCGAATTTCGAGGGTAGATCTTAATCAGAGGAGTCAAAAAATTATTATAAACAGTTTCATCATTATCATCACGTAGCGCTACAACCCTGGGTGGGTTCTGGCTGGCTGTACAACTTTTTTCCAATTTGTTCGGTCTTCCATCAACCTAGGGTCAAATGGGATGTTCATTTTCCGGAGATCTGCTCATTTTCTGGGGCGTCCGAGTGGTCTTTTGCCTGTAGAAACAATTTACTAATTTAAAAATGTATAAACATTTTCAATTTCGTTGTAACCGGAAAATGCAGCAGCAATATATTCTAGTTCAATCAGAGAGTGCAGGAAGAGTCTAGACCGGTTTTGGGGCTTTTTTGCCCCATCATCAGTAGACACATATCCTCTTCTCTCCGATTGAACCAGGATACTTCGACGCGTACCGTCCCGGATTGCAACGAACGAAATGGCTCGGGTGTCGTAGCGACATCTGCTAAGAAACAAACGAAGTTCTCAATCTAGTAATACATAAACCGACAATAAAAATATCGTTCGACATACCACCAGATTGACAACAGATGGAAACATCTCTGGTAACAACCTCCGAGACTTTTAAAAATTATAAGCCATGCGGGTGCCAAGACGATCAGAAGATGAGGAATTTTAAAATTTTTAATTCACGTCCCATCTACTATAGAGTTTTTTCACGAAGTCAATACTTTTCGAGTTATTTGCGAGTGAATGTTCAACAAAAAAAACTATGTTTTTAGACGATTTTTCGCAAATAACTTAAAAAATGGGTATTTTATCGAAAGAAACATTCTTAGCAAAAATAAAAAGTGAAAAAATGGTGTATGTATGAAGTCTGTGGACCCAGTAGAAGCTGAGTGGTAGCTAAAGGGGCATTCTCACGGTTCGATTTTAGTTGATCAACTTTAGTGGATCAACTAAAATCGGTCAAGTTTTTGTTCACACATTTCAAACAAAATTGAAGCAATTGGATTTAATAAAATAGCGCCAAGTGTAATTATACGTAAAAGTATAAATATTATTAGTAGTTTACTGATTCAGCAACTCACGAAAATTAGGTTGAGACGGAATAAAGAACATAAAAACGTCGTTTCTGGATACGAAATTGGATTAAAAGAAGAAATGAATGTGGTATTTCAGAAACTCTGCCAAAATAACTTGCTTGGAAAGATAGAGAAGGATATAAAAATCTGATCATAATCTCTGACCACTTTAAACTCATTTTGTTGATTTGAAGGATAACTTTTTACTCATACTGGCGAGATAATATTGATTCAAGTACCAACAAATAATGTTCATACACTTCAAAAGTGATTCAACTTGTCTGAAAAATGTCAAGTTGAACGATAAAGTTTGACTGGATCAATCTTTTGTTGAATCGACAAAATTTGACCGATTAAAATTGAAACATATGTTTTCACATGGTTTTCACAGCTATTATCATTCGATTTTAGTTGATCCATCAAAGTTAATCAACTAAAATCAAACCGTGAGAATGCGCCTTAATGAAAAATAGGTTCATATTGGTCAAAATCCAAACCGAATATTTCAATGTGAAATAATAAAAAAATAAAACACTTATCGGGGAAAACTCGTCACAACTTAAAATGTTTAAAAAAGGATTTATTTTTGATTTTTTTTCAAAGGTTCTAGCATTAAAAGTATGTAAGTTTCGCTCAAAATAAAGTTGGTTTTTGTAGCCAAAAAATCGTGAAAATCACTCCCACTTTAAAAACTATTTAAAAAAAGGTGTAATGAGTATTTCCATAAAGGTGCTTAATTTTTTGGATATTTCACGTTGAAATATTCGCTTGAAATTTAGATACATACGCTTTGAATTAGATACAACTCTGCAGGTACCTACTGGGTCTACAGACCTCGTACTTACACCATTTTTGTTACTTTCTTATGAGTTATATTTTTGGTAAAAATGTTTTTTTCGATAAAATATTTGCTTTTTGAGTTATTTGCGAAAAACCGTCTAAAAACGTGATGTTTTTTGTTTCAAAAATAAATATGGTCACTCGCAAAAACTCTTAAAGTATTATACTTTCGTAAGATGATCACATCTCTTCTGGATATTCGTTCTAAGTTTTAGTTTTAGGTTATTCTCAAATGTATTGTAACTCCGAGATATTTTATTACCTCTCCCTCCACGTTCAAAGCCTCTCCCCCCTTCTAATTCTAGTTTTCTTCAAAATTTATTATTTTGCATTTTTGAAGACTTATAGATCCTAATTTTCCAGTGCATATTGATAAAACATCCCGGGCCTCTTGCGTTTTATCCCTGACCGTGTTGTTAAAGTTACCTTCTGATAGTATAAGGAAGTCATCAGTATGACAATACTTGATGGTATTTTCCCTTAACTATCCCAACCAACCCTTCCATAACCAGATTCTACAGCAGAGATCATAAGACCCTTTGTGCATCTACTGTCAACCTGATATGGTCTTACCTAGTATAGTACTGTAGAGGTACTAAATTTATACTTTTTACTTTTTACTTTTTAAAAATGTTTCTTAATAAACTTACAAATCGATATATCAATTAAATATAACTAAAAACTAGTTAACACTTAGTAGTGTGTTAACAACTTTGCCGTATTAAATTTTAACACATTATTACACGGAAAGCATGAATTTGATAAATTATTTATAATGACCCAAAATTATGCGAACGAGAACTAGGTATTAGTATAATAATTATGGGTATTAGTAAACTAGCAAAGATGAGTACTTTTATAGTGCACCAATATCTATATCTACTCTATCTAATGCTAATGTGTTATACATACATATTTTGCATAATATCCGTTAATGAATTAGAATACAAATTGATAATATCCGTTCTTCTTTTGTAAATATTGGATATTTCTTCAATAACCTTGTACATATAAATTTTAATGTAACAGAATTGTAGTTATAGTTTTAATAATAAAAAAAAATAAATAGGTCAATGATAAGTCGAGACGGTACTTGTATGAAAAATATAGAAATAAATAAAACACGGGGAAAACAAGCACAAAAGCACTCCATAGAGTGATATGGAACAACACCCTGGTCAAAGAAAACAAAAAAGGATCTTTCAGAACATAATGCTCTAAATATTATCCTACATGGTGCTGAAGTACGGCCAATGACAACAACAACACGAAATAAAATACGAACAGTTGAATTGGACTTTATGAGAAGATGTTTACAAATCACCAACGATGATAGAATAAGAACAGAGGAAATATGGAACAGAATGAAAGTAGAATGCTCAATTACAAAAAATGGTACGGACCCTGCAGGGCCCTGCAATGGTACGGGTATATACAAAGAATTCCATAACACAGGTTGCCAAAAAGAATATTGGACTGGAACCCGCCGGGAAGAAGACGGAGATGAGAACTTGCTATGAGATAGAAAACTTACATAGGAAATGCTATCACAGATAGAGACCTCAGAGAAGGTGATTAGGAGAATAGAGTGCCGTGGAGGATGAAAACGGCAAACTCATAATGGGAACAAGTCGAAAAAGAAGAAAAAAGTACAAGGTCGAACAAGAAGAATGATACATAATGTAATTTAGAATAAGTATCCCAACCTATTATAGTCCAATGTAAATGATATTATTTGTTATTACTGAAGCTAGAATTTAACGTTAAACATCGCCAATCAGTCATCGATAATTCAAAAAAATGTAGAAAAAGTAGAACTATTTAAATAAGCACATTTTATACTAACGAGTCTTCGTTTTAATTACTACATCGTTGCAAAGATAACAACAAAATTGTTTCAATTTTAATAACCTTACTTTTTAATAAGAGAAAATATAAAAAAATGTATTTTGAAAATGTATTTTCGTTTTTTGGGATGAAATTATTTACACTAAATTCTGCGTCTTATATGAAAATAAAATTCCATAAGACTCTGTTGATTGCTTCTGGTTCACATGTTTGCAATTATCAAGATTTTCATGTCATTTTTTCTTTCCGAGGTCTATTATCTATTGATTTGTTTAACAATTAAGTTATATCTTCTTCTTTTTCTTCGCGTGAATTCTAATACCTTTTAGCGCCAGATTGTTTATTTTAGTGATTGTTGCTTTTCCACTCCTGCCAATTTTCGGATCTGCACCCATTGCTCTTATTTCTTCAATCGTATTTCCACTTGTTGGCCAACTTCGTTTATTATATCTATCCATATTATAATTAAGCTTTATTTTGCTTCTAATTATCTTTTTAGTGTTAAAAGAAGGGTTTTACTTGAGGTCCCAGAAGATCGCGAAAAAATTTGGAGAAGACAAGGAGAACAATTTTCCCAATGCAATATTGTCGACAGAATAACCTAGCGAACAGGCTCGGTTATGATTTGGGCTGATATAAGTTTCGATATCCGTGCTAACTTAGATTTTATGGATAGAGGTTCTATGACAGTAGTAAGGTATATAACGCCCATTTTAGATGAGCATGTGTGTACCTTTTGCGCCATTTTGATATGCGTCCCCACCGTACTAGAAGCATTAATACTAAGAAAACTAGAATGCTAAGAAGATGTCGCGATTGTCAGTATGAATTGGTCAGCTTTTGCAGGTCCCTGACCTGAATCCAATCGATCATCTCATCTAGGAGACAAACTAGGAAGATGAATTTATTCAACTTCGGCTATCCCACCGAATAGTTTATCTGAGCTCAGTGCGACTCTTTAGATAATATGTGACGAATTGGACCAACTTCATGAACACAATTTAATTGATACAATGCAAAAATGTATGCAGGCTGTTATAAGAGTCCGAAGGAGACGATACTAGCTATTAAGGCCATCGGTACATAATTCGCAAATATTTTACGGCTATCCCTCCTTTTTCTGTCTTTACACGGCAAATTGCGTGTAGTAAAATTCTTACTAGTATGGATATGTAAACTACTTGACAATGTTATCATTAACTTTAAAGATGGCTTTTGAATGTTCTTGGATAAATGTTACATTAATTGTCTTAATTATTATTTCAGTTAATTGATATGATAATTTTTTCACTAACTATGTATTCAGTGATTGTAAAAATTAATCTACTGTACAACAAAAACTAATGATCAATCGAGAACAGAGGAAAAGCGATAAAGTGATTTTTTAATAATATATTGCTACTATGAAACGCTTACAATTTTGAACATCTTTAACAACAAAATACTTGGATCACTGAATATATCCTGGTGTATTCTCTGCTTTGGATCTTCCATAAATAATAAACAATAAAAATCTTTTTATTAAGTTCACGTCTTAAATCAATTATTTATCAAATACACTATTAATAATATTATTTAATAAACAACTCAAAATATTCCCGATGCCATGTAATATATTTAGGGCCGGTTGTTCGAACGCTAATCAAAACTGATCATTATCAAATATTTAATTACAATTATATTTGATTAAGCGTACTTCTGACAGATGTCGCATTTTGAGGTTATGTTGACTGATTTATTTTATTAGTTTGGTTTTAATTTAAAATAAAACATAATTAAACTCTTTCTGATGTTAATTTCTTGTTTTTACTTACAAAACAATAATAATAATAAGCAATTTTTAATAATTTAAGAGCTGCGGCTATATTTTAATTACTGTTTTACCTACAATCAATAACTGATTAGTGTTTTACATGTATTTTTCATGTCGCGATTTGATTCCCATCAAGAAAATTAATTACAATAAATGATTGATTATAATCAACTTCTTGATTAGCGTTCGAACAACCGGCCCTTAATATTGTTACTGATTGTCACTGTCTGACTGACAATATGCTGACAATATTCTATGCGACTGGGTGCGTTGTATGACAAAGATATATTTGGAAAATATTACCAAGGACAATATATTCATTTTTTTTTCCAATCACGCAAAAACCAATAAATATCTTTGAAAAATTTAAACGCAGAATGAAAGACTAAATTATTACCGAGGGCCGAAAGTCCATTAGAATAAATAAAAAGTTTATTTTGAATGAGATATTTAAAATTAAAAATCACACTAAATTTTCTCTTAGTTTTACACCCCTGCAACTTATTAAAATAAACATTATAGAAGTTCTCAGGGACCCTCGGCCTTCGCTAATAACGTAATCTTTCTAACGTAAATGAATCCCATTTGAATAGCATTGGAGCAGAAACTACGTACCTATCCCTTTTAATGAATACAAACATTATTTTGTTGTTTTTTACTGTTTTTGTTGTTAAACTGTTTTTTTTATCAACAAAGCTACTTCTAATACATAAATAGGTACATACATATTTAATACATAAATACTGTTTATGCATAAATAATTTTTTTCGCGTAAATTGTGTTTATTATTTACATTTAAAAATGAATAACCATTTTCAATTTCGTTGCAAAACGAAAACACAGCCGAACCATATTCTAGTCCAATCAGAGAGTGCTGCAAGCACCCCTACCGGTTTCGAAACTTATTAGTCTCTCATCAGGAGGCACATATGCTGCTCTCCCCGATCCAACCAAAACAAACCTCAGCATGCAGTCCCGGATTGCAACGAACGGAATGGCATAGATGCCCTAGCGGCAACTGCTTTCAAAAAGACTAAGTTTTCACTCTAATGGCATATAAAACAACAATGCAATCCTACATCCCACCAGAATGAAAACAATGGGAGCCTTCTCTGGTTACACCTCCGAGGCTTCTACAATTTGCAAGCCATACGGATGCTGAGACTAAGGAAGATGAGGGAATTCTACAATTTACAATTCACGTCCCATCTGCTCAGCGCGGTTAAGTTAAGTATATGTGGCTCCTGATGAGAGACTAATAAGTTTCGAAACCGGTAGGGGGGCTTGCAGCACTCACTGATTGGACTAGAATATGGTTCGGCTGTGTTTTCGTTTTGCAACGAAATTGAAAATGGTTATTCATTTTTGATTTACATTTACTCTGTGTGGAGTATGAAGGGAACCATTCTCGTTGAAACTTAACCGCGCTGAGCAGATGGGACGTGAATTGTAAATTGTAGAATTCCCTCATCTTCCTTAGTCTCAGCATCCGTATGGCTTGCAAATTGTAGAAGCCTCGGAGGTGTAACCAGAGAAGGTTCCCATTGTTTTCATTCTGGTGGGATGTAGGATTGCATTATGTTGTTTTATATGCCATTAGAGTGAAAACTTAGTCTATTTACATTTAATGTTTTTCCTTAAATCCCAATTCTTCTCTAAAAAATAGGCGTTGATCGATTTTTGTATATTTTCTTTTAATTTTTTTCAAGTAGAACTTGTTGATTTATCTGTTAATACATTTTGGTATTTGCAGCAATCCTAGGATATTTCGTTTTCATAACTATTATTTTTGTTTTTTTTTATTTCATAACCTGTTGTTTCTTAGATAATACCAATTCATATAGATATATGTAACAGATGATAGTAATTATTGAGTTAAAAGTAAGTAGTAAGTAGTAAGTAGTAAGTTTAACTAATGTACTTATTTCTTCCTGAATATTATTTTATTTAATCCATAGTTTCTGTTAGTTCTTGGTCGTCGTCGCTAAGAGCAAGTAAGAGAAGTTGAGGCAGACCTCAAACCAGATGGACTAATAACTTCAAGAGCAGGAATGGACATGAATTTGATGCAAAAAACAAAGAACATAAATGAATGGACACACCTAAGGGAGGCTTACATTCGACGATTGATGGAATAGCTGTGAAGATTATCTCCTTCTTTTTGTGTTGACATGACTCTGTCTATTTTTCAATGTACCTCTAGTAAGTTGTCATTCCATCGTTTTCTTGGTCTTCCTACTGATCCTCTTCCTATTGGGGAACCGTCTCTATCCGTCCTTACTACTCTATTTGTTGTCATTCGGCTTATGTGACCGTTCCATTCTACTCTTCTGTTTCTTACCCAGTTATTAATGTTGTCTACCTTGCATATCCGTCGTATATCTGCAGTTCTGTCTCTATCCCATAGTGTCTTACCATCGATATTTCGAAGGGTTTTTATCTCTGTTGTTTCTAACATTGTTTTTGTCCTTTCTGCATCAGGCCGTGTTTCTGCTGCATATGCCATTATTGGTCTGATGACTGTTTTGTAAATTCTGCCTTTCACTTCTTTTCCGATATTTTTATTTCTCCATATTATTTCATTCAGGCAACCTGGGGCTCTGTTTGCTTTATTTATTTGATCTTCCACTTCTGTTTAGAGCTTTCCGTAGCTCCATAGTGTGATGCCTAGATATTTAAACTCCATGACTTGTTCTATTATCTTACCCTCTAGCTCTAATTTACATCTTATTAGATTTGCTGTTATAACCATGCATTTGGTCTTTTTTTGGGGATATTAACATGTTAAATTTTCTAGAGGTTATATTATATTAGTGCATCGTCATATGTTATAAATCATCTTCACTTTGAGAGATTAGTATTGCGTCGCGTCGTCTGCATAGCAGATTATTTTAAGTTGTTTTTCTCCCATTTGGTATCCTTTTTTAGTTCTTAGTTTTTTTATTATTTCATCCATGATCAGGTTGAACAATAGAGAACTTAGAGAGTCTCCCTGTCTTATCCCATAGCCAGCTTCAATTGGGTCAGTTAATTATTCATCTACTTTTACTTTTATTGTGTTGTTCTGGTAGATATTTTCAATCGTTTTAATTTTTCCTAGAGACACCTCTCTTGCGTACAATAAATGGATAACGTTCTTTAATTTGACCGTTTCAAATGCCTTCTTAATGTCCACGAAACATAAATATGCCGGTTTGTTGTATTCTAATGATTTCTCTTGAACCTGCCTCATTATAAATGTAGCGTCGGTGCCTAATCTTCCCGACCTAAAACCTTGTTGTTCTTCTGCTAATGATATTATTTTATTCAGTTTGTTTTTAATCACTTTAGGCGATAATTTTAGTGTTGTGCTTAATATGTCAATTCCCGTACTTTAGGAGTTCATTTGATCATCTGTCCTCTCCTGATGATGATGACCAATTAATTTATGTGTTTGCATATGATTTTCTCTTTTAGAGAAATATCCTACATATTTTGTATAAATAAATACAAAACACCTTTATAAAATATCACTCAATACAAAATCACTGCTCAGGAATAAAACTCGTAAAAACCGTGATATATTATCCCAATCAGCATGAACCATTTTTGAAGTTATACTTCTTTACCGGCGATAGAGGGTGATTTTTTTATATGTTAAAACCTATCAGCCCGGCGCATGCGCATTATAACTTTGATCTGATTGGATGTTCAAGTGACATGTCAAAAATTATCCGATATGGCAGCTGTGGTTTGGAGGTAAAGGTAAAGGTAAACAAATGTATAATATATTAGTTTTATTGTTGTGAGGACAGAAACAAAAAAGTTTATAATATTGTAGTGACTTTTAAATAGTTTTTAAAAGCAACAGGTACGTAATAATTGTTAATGTATCATGGGTATAAACCTACCTATTTGATCTGCCAAAATACATAGTATGTAATACTTTTATTTATATAATTTGATTACCATCAAAATTTCTATCAATATTCACCTAATATATTGTTTTTTTACTCTATGTTTTGTTGTATTTTTTCAATTCTAAATCATTTCAATTCAAAATTAAAATAATTTGATCAATTTTCAAAATATCAAAATATCACAAGTTTAATCCGTTTAGTTAGTCGATCTTCGTAAATAATGACACATAGTGTCCGTGGCTAAGCGGAGAAGGCGAATGAATTCCAATACCAACCGCTCTTATCAGCGCTGGTTCGAGTCCCAATAGAAACTTTCTTTTTTGTTTTTTTTTTTAATACATTTTATGATTGTAAGTATATTTATTATATAATTGTATTTTCAGAAAATACGTATTTAGTTAAAAAATTTTTCGACAATTAATGTTCAGACATCATTTGTGGCTTGTTTAATGTGTTTGTGTGTGTTTTATTCTTTTATTATTTTAATTTTTGGCACTGTTCTAATAAAAATGTTTGAGAAGTAGTAAGTATAAATTAGTTTAATATTTAAACAAAATATAAATAAAAAGTATATTAATTTCGTAATCATATAATAGAAGTATAACTTCTTACGTGCGTACAAAGTACACACACACATTCTTTTTTTGTTGAGTAGAGACTCTGCAATAAACAGTAATCATCCAGTTCCTTTGTTGAAAATATAGATAACTGAAGAAGAAGCGCGTACGTATTTAAACATAATTGACCAATTAAATGGTACATCGAATAAGGATCTTGCATAACATTATAAGATTTGACAATGCAAATTGTCCAACTTTCGAAGTTAATTCGATTGTGTAATTTAATTCACTTCTTTGCTCGTAAAAGTGCATGCTTTTAACAATGACGTTTAAAATCGTTTAAAAATTATTTTGCATTCAGAAGTTATTTGACTTACGTATTTGCACGTATTGAAAGTATGAAATAGAAATATTTTTAAGGCAAAAATGACAGAATATGATGGAAACTCTCATGAACTCGTCGTTACCTCTCACTGATCTTGAAAGTATTCGAGAAGTTACTAATAAAGCCGGAGGTGTATGTAGACTTACAAAAAGCATATGAGGCTGTGCCCCTCAGAAAACTATGGTCAACCGTATAGCAAACCAACATTAAACATAAACATGGTCTTATCAACGCAATCTATAGTCTGTATAATGAAACGACTGCAAAAAATAAAACTGTTTTAAGGGTGCCTGAAGGATTTAGGGTCACGAAAGAATTGAAACAGAGTTGCTGAATTTCGCCTACCCTTTTCAAAATGTATCTGGAACAAACACTCCAGCTGTGGTAAAGAAAATGTAATGGCAAGGGAATCCCTCCCAATGACAAGACAACATTATACGCTTTATGTTTCGCTGATGACCAAATTCTGATTGCTCAGGATCATCACTTGAGTTACATGGCGCGGAAGCTAATACAAGAATATAACAAATGGGGCCTTTAAGTCAACAAATAACATCAGGTATGCAGATGACATAAAAACCACAATGCTAAATAAATTAGAAGCATTCGAATTGTGGTGCTATCGACGAATTCTAAAGATATCGTGGGTTTCGCACACTTCCAATGAAAATGTTCTCCAAATGATGAATTCAGAACGTATGCTCATAAACATCATAAAGAGGAGAAAAACAGAATACTTCGGCCATATAATAAGAGGGCCTAAATACCGTCTACTTCGCCTTATAATACAAGGAAAACTCGAGGGAAAGAGATGGATTGGTCGAAAAAAACTTTCGTGGTTGCGTAATATTAGAAAATGGTGTGGTTCCACGGTAGAAGAATTATTTCGCGCAGCGGCCGATAGAGAGTGGTTTCGGGAACTTGTTAACATGATGAGGCCAACGTCTGAATACGGACACGGCATCTGAATAAATAGATGCAGATGACACCATAGTATTTGCGGACAACCTAGAAGACCTAGGAACAGAAGGTAAACTCCGCACCAACCAAACCTCTGTAGAAAGAGTGAGGCACTACACCTACCTCGGCACCATAATGAAGAATGGACCAACAACCAAGAGATAAGAGCGCGCATCGGAAAAGCTAGATCAACCTTCAACCGTATGGGGGCCTTTTTCAAGAGCCACAACTTTTCTCTTGGTGTAAAAGTAAGAATGCTGAGATACTATGTCTTCCCTGTTCTTTTTTATGGTGTTGAATCATGGACCTTGAACTAAGATATGTGCCGAAAATTGGAAGCATTTGAGATGTGGCTATATCGGAGAATTCTTAAAATCCCATGGACTCATCGTGTCACAAATAAGGAGATCCTTAGAAGAATGGGGAGGAACCGAGAGGTACTAACCACCATCAAATCTCGAAAGCCAGAATACTTTATACACATTATGCGACGGTTTCTGGTTAAAGAACCTTAGAACCTGGTTCAACACAACATCCGTGCAGCTTTTCCGCGTTGCTGCAGATAAAGTGAAGATTGCCATGATGATCGCCAACATTCGTCACGGGTAGGCACATCAAGAAGAAGAAGTCAACATTAATAAAATTGAAATATGTATTGGAGTAAAAATTAGTCCATTACATTAGACGGTGAGGTAGAAATTTAACACTGTGATGAATACAAGTACCTACTTGTTGTTATGAAGCTGTTTTCTTGTGGCATTTTTACAATTTTAACTATTTATAATGGGAAATAAGCTACAATATTATTAAAAAATGATTTTTATTAACGTTTGGACGCCCAAATCGGGTGCCGTTGTCAAAATACAAAATACTACTATAGTATTATTAATACAGTAGTATTTTGTATTTTGACAACGGCACCCGATTTGGGCGTCAAAACGTTAATAAAAATCATTTTTTAATAATATTGTGGCTTATTTCCCATTATAAATAGTTAAAAAAAGTACCTACTTGGGCATGAAGGTAACTCAAGATGGAACTCTCGATGCTGCTATAAAATACAGAAACATACAGGTTAGAAAAGCTATATGATGAACGGAATTCTGTAGGACCAAACAATATTTAAAGCGAACAAACAGCTCATATAGGTACAATACCATACTTAAAAGTGTAATCACATATGGCAGTGAAGTTTGGCCACTGAAATAAAGAACAGAGACAACGTTACTAGTTACAGAAATGGACTTCTGGAAAAGAGCAGTTGGCAAATCAAGAAGAGATCGGATACCAAATTAGACAATACGAGAAATGATGGGAGTCACACAAACAATAATTGATGACATGATATAAAAACAGAACAACTAATATGGTACGGCCAGACATGGTACAGACTATAGGTTCTCTTAACAGATTTTGGCGTGGACACCACAAGGGAGAAGGAAAAGAGGAAGGCCGAGAAGAAGCTGGAGGGAGGGAATTGAAAAAGAACTAGATGATAAAGAAATCCCTCCAGTTCTATGGTAAAACAGAGAAGAATGGCGGTTAGGAGTCAGAAGGTGTCAGAGAACACTGTAAACCTATACTGTAAACTATATATGTATAACTGTAAACTATAATAGTAGGAGTACTAATAAAGCCAAGAGCACCTAACTGAAACATATCTGCTGATAGGGAATCAATAATTTAGTTTGGAGCATCCACCGATATGGTATGTAAGGTTAGTAGTATGTTATCTCTCTTTATTACATGTAAATCATCATCATCAAGAGCTATTCTATCTTTTTTTTACATTCACTTCACGTGGGTTAGAGTCCTGTGTTGCCCTGGATAATATGCAGGAATATTTGCAACATCCGTTATTTTTATTAAGAATATGTAGTACCATTTAAGATCTTGTAACATTTAAAGGGGTTTTACACATAACTTTTTGGTGGCTTACGCATGCATGATATTGGCTTTTAACACTGATGATGGATTATTTGTTAATCCGAAAACGTTTTGTTAATGTGATGTAACCCTTATTGTGGTCTTTTAAATATACCTTTTACAAAGGATTCAGTATTTTTTATTCTATCCATCGTCAGATGTAAGCCTCCCTTAGGTGTGTCCATTCATTTCTGTACATTGTTTTTTGTGACCATTCGTGGCCCGGCGCAAATTGAACCTAAGCGAGACACAACCTGCGCCGGCGGGACGGGTGACCCGTGCAGTTATTTTTCTAGCGCACCGCATATTGATCACAACCCAACCCAACCGTTGGCTGTCGCTGTAACGAATAGAGACGGGCAAAATCAGTGCGGACATGTAACGGTTACTTTTGATTCCGGTTCTCAGTAGTACTGAGTACAAATACTGATCACAAACTTACTGATGTATCTGATCCTTGTACTGAATTGAGTAGGCAACTTAAAATCGGTATTTCTGTACTTGTAACTAGTAACGTTTTAAAAATATCTTACACGTCCCTAGTAGTCGTAGCGGTAAGACTTTCCAAAACATCGAATTTGATCATAAGCGGGTGCATAAAACGATATCTTACACTGAGTATTTTATTTCTGCACATAATACCTACATATTTAAAATAATCTCTTCTCTACTGCTCGGTCATAACTCATATTCCTCAATTTACTGCTCGAATCACAATCATTTACAATTACTGCAGGATCACAATCATTTACAATTACTGCAGGTCATAATTCATAATCCCTCCGCTACTGATCGGTCATAAAAAATAACACTATTTGTAATAAACAAAAATGTAATATGCCGACAAGTTGAATTTGAGGGTAATACGATATTTTTATCCATCACGGTTTTAGGTAAGATGAATATTTTCTAATATTGTGTTTTTGTAAAGGCATAACTTTGATTATTAATTTCATATAGCCGCTTATTTAGTCTACCAAAAGTTATCAGAATTTAATGACAAAGACAACGCAGTTTTCACTCAAGGTGTTGACTATGCTAATATTTTTAATTATCATAATAAATTGTACTTAGTTACCATCCGTATTCATTTCAGATACGTCCACCTCGCACACAAAAACAAGTAAAAATAAACATCTGGCGGTGAGTCACGCGTCCCACGGCCCAAGAAAACTGTACGCCGATAACAAACGGTCCCAAGCTTGGCCCGCGAACGAATGAATTGATAGTAGGATGCGCAGAACTGTCTACGCAGTTCGCCGGCGCAGGTTGTGTCCGGCTTAGGTTCAATTTGCGCCGGGCCTAATGAAACCAGTTCATCTAATTTGAGGTCTGTGTACTTCTCTTAGATGCTCTTGGTCGTCATTTAAGAATTCGCTTCGTCCAACGGTTGTCTTCCATTCTTCGTATGTGTCCTGCCCAGTTCCATTTTAACATGGCGATCTTTTGGATCACAGCTGTTACTTTTGATCGTTTACTTATTTCTTCATTGAATCTACGATGCTGAGCTTATTATTGATCATTCTCCGTTCCATAGCTCTCTGAGCCACTTGAAGTTTGTGATTTTGTTAAAAAATAATTTTACTGGCTTTCACTACATTAATAAAAAAGAAAATAAGAGAAGAAACAGAAAATTAAATTGAGTAGTAGAGAGGAACATAATAGACTAATAATTTTAATAAACAAATACCATTTTCATAAGTCTGGGTGTAAATAAAAATAAAAAAAATCTTACATGTGTAAGATTCGCTGATTGAAAATAATCACTTGTGTCAGAAACGGAAGTGGTAGGTGTAAGTAATCGCAAATTGTATATCGTGAGTATGTATGTAATAATATTTTTTATTACTTACAGCATGTATGTACATATTATATGCTGAACAATTACGAGGAAATATTATATTTACAATATTAAACAATATTTATTTGTGGAATTTCCAGTTGCTATATGAAAATTTATGTTCAATAATAAAAGATAAATATACCACACAAAGCTGTTTAATTTTCGCAGAATATAATATTAAGAGTGTAGGCGCAAAAGTTCGGGCCACCGCTTTTTAAATGCATGCATTTTTTTTTCGAATCCTGAAAAAACTAATATTTTTGAGAAACTTAACCGCAGAATTAAAGATTGCATTATTACGGAGAGCCGAAAGTATTTTAGAATAAACAAAAAGTTTCTTTGAACGAGATATTTGAAATTAAAAATCACACTCAATTTTCCGTTCTTTTTTTCGCCCCTGTAACTTATTAAAATAAACATTATAGAAGTTTTCGGCCTTTGGTTTTCGGCAGTAATTTAGTCTTTCATTCATCATCATTATCTTTGCCTTACTTATCCCTATGCGGGGTCGGCTTCCCTAATTGCATTTCTCCACACAATTCTATCTTGGTCATATCAATGTTAATCCCCTTTACCAACATGGCCTGCCTTATCGTCTCCCTCAGATCTTCTTTGGTCTTCAACTCCTACTCCTTCCAGGAATCTGCATTTCAGCTATTCTTCGTATTAGTTGATTTTCCTAGACTTCCCCTAATATACTCATTTTTAATTTTATCGAATGTAAGACTCGAAACTTTTGAGTGCAACAGCAAATAAATAATTTTTCTGTGATCTATGACTTTATTATTTTCTATCTTTTCCCATTATATTTTGACCGTAATATAAATGGCTTAAATATTAAATCAGTTTTATTATCTTTTTGTAGAAGACATTTCATTTTTTAATGTAGGGAACTTCAAAATTCTGTGATGCTTCCCACGAACTCATTCTGATAAGCTGGTGAGATAGATCACCCAACTTGATAGCGATATTTAAGCTTCCCAGATATTAATCATTTTTATTACTACAATAAAAGTTGATAATAACTGTAATTATGTTTGTTATACTAGCTTCCTTTCAGCTAAATGGTAGTGATGTAATTACTTGTCATAAGTATAGCCTGAAATTATTCAATCAATCGCTTAAATCACGCATTAGAAAATCGAAAGCGTACTAAGAAATTATGCAGTAAAAGTCATCAGTCTTCCAGATTTAGATCGAAATGTACAGAGACGGTATTAAGTTTATTGATTTTATTTGTACCGCGGAACGGAAACGGTGGGTATAGGTTAACCCCAGAAAGGTAAATTTAGCAGAATACATATTGTGTAACGTTCGTAAATTAATTTGATGATATGTATACATATTTGCGTTTTTCTTTTTTTTTTTTGTTTTAATAAAACCATAATTAATATTGAAAATTGGCTACAAATACCTACAAATAAGTTGAATAAGAAAGGAAGTTTGCGACAGGTACCTACCTCTGATAGACGGTACCTGTCTACTTATTGGACAATCGATAAAACGGTTACAATAAATAATATATGTACTACATACAGGGTGATTGATTAATATAAATATAATTGATCAATAAAAGTACATAACAAAAATCGTAGCCAACTTTGAGCTTCACATTTCAAAATTAATTAGAATGTTACAGGTGTTCAATAACATAGTGGCAGACCAAACTTATGTTTCGTTTTTAATAAAACACGCTGTATTTTATTTTATACTCGAAAATTTCCTAACTTCTCTATCACAAAAATATAAAGGTTTTTTTATGTTATACAGGGTATTAACAAAGTTATAACCAATTGTATATGAAAGTCATAACAAGTTAAACTCACTGTATAAATTAAAATAAGCACAACAGCAATGTATTTTGATGTCATATTTTTTATGTATTGTCAAAATTTTTAAAAATGATTGAGATATTGCTAATTTTCTTTATATCGAATACAGAGTGAGTCAAAACGCATGTACCTACATCATTTTCTCAGCCATTTTAAATGTATTAGTTTTCGAGATATTTTCATTTTTTTGAGCAAATTATTAATTAACTGTCTAAATTTTTCCAAATTTTAAGTAAGCCATGACTGAATTGTCTAAAACTGACACTTAACGATTACTGATTGTCAATCCGGTAGGTAATCAATGTAACAATGTAGCAAATTTATTAGTAATAAATTTTACAAAAAAAAAATACAACCACAACATACAAAATTTTTGAAACAATTGAAAGCTACTTTTGTATTGTAACAAATAAAGAAAGGAAAATATTTTATCAGTTATAAATTTTACAAAAAAAAACATGAACACAAAATACAATATTTTTGAACAAATTAAAAGCTATTTTAATAAAACAAAATATTTTAAAGATTTTATTACATAAGGTGTTCAAAATGACCTCCTAACACATTTATGCATGCCTAAAAACGGTCATTGAACTAGTTACTTACACTACGAAGCATTTGTAAATTAACACTTCGAAATAAACTTTGTATTCTATTTTTCATCTCATTCCTTGTTGTTGGAGGTATTTTATAACCTTCATTTTTAACGTAACCCAAAAAATGAGTAGTTTATTAAATTCTGGTGATCTGGGTGGCCAAGCAACTGGTCCATTGAAAAATAAAAATATCTCGAAAACTAATAAATTTAAACATAGAGAACGTTGTATACAAATTAAAGTACGGTAAAGGTACTTCTCAATAGTGATATAAAATACAGGGTGTTCCATTTAAAATTACTGAGAAAATAATGTACTTGCGTTTTAACTCACCCTGTATTTGATATAAAAAGTTACCCTGTATAGTAAATCAATATAGGATTACGCACTTATATTATAATATCAAACAATTAGTACGAGTTAACTGCATGTATCATGTATCATTAGTATCATCCTGGTTACCGTAGAAATCTCACGAATGGCATTTACAAAATTTGATATATCCGAGAATTCCAAATTAACTGCGGTATTCCAAATATGATGCGCTTGCCGTAGACGTACGAAGCATCCACCATAATAATTCATGATTTCACGAATCAGAATACAAAAATAATTTGTACCAATTAGTTACTTTGCATCATTCGATTATACAGTATATTTCATAATTAATTAGACATTAGCTGAGGAATGTTGTTGGCTAATACCAACCAAGATACTACTTTTTAGATCAAAACTAATGACTTTTCTTTTCTTTTTAATTTTTGGGATGTATTGAAACTTATCGAATAGATTTAATGCCCGGTTGCACCAACAGATCTTAAGCTTAAGTCGAGAATATCATAAGAATTAATATAAAATAATTATAATATATTACAATAAGAATACCATAATATAATAATAGATATAATTGATAATAAGGTAAGAATCTAAAATTATGGTGCAACGTACGTGATACTCAAGGAGGCCCTATCTATAAGTAGGGCTTAGCTAAGCTGGAGCTTAAGATCTGTTGGTGCAACCAGGTATAAGTGAAATAAATGAAGACACAAGTGCATGAAGGGTGTATAGTATGTGACATTTGCAAGTTATTGAGAAAAATGAAGTTAAAGTTTTTATACTAGAACTTTTTTACTATAAGATCTAAATAGACTATTTATAGGATAGGTAGTCCTAAAACTAATATATTTATTAAATTATTAAAAAAACCTAAAAAAAATATTTATTATATATTTTTTATATATAAAAAGTGTACATAGACCCTTTATGCAATTACATTTTAAAATTTACTGTGTACATAGATCCTTTACACTCTAGTAACTTACAAAATATTAATTTTAAAACGTGTTTGGCTTTTTGAAAATTTTTAAGGTTCGAACAACTTATTTTTAACATAAAAAACATGTTTTGAAAAATTTGTCACATAGACCCTTCATGCACTTGTGTCTTCAAATATAAAATAATGGAGTATAATGGCCATGGAATTTAGTTATGATGTATAGGCAAGTGGTGAGGTGCAGATGTTAGACCTCCCCGTATCTTATTTTATTTATCATTCGTTTGGTTTGCAAGTGATAGAGACCACGAATAGGCGTAATCAGAAACTTGGTCTCATTAGAGGTTAACTTTGAATTATTGAAATATACAATATATTTTTCGGTTTATAGCGTCCTGCGCCTTGTCTTGACAATCTCTCTGACATTGTCTTTTGAACTCCATCAAGCCATATTGTTTTTGGACTTCCTCGTTTTTTCGCTCATGTGGCTGCCGACCTAATATTAACTTCGGTAGGCAATGGTTTACGCCCTCATAACATATTTAAATAATTTCAATGCCTTTTTTGTGATGCGGCAACTCCGCTGTTTAAGGGGTATATCATGGTTAATCTTAAAAATAGTCGATCGTTATTCAATCGTACTCATTAGAAGACTGGGACATCGTCCCAGGGCTGAAACTATATGTTTTGCTTACATCACGCGAGCAGAAGTGAAACATTCTCTCATACAAACATTAAAGTGCTTTTTGTGTCGGATTATATCTAAGATATAGTGAAGTGTAAACGGACTATCCTGATATTTTTACTGTTATCCTTTGTTTAGAGCCAATAAATTCACTTCTTTGCGTCTTTGCACATATTTGTATTTTTTTTTATTCAGCTTATCTTGCTATATCGAAGGATATAGCAAGTGTCTTAATATACAGTCTTCGAAACCAAAACAAAAGCTTGACATTGCCATGTTCCTTCGACCCAAACAATAATTATTCTCTGAGCATGTCCGTATCAAATAAGCTGCTTTTGCTGTATTTCCTTTATGACGATGGTTATTCTGTCCATAATTTATCTTATTTTTTAATTTGCTACGTACATCAATCTAGATATACCTTCTGATCTGCGATATAAATCGATTTCTAGAACAAGGAGTTTTTGTTCCGTTCTCTTAATGAGTTGCTACGTCTCACATCCACAAAGTACATTGCTTTTAAAAATCATGTTATATAGTTGCATATATATAGTTGTATATATTTTTCTTCCTAAAGATAGTTTTTGACCAGAGTTGTGAGTTTAGAGGACCTACACTCAAAAAAATTTAGTTCGTAATATTGATTAACAGTGATTATTGAATAGTATTTCGTTGTAACAACAATTTAATTTTTTGTTTCAACGAACTTTTAGACATTGACGAATGTATTTGGTTATTGTCACAATGATTGAATAATAATTGTGAAAATAACTAGAGTACATTAAACAATAACACTCAATTTATTCAGCCAATAACTTAGTTTCGTATTTTAATAAATAGTGTTAATTCTGGCAGCAACTCACTTTCATGATTTCGTAGATGACAAGCAATTACCTTGGTTTATCGTGACAACGTACAAATTTCATTAAAACAATGTACAAATGTTGTTAATATAGAGTAATATATGATTATTGTATAGATGTAAACTGATTGTTGTGACAACAAATGCATTAATAAATCTACTACTGCGTTTAATAACCACAATCAATGCGTTCATGGTGACAATAAACGTAGTTGTTGAGACAATAAATGTTCTGCTTGACCATTTGAAATGTAACGGCTTTTCCTTATCGTGATACCCCTAGCTTCTCTGTGTTACCATTGTTTAAAAAAGAATTCTTTCTTAAACAATGCTCTTACCTCTGCCGAAGTGCCGAATAATAATTTCATTTCGTTTCCAAGTGTAGTCCGTAGTAGAAGGAAGTTTTCGTGTGTCTATTATCGTGAAATTTCGGTCGAATTCTTTTTAATTTTTTTTCGAATCCTGAGAAAACTAATTAGTATTTGTGAAAATTTAAACGCAGAATAAAATATTACAGTATTATCGAGACTCTGGAGTCCCTGAGAACTTCTATAGTGATTAATTTAATAAGTCACAGGGGTGAAAAAAAAAAGAAAATTTAGTATGATTTTTAATTTCAAATATACCATTCAAAACAAACTTTTTGTTTATTCTAAGGGACTTTCAGCCCTCGGTAAAATAATGTAATCTTTTATTCTGGGTTTAAATTTTTCAAAAATGCTTATTAGTTTTCTCAGGATTCAAAAAAAATGAATGCGTTTAAAAAGAATTCGATCGAAATTTGGCACCTGCGCTCTCAAAAAGCAATAAAGTGTTATACATTTTTGGAATCACTATTTCAAACGCTTTTAAATGAGCTGTCACATGATGTACTTTCTCATTAAAAAAAAATCAAAGTTATGCCTGTCACCTGAAGAGGAATCGTGTAAAGTTCGAAACATTGATGGTATAATATACTTTGATAATTGTAAAAATCGACCTGTGCGAGCGTTTTACTCATATGCTAAAAATAAATTAGTTAATAAGGGGGGGGGGAGAGAGTGTAACACTTATTCCAGCGGACTGTATAAGTGAAATCTAATATGAAATCACATATTATGAGAAATCACACAGCGTAAAATCCATTAGGTTTAGGACAAAAAAGGGGATTTAAAAAATTATTATTAATCAATATCATACATTGGGCTAATGCATTCAGTAATTATTAATATAAAATACGTTCATAGTAGGAATGAACGAAACTGATTGTAAGAATGAATAGAATTGCTTGTAAGAATAACCGTATTTATTGTGGGAATGAACGGAATTAATTGTAAGAATAAACGGAAATAATTGTAGAAATAAACGAAATACGTTAGGAGAAATAACACTGTTATTGACACAACGAATAGTCTTCGTCGGTCAATTAACGACGTTGTTGTTTCAATGAATAGTGTTAATTGACTCAATGAACAGAGTTCGTAATATCAATAACGTGACATTATGGTATACATAAATGTTCATCCATTCAATAAACGTAATACATTGGCTCAATTAACGAAAATAATGAATTGATGAACATCGCTTTGTTGTTCCAATAAAACCAAGAATTGGACAAATTTTAACTATTGCGTTTGTTGTCTGAATTAACATTTTTATTGATATTACGTACCTTTTTCGTTGAGTGTATTATTTTCTTCGCTTTTATGATTCGTTTTTCGATTTTTGTTTCAGTGCGTCTATTTCTTTCCATCTTCGCCACCAAGTTAATATATTCGAAACATGGAGAAATTACCTCTCCATCTTCTAAGCTTTCCAGTACTTGCCATAATCTACATAGCGGTATTGCATCATAAGCTTTCGTTAAGTTCATCGTTCACAAGTTGAGTCGATCTATCCCTAGCCATTTTTTATTAGTTTGGTTAAAGTATATATCTGGTCGATTCAAGATCGTACAACTCGAAATTCTGCTTGTTGTTCCAGCTCAAATGGTTTATATTCGTTATCGACTAGGGTTTTCATAATTTTTCTGAAGTTAAGTTTTCAGAGAGTGCTGGTAACTGAAATGCAGCAGTAGTGCTTGCAGTCTCCCTTATCCTCGTTTTTATGGATCGGTGTAATCCAACCTCTTTCCAGCTTTCAAGTATATATCTCCTTTTAGGTATCTATTAAACAGTTCTGTCAGCATATTAAGAAGAATTGGTGTTGCCTTTTTGAGAAGTTCAGAAGGAATTGCTTCTGATATATTGGATATTTTATTTGTCATAGTTTTTGGCATGGATTTGGTATCTTCTGGGTGTTTGTTGGAGATATTCCATCTCTATAAAGGAAGAAGAAGAAAATATTACTCCATGACATTTAGTTTTTGTCGTTGAGTAGATTTCCTGCGATTGTAAAAGTTTTTCATATTCACTTATCTATCATTGAATACCAAACCAAACAAACACGAAGAAAATACTTGTTTACTGAATATCTATCTAACTAAAGAATGGTATATAAAAATTTATCCTGTGCATACCTCGCGAACGTGCAACTTTTTTATTTATTTCAGAAGATGTGCGGAGCAATCAATGTAATTGTAAATTCCATATTAGTCCATGTTATGAGGCCACTCCCGTCTGAAAAAATTTTTGATTCGGTTTCTTTACGGATTCCTGTTCAAAAATGCCCCCTTTAAACAAATCTGAAGGATGCTGGTTGAAATTTTTGGGCAGAAATCGTTTCAACAATTATTGTTTTGACCAAATTCAACAAACACGTCACCTTTTTTTCTTCGAAAAATATTTTTTAGGGTTTTGGATCATTTTAAACAAAAAAGGTCTTGTTTAGTTTTTCTCAAAAGTTGATAATTTTCGAGTTACCTATACTTAACGATTTTTAAAATCTTAATGCAAAAAATACGCATTTTCGAGGCGTGAAAACTCATATTGTAAATAATTACTTTTGAGGTTGCCAAGTGCCTAAATTGAAGTTTAAACGTTCAGTTTCAAGATTCTGAAGAGTAATCGGGTCTTATTTCAATTTAGACCATTGATTTTTAATTGTTAATTATGCGCGACCACTGCGCAGCGCTGCGGCTTAAAATTACAGTGGACGCGCATAATTGACAATTAAAAACAATGGTCTATATATTAAAATAAGCCCCGAATACTCGTCATAATCTTGAAAGTGAATGTTTAAACTTCGATTAAAGCACATGGAAAGTGCCTTGAAAACGTGCATTTTCGCATTTTTCAGATTTTGAGTCGGCTATAATTCGAAAACTATCAACTTTTAAGAATTTTTTTTAAATTACCCAAAAATTCAATACCCAAAAAACTATTTTTCGGGGCAAAAAGCTGATTGTTGTAATTTGTTTAAAACGATTATTGTTTAATAAATTTATGACCTTTTCTAGTAATAGCAAATTGCTAGAAAACGTTATACAGGAAGCAAACATTAATAGAACAGGTCTGATCTATCACAAAAAACATCAGTGCTTGGCATTCGCAGACGATTTGGTAGTTTTGGCTAGGAGCAAAATAGAACTTATAGAAACAGTCATGAAACTCGAGAAGAGGGCAGCAACCAAAGGATTGTATATAAATGAAGCAAAAACAAAGTATATGGAATGGACAAATAAGCAATTCGTTCGGGGGCAATACATAACAATGACAACAGCGAAGGGAACACAGTATAAATTCGAAGAAGTTGAGAGATTTGAGTACTTAGGAACTGTCTTCACAAGAGATCCTAACGGTGAAAAAGAAATGCAAACGAGAATTATGTCGGGCAACCGCGCTATATTTGCTCTTAATGGGTTGTTAAGAAGTAAAAATATATCACGAAGAGCAAAACTAAGAACTTACAAGACCGTAATAAGGCCGATAGTAACGTATGCTTCTGAAACATGGGTCACAACAAAAAACACCAAGAGTTGTTATTAGTTTGGGAGAGGAAAATACTGCGCAAAATCTTCGGTGGGAAAAACTTAAATGGACAATGGGTAAGAAGAACAAATAAGGAACTAACTGAGCTCTATCAAGATCAGGGGTGGGCAAAAGGATCCGGCCCTTTTGCTTACTTTATCCGGCCCGTTGAGAAATCCAGCAAGCAATATTTTTTAAGAGCATAGGCGCAATGCTTTTTAAATTTTTTCTAATCCTGAAGAAACTAATAAGTATTTTTGAAAAATTTAAACGCTGAATGAAATATATTATTGCCGAGGGCCGAAAGTCCCTGAAAACTTCTATGTTTATTTTAATAAGTCGAAATTAAAAAGAGAAAATTTAATGTGTTTTTTAATTTCAAATATCTCATTCAAAAGAAACTGTTTATTCTAAGGGATTTTCTGCCCTCGGTAATAATGTAATCTTTCATTCTGCGTTTAAATTTTTCAAAAATATTTTTTAGTTTTCTTAGGATTCGAAAAAAAAGGAATGCATTTAAAAAGCATTGGACCGAAATTTTGCGCCTACGTTCTTCATCTCTTTTATGCGATTTTGTTGAAATCAACAGTATTAGTGTTCGTAGTGTTCAATGAAATGAATCTCTATCTTCTGCTTTTCTTAAAAGCATCTATGTTTAACCCAGTCCAGGCGCGAACATTTTTCGGCCAGGGTATTTTTGTCGTCTACCAGGACCCTTTTCTTTCGATTTTACCCTTCATAATCAGCTGCTGCAACAACTTACAACAACGTACTTATCATTTCTAAGTATGTGCCCTTTCTCCTTGCTGTCTTTCTCCTTTTAATGATTTCTCACCATTTTGTTCGTAATATGATCGGTCCATGGTATTTTCAAAATTCTCCTAAAAAGCCACATCTCAAAAGCTTCCAGCTTTCTCATTAAGTCAGCATTAACAATCCAATAAACGAGAATAGAGTCGTACCATTTTTATTATTATCCCGGTTTTTTATAGGGTTCTCTCCCTTCCGATATTCCGGTTCCCAGTTTCCAGCTTCGTTCGTACGTCGATCAGATTTGCAGATTGAATCTTTGGTTACTCAGAAATTTCCTTATCTTCATAAAGGCTGCTCTTGAATTTCTGAATTTCATTTTTTATTTGGATCCTTGTTATGGCTTAATATAATGGACCACATTAAAAATTTCGTAATTTTACTGGGAACAAATGGTTCGCATGTACACCCACACCCAACTACATACAAGTTTATTTAAACTACAAGTTTATAATATAATATTTCAATATACTTATGTGTGTCAATACTTATTAAAATATAATAAAATAGTTATAATAAGACAATAAAATATAAATATCATAAACATATTTACATATCACACCAATGATTATCTATTCCACAACTATTCAAATAAAAATACGCCAAAATGAATTCAGCTTTCGGCGCAAAAAAGTATTATGTCTTTGTCCAAATTCTTTAAAATGATACTTATAGTATTGTTGTCAAAAAAATTTCTTGGGCAGAGAAAAACATCCACCAAAAACATTAGCGTGTGAGCAGTGTACATACTGGGTATGGTATAGGTCTCCGGCCCGGGAGACATTTTGAAAATTTCATTTTGGCCCGCGCTTAAAAGTATTTGCCCACTCCTGATCAAGATCCTAACATACTAGCAGTAATTAAGGTGCAAATACTTAGATGGTTGGGCCATGTGCAGAGGATGATTCCATCTAGAATTCCCAGAATGGTACTATCTAGTCCATTGGCAGGGAAAAGGCGAAGAGAAAGACCGAGGTCACGATGGAGTAATGGAGTTAGAGAAGATATGAGAAGAATTAACGTAAGGAACTGGGAAAGAAAAGCGATTCACAAAAGGGAGTGGAAAAGAATAGTACATCAAGCCATGGGCCTACTAGGCTCGTAGTGCTTACATATTATTATTATTATAAATTTCTGACCAAAAATTTCGCCCGGCACTCTTCAGATATGTTTAAAGGAGACACTTTTGAACAGGAATCTGCAATGAAACCGAATGAGAAACATTTTTGATAAAAGTCACAACCTGGACTGCATCAAATTAATCACAATTTTGTAATTTATTAACAATTTTTTTTAAATAATTTATTTACTTACTAAATTAATTGTTGCCAATGTTCCAATTATATACGCCAATCGTATAGTGCGACAGAGAGGCACTATATAGTGCGACGTGCGGAGGAGTGCGGCCACGGCGCGGCCTAAAAGTCGAGTGGTCGCGCATAATTAACAATTCAAAATCAACGGTCTAAATTGAAATAAGATCCGATTACTCTCCAGAATCTTGAAATTGAATGTTTAAGCTTCAATTTAGACACTGGTCTTGTCAACCCCAAAATTAATAATTTACATATGAGTTTTCAAGCCTCGAAAATGCGTATACGCTCTGAGCTTCGCTGGTGTCGCTCCTAGCGGTTACTAATTCAACTTTTACCGGTAATTTTTAAATTTATTATTTAATTGTTATCGCTTAATATTTACAACGCAAAAAAGTAATTAAATTGTAATCGATTTTTTTAAGATTTTTCTAATCATTTTGACGTTCTATAGGGCTTTTCATCGATTGTCATTTGTTTCGAGCTTCTGTCATGTGTCACATAATATTAATATATCTACGCCATACGTCTTTGGTTTCTATCATTGTTATTACCAATAACGTATGACGTAGATATATTAATATTATGTGACACATGACAGAAGCTCGAAACAAATGACTGTGAATGAAAAACCCTATTGATAAAATATCAATTTCTTACTTCGGATACTTTGACAATAATCGTGTAGATGGCGCTAAGATTATAATAGATTATTTATAATTAGATATTACGGAACATTAAAAAAACTTAAATTCAGTATTTAAAACGTAAGTATATTTAAGGTAAAAATATATACCACAGCTTTGACCAACTAATATTGTTTATAATTAATGTTTTTAATTTTAATTTTAAATTAATCACTTTCGACATTTATGTCAAATTTCCAGTAAACGTTTACAAACTTGTCACTACTGGCGTTCGCGAATTTGTAAATATCCCCTCTACGTACGAGCTCACAGCGTATATTCGCGTTTTTCAGATTTTAAATCACTTAACTCGAAAACTGTTGACTTCTCAGAAAAATGACAAGAGATCTTTTTTGTTTATAATGAACCAAAAAACCTAACAAAATGTTTTCCGGGGCAAAAAAGTTGATTGTTGCTATTTTTGTGTATACACTATGAGCTCGTAGGTAGAGGGGATAATTAAAAATTCACAAACGCCAGTAGTGACAAGTCTGTAAGCTTTTACTGGAAATTTGACATAAATGTCAAAGTGATTAATTTAAAACATTGAAATTAAAAATATTAATAGGAAATAATATTAGTTGGTCAAAGCTATGGTGTATATTTTTACCTTAAATATACTTACGTTTTAAATACTGAATTTAAGTTTTTTTAATATTTCGTAATATGTAATTATAAATTAATCTAAGCGCCATATACACGATAATTGTGAAAGTATCTGAAGTAAGAAATTAATATTTCATTAATAGAACGTTAAAATGATTAGCAAAATCTTTAAAAAATAGATTACAATTTAATTATATTTTTGCGTTGTAAATATTAAGCGATAACAATTAAATAATAAATTTAAAAATTACCGGTGAAAGTTGCAATAGTAATCCGCTAGGAGCGACACCAGCGAAGCTCAAAGCGTATAACGCTTTTTTATATAGATACTTAAAAATTTTATTCAAAAGAAAAAAATACAAATACATACCTACCTTTCAAAGAATATTTTTAAAACAACTTGCCAGTGAACTTCTAATGGACTATATAAAAGTAAGAGTACATTCACAATATTTGCCAAGAGAAATACGTCAGCTCGCAGCTAGAAGAAGTGGCACTAAACTTGTAGAGTGGAATTTGTTGGAAATAAATGTGGACGTTGTGCGTTCTAAAAGATCGGAAAACGCATTTTTCGTACCGCTAGTGTAAAAAATTGATATTCATGGAGTATACAGTACCTATGTATGTGTCAAGTATGTGCAACCAAATTATCTCAATAAACTTCACTCCGTATCTCTATTCCAAAATAAAATCCAAATAGTCCAGCATTGCAAAACTGCTTTACACACCGGTAAAGAAAAGAAATTAGAACCGAGAGAGAAAAGGCAAGATTTGATATCTAGGTGCTTAAAATCAACTAATCGGAAATCAAGTGAGCAAGACACATTTAACCATCATTTGTTCGAAGTATTCTTAAGCTAAAATATATCTTTGTCCAAATTATCAAACTAAAATTTGTGAATGTTTCTTGGAAAATACTGCAAATGGAATATTTCAAGTGAGAGAACCTTAAGAAGAAACGAGGTCGATTCTGTAGGTATATTCTGCGATACTGAGTAAAATAAAAATTAGATATAGGAGACAATTATTTTTATGTATGTGTGGATGAAACAATTAATTCTTCTGGACGTTACATCGCACATTAATTAATCGGATCTCTTCCATTGCTTCCAAGCAGTTGAATAAAACCAACGCACTAGGTAATAGTTTTAAGGTTTTTGCAAGACAGTTTAGCAATATGTTTTCTTCCTTTAGCTGTTCCCAACGAAAAAGTTTCCTTTTTCTTTCAGATGCTGCACCTTACCTGGTTAAAGTAGGAAAAAATTTGAAAATTTTTTATCCAAGTTTAGTACATACAACTTGCCTAGCACATGGTTAAAATAGGTTCGCAGAAGAAATTAGAAATAAATTTCCTCTTGGTAATAGTTTTATTTCAAATTAATATGAACAAAATATTTCTTAAGGCACCTACAAGATATCAGTTTTATAAAGAACATTTGCCGAATCGTCGTCTTCCATCAAAACCTATTGTTACTAGATGAGAACTTGATTAGAGGCTGCAATGATTTACGTAGAAATTTTTGCTGAATTGAAGCCAGTAGATTCTTTCGAACCACTTATACTTTTCAAATAATTGGTGAAAAATAAAATAGTACCACAGCAACTTTCATACTTAACATATTATGTACTTACATGCATATTTGACACAAATAATACATGCATATTTGACATAAATAAATGCATATACATGCATATTTGATACAAATAATATGCATGTATATGCTCATATATCTTCCTTTTCAGTCTGCATATTTGCCTGACTTTGGCTATAACAAACATAACCACGCTAGAGCTACAGGTTTAGTTGTTGTGCATGCGAAGACGTGTCCAACCTGCACTTTTAAAATTTTCAGAAAGTGGTAGACGCGCTCAAACGAAGCATAAAACCATTTTAAGACTATTGTAATCATTTTCAAAAAAGGAAGGTGTACCGGGGACTACAAGTTTTTGTCACGCGTCCTCCGCAGGGTTATACAATCTCTGCCCAAAAAATTCGCACAGCACCCTTAAAGGGGACATTTTTTAACAATAATCCGCAAAGAAAGCGAATTAGAAATTTTTTCGTACGGGAGCGGCCTTACAACGTGGACTATTGCAGAAGATGCGCGGAGCAATAACCGTAATTGTAAATTCCATATTGACACAAACATTGTTTGCTCACAATACCATTTAAGTGTAGGTAGTGAAACCAATACCGGTAGTCAAGTGCAATGTCTGATTAAATGAACTACGATATAAATTCAAACCACCATATTCTTAATTCTTCATTCCTTAATAAATTCAAAAGCCTGAGACTTTCTATTCCATTTGTTTTATTACCTGAACGATACGTAAATACTGATCAAAATATCAGGGTCGGTTTAGTTATGTAGTTACATGATATATCTAGTTTTTATTGTTATTAAAATTTAATATAAAATTTAATATATACAGTGCATTCATAAACTGTGGAAACGGTCTATTATCTCATGACTTATTATTTTCAGAGTTAAAGCTCTGACAGGTCGATTTTCAACGAAATCATTTCGTTTATAAATTCGCAAAAGTGTGTGTGTTATTGCGTTGCCGCTCCTGCAATACTCAGATCAGATTTATCGATGGATTCTTATGTAGTTTTTTCTTCTGAATCCAAATCTGAAAACGGCATTTCGATATTTCTAACCGTCTTCGAGATAATCGACCTCAAAGTCTAAAATGTGACATCACAATCGTTTTATTTTCTTCCGACACACTACACGTCCAGCTGAAATCGTTGCTATTAAGACTAGTCTGGGCAGATTAAGTATCGGAGAATAGGCCATTTTTGGGAAAAGTTATTTACCAGCAATTTTATTGCTGGAATCGAATCTTATGATTGTATATAATAATAATATACGTATGCAAAGTCCGCAAATAGTGTGTTACTTTTTTTATAGACAAAATGGCGCCCGAAAATCGTGTTTTTTTCAATTTTTGCTCTATAACTCCAAAGATTTTAACGTTACACCAAAAATACCCAAATAATAATTCACCGTAATTAAATTCTGAATAGAGACATGTTTTTCCCGATTTACTTCGATGAAAACTTTCCCCGGAAAATGCGGGATTTTCCAACAAAATCTTTAATTTTCAACTAAAATTTTAGATGAGTAATATAATTGTTTAGCTCTTTTCGTATAAATTATAATTCCAGAAGCCGATGGAAATTGAATGAACAGTTTAGCAACAATTGAATTGTTAATTAAAAATTTACGGTCGCTATAATAACCACAATAATTATGATACATAAGAATAACTATCTAGTATAAGAGCTGTGAGACATTTTTGAGTAGGTGTTTTAGGCAACCTGAAAATTTTTTAGGTGACTCTTCCATGATAGCCTAATACAAAAATGCCGGTCTGGCTGGAGGGTAGCGGTTATTTTCCCCAAAAACCCCCCCCCCCCCAAAGTTAAAAAAAGGGTAAAAATTGTTATTACAAAAAATATCATTGACGTGACTTTAAAGTAAATTTAAATATTCAAATATAAAGAAAATAAACAGGCCAGGCGATTTGAGGGCGATTTTTAACTCTGCAAGATACTTGCATGGGCGCCCCAGGATTATTTTCAGGGGATGCATCTGAACTTCAGAAGATTTCATCTGAATCTGTACATACTATTAACGAGTATAAAATATACAACTATACATGAAAAGCTATGTACATTCCTTCCGGACAGGGAAGTACAATTATTATTTTGACAGGGTATTTTTTAATATTAAAAATAATTATTCTAAAAAGACAGGTTTTTTTTGGTGAAATTTTCCAACTGCCATGTGATCGAACAAATTACGCGTGCATATAAATGAAAAGCGCTATAGGTAAGCAGGAGTGTGAGAAAGAGCGTATACCGATAGCTGTTTGCGTCCTCTGTTGTACCTGAGCGAGTCCGTTCACTCGAGAAAAATCACGTGACCTGGCGATCCCATGTTGTTGTGCCTCGAAACGTCAGAGTAACTATTATATATTATAGTTTTTTAAGTAACTTTTTCTTAATTAAAGGAAAATAATAGGTACTATACAATAGATTTTGCAAATATGATAGAAAAAGACAGATATATTATTATAAAGATATAGGTAGAAAAGTATAAAAGTATAAACTAAATTAATTCTGTGTGCGAATCTTGTACTTCTTCTTCAAACTCCTCATCTGAGCTTAAATATTCACTGTCTTCTTCTTCGTCAAACTCCCCTCGAAACTCAGATTCCTCTTCTACATGATCTGTAAATAGTTGTAATATGTATTTATAATTAATTAAAAATTAATTACTGATTAATTAATTGAGTTGCTACGTATTCTCTGTCCTTTTATACGAAGTCGAAGCCTGGACAATCACGGGCGCATCTGAAGATAGACTTGCCATTGTTGAGATGTGGTGTTATCGAATAATTTAAAAAAATATCATGGACGCAACACGTAACAAACACGGAAACATTAAGAAAGATAAAAAAGGCAAAACAAACACTCAACACTATGAAAGAAAGAAAAATGAGCTACTTTATAATATAAGGAAAAGTATTAAGTATTAGTTATATAAGTAAGAATACGTAGCAACTCAATTAATTAATCACTAATTAATTTTTAATTAATTCTAAATACATATTTACAACTATTTACAGATCAGGTAGAAGAGGAATCTGAGTCTCGAGGGGAGACGAACGAAGAAGAAGAGAATGAATATTTATTTTGGCTCATTTTTCTTTCCTTTATAGTGTTGAGTATTTCTTTTGCCTTTTTCATCTTTCTTAATGTTTCCGTGTTTGTTACGTGTTGTGTTCATGATATTTTTTACATTATTCAATAACAGCACATCTTAACAATGGCAAGTCTTTCTTCAGATGCGCCCGTGATTGTCCAGGCTTCGACTCCGTATAAAAGGACAGAGAATACGTAGTAATTTAATTAAATTGTCGTTAATTAATTTTTAATTAATTCTAAATACATATTACAACTATTTACAGATCATGTAGAAGAGGAATCTGAGTCTCGAGGGGAGTCTGACGAAGAAGAAGACAGTGAATATTTAAGCTCAGATGAGGAGTTTGAAGATGAAGTACAAGATTCGGACACAGAATTAATTTAGTTTATACTTTTATACTTTTCTACCTATATATTTATAATAATAAATCTGTCTGTTTCTATCATATTTGCAAAATCTATTGTATAGTACGTATTATTTTCCTTTGATTAAGAAAAAGTTACTTAAAAAACTATAATATATAATAATTACTCTAAAGTTTCGAGGCACAACAACATGGGATCGCCAGGTCACGTGATTTTTCTCGAGCGAACGGACTCGCTCAGGTACAACAGAGGACGCAAACAGCTATCGGTATAAGCTCTTTCTCACACTGCTGCTTACCTATAGCGCTTTTCATTTATATGTACGCGTAATTTGTTCGATCACATGGCAGTTGGAAAATTTCACCAAAAAAAAACCTGTCTTTTTTAGAATATTTATTTTTAATATTAAAAAATACCCTGTCAAAATAATAATTGTACTTCCCTGTCCGGAAGGAATGTACATAGATTTGCATGTAAAGTTGCATATTTTATACTCGTTAATAGTATGTACAGATTCAGATGAAATCTTCTGAAGTTCAGATGCATTCCCTGAAAATAATCCTGGGGCGCCCATGCAAGTATCTTGCAGAGTTAAAATCGCCCTCAAATCGCCTGGCCTGTTTATTTTCTTTATATTTGAATATTTAAATTTACTTTAAAGTCACGTCAATGATATTTTTTGTAATAACAATTTTTACCCCTTTTTTTAACTTTGGGGGGGATTTTTGGGGAAAATAACCGCTACCCTCCAGCCAGACCGGCATTTTTGTATTAGGCTATCATGGAAGAGTCACCTGAAAAATTTTCAGGTTGCCTAAAATACCTACTCAAAAATGTCTCACAGCTCTTGGACCAATCATCTTTGTACAAAAATATACTGTACCTATCTAATGTACTTTACAGAATTAAAATTAGACTATTTAAGCGGCCTCAGGAATATTTTAAAATTATAAACAATTTTTTGGCTTATAAACAAATGGAATCTCTCGGGAAATATTAAATTAAATTAAATCATGAAACGGTATTGGAAAAAAAGCGGCAGGACGCTTCTTAGAAAAAACGTTTAATTGTGATGAGTGGTTCCTGAGATACAATCGGTCAAAGTTGACCGGCATTTACGGCAAAGATATAAACAATAGGATCATAATTTTCGAACCATCACCTTTTTATTTCGGTCCTCTTTCTTCATACCAATTTTCATATCTTTAGAATACTCATAACATATATTATTATAATAAAAACTATCGATATTACGAGTGAAAATTGCCAAAAATAGCAAAATTCCAATCAAAAATTAGGTTGGACAAAAAGTAATCTAAAAGTTCAAAATCGGTGCACGTTACAAAAAATGCATTTTCTCGGCTTCCCATGGAGCAATTTTCTTCATTCTTTTTTTGTTCCCAAGTAAATCGAGTAGAGCCTTCTAACTAACGCATTGTTAAATGTCAAAGTTGCTTTTGTTTTGTTATAATAAATTAATTTATTTATTATAACAAAAAATTTTAATTTGTTTAAATAAAGATTGTTCAAATAATTATACAGCTTTCAAATGAGTATATTTGTGTTTTTAACGTTAAAAGATACACTTGTAGTAAGTTTATCTAAAAAAGTTTTTTTTTCTTATAAATAAATTAATCTATTATAAAAAAAAACAAAAGCAAGTTTTACATTTGACATTTATGCGTTAGTTAGATGGCTCTACTCGAGTTACTTGGGAATAAAAAAAGAATGAAGAAAATTGGTCCATGGGAAGCCAAAAAATGCATTTTTTAACGTATACCGATTTTGAACTTTGAGATTACATTTTTTCCAACCTAATTTTTGATTGGAATTTTGCCATTTTTGGCAATTTTTACTCGTAATATTAGTTTTTATTATTATAATATATGCTATGAGTATTTTAAAGATATGAAAGTTGGTGTGGAGAAAGAGGACAAAAATAAAAAGGTGATGGTTCGAAAATTATGATCCTATTGTTTATATCTTTGCCGTAAATGCCGGTCAACTTTGACCGGTTGTATCTCAGGAACCACTCATCACAATTAAACGTTTTTTCTTTTAAAAGAAGCGTCCTGTCGCTTTTTCCAATACCGTTTTCATGATTTAATTTAATTTAATATTTCCCGAGATATTCTATTTGTTTATAAGCCAAAAAATTGTTTATAATTTTAAAATATTCGTGAGGCCGCTTAAATAGTGCAATTTCAATTCTGTAAAGTATATTAGATAGGTACAGTGTCTTTTTATACAAAAATCATAGTTATTCTTATGTATCATAATTATTGTGGTTATTATAGCGACCGTAAATTTTTAATTAACAATTCAATTGTTGCTAAACTGTTCATTCAATTTCAATCGGCTTCTGGAATTATAATCTATACGAAGACAGCTTTTATATTACCAAGTTATTTAATTATGGATAAACAATTACTTATCTAAAATTTTAGTTGAAAATTAAAGATTTTGTTGGAAAAATCCGCATTTTCCGGGGAAAATTTCCGTCGAAGTAAATCGGGAAAACACGTCTCTATGCAGAATTGAATTACGGTGAATTTTTATCTTTGGAGTTATAGAGCAAAAATTGAAAAAAACACGATTTTCGGGCGCCATTTTGTTTATAAAAAAATTAGCACACTATCTGCGGACTTTGCATACCTATATTATTAATATATACAATCATAAGATTCGATTCCAGCAATAAAATTGCTGGTAAATAACTTTTCCTTGTATTTTGCTAATTAGCCCAGGGTAGTAGGCTAGTTTTTTAATCTCGATTTGTTAAGCAAAGCATATATTATTTACATTTGAGTTTGACACTTCGTGAATGTCAAACTAAACTTTAAATTAAGTATTACTAAAACATCAATGAATTTGATAGTGAATTTAATTATTATATAAAATAAATAAAATGTTCAAAAATACAGTTTGAGTATATTTTAAAAGCAATAATTTATTAACAGCTTTAAAAAGGTTTATACGAGTATACGGCCTCCCCTTTATGATAAATGGACTGTTCCATTTGCTATGAAATTAAAATATAGTCAGTTCGCTAAACTCGACACAACTGGCTAGTGATTTTAGTAGATAATTTTTTTGTTTTTTGCGAATTTTGCCAAAATTGGCAAAATTACTAATTATTTAGTAATTATTAACTAATTAGTAATCATTTTTTTGCCCAATTGGGAAATTTATTGACTAAAATCACTAGCCAGTTGTGTCTGAGTTTAGCGAACCGACAGTATATGAAATAATATTGTTTGGTATAAAAAATTATGGTCTGATATGTGCAATTACATCCTTCTAATGGAAAAAAATATTTGAAGATTTTTCTCAAATTATGGATACCAACAACATTTTCATTTATAACTCTTTTATTTTTAATTTGACGAAGAAAAGTTATTCTTCATAAAAAGCTCTTCATGTTATAAGATTTATGATGCAACCATCATATTATATAAAATTTTATTAATTTTATACGAGGTATATAAAAAATATGAATTTCGATCAAGAGTAAACTACCTTTATAGTTCATAACATTTAAATTAGAATGATATAATTGCACATTAAAACATAATTATTAATTCTAAACTACTTTTCATAATAGCAATTTTCCATATTATGAATTAAAATACGTAAATAAACAAAGTTTTCGTTATGATAATCCTCTCATTTTTAGCTTGTTATTTTTAAATTATGATTTTTTGACGGATATCCCATAATGATGACGTCATCGATTTGGGCGTGATGACGTCATCGATGATTTTTTAAATGGAAATAGGGGTTGTGTGTTTTGTGCATTTCCAGGCTCATTTCAAAGGTTACTAAGTCTCTTTTCAGCAATAAAAACTTTAACATCATTATTTATACAGGGTGTTCAAAAAAATAATTTTTTAAATAAACTAATTGCAGCAAAAAGAAGAAGTAATTTATTTAACTCAAAATACATTTTACTGCTATCAGAAAAGAGAAAAAAAATGTTTATTTCAGAAATAAACATTGCTTTTCGCTTAAATTAAATGTTCAAACTGCTAAGAGGCAGGTGGGTGGCTGTTTGACATTTAATTTAGGCAAAAAGCAATGCTTATTTATGAACTAAATATTTTTTTATATATTCTGGCACCAGTAAAATGTATTTTGAGTTAAATAAATAACATACATTCTTCTTTTTGCGTCAATTAATTTAATTTAAAAATGATTTTTTGGCCACCCTGTATAAGTAATTAAGTTAGTGTTTATATTACTGAATAGAGAATTAAATCACCTTTCAAATGAGCTACCACACGACCCCTATTCCCATTTAAAAAATCATCGATAACGTCATCACGCAAAATAGATTACGTCACTATTATGGGATATACGTCAAAAAATCAAAATTTAAAAATAAAATTGGACCTGTCAGAGCTGTAACTCTGAAAATAATTAAGTCATGAGATAATAGACCGTTTCCACACTTTATGAATGCACTGTATGTATGTAATATGTAGGAAATAATTAATTTGAACTGTTAGTGATTATGACAAACACAAAAAATATACAAAGCTTGATGACTTTATAGGGTGCACGACATGTGGACTATAATTGACTGCATAATTAACTATTAGTCTAAGAGCTGGGAGCGGATTTTGTGCGTGATAAGTAATATGGAAAAACTATACGGGATATGTTGAATTAGTTGTGTACATGACTTTCACCAACGGCCGGAAACCAGAGTTGGGGCCGAGGGTAGTTATAAGGGGTCAAAATCGCGGATTTTATTATTTTTTTTTATGACGCTCATGATCGAGATAGTGCACCAAAATTTGGGAATAAGTAGGTCATGACGTACCTAAGTAAAATCTCTAGGGGCTCAACGCTGCGTGGCCGACAAAGGGGTGGGGGTAGGGGTGAATATAAAAAATATAACGGGTTTTTTCGACGTTCGTGATTGAGATAGTGCACCAAAATTTGGGTATAAGTAGACCATGACATAAATATTTAAAATCCCCAGAGCCGGAAACCAGAGTGGGGAAGGAAGGTAGTTATAAGAGGTCAAAGTTCCGTTTTTTATTATTTTTTTGTGACGCTCCAGATCTAGATAGCGCGCCAAAATTTGCGAATAAGTAGGTCATGACGTAACTAATTAAAATCTCTAGGAGTGGCACTCTGCGTGGTCGACAAAGGAGTGGGGCAGGGGTGAATATAAAAAAATGTAAGGGGTTTTTTGCGACGTTCGTGATTGAGATAGTGCACCAAAATTTGGAAATAAGTAGACCATGACATAACTAAGTAATATCCCCAAAGGCGGAAACCAGAGTGGCCGACGAGGGTAGTTATATAGGGGTAAAATTCGCGTTTTTTTTTTGTGGCGCCCATGATGGAGATAGTGCCCAAAATTTGGGAGTAAGTAGGTTATGACGTAAGTAAGTAAAATCTTCAGGGGCGGAACGCTGCTTGGGGTACAAAGGGGTGGTAGACAGGGGTGAGTATAAAAATATATGGGGTTTTTTTTGCCGTTCGTGATCGAGATAGTGCCCCAAAATTTGGGAATAAGTAGATCATGACATTATTAAGTAAAATCTCCAGGGGCAGAACGCTACGTGGGGAACAAATGTTGTGCCGGGTCACAAAAAAAATAATACAAACTGCGACTTTGACCCCTTAAGACTACCCTCATCCCCAACTCTGGTTTCCGGCTCTGGGGATTTTACTTAGCTAAGTCATAGTCTACTTATTCCCAAATTTTGGTGCACTATCTCAATCTAGCACGTCGCAAAAACCCCTTATATTTTTTATATTCACACCTACCCCCACCCCTTTATCGGCCACGCAGCGTTCCACCCCTGGAGATTGTACTTAGTTACCTCATAACCTACTTATTTCCAAATTTTGGTGCACTATCTCAATCATGAGCGTCACAAAAAAAATAATAAAAACGGCGATTTTGACCCCTTATAACTACCCTCATGCCTAACTCTGGTTTCTGGCTCTGAGGATTTTACTTATTTATATCATGGTCTACTTATTCCCAAATTTTGGTGCACTCTGTCAATCACGAAAGTCGCAAAAAAACCTCTTATATTTTTTGTATTCACCCCTGCCCCACCCCTTTGTCGGCCACGCAGAGTGCCACCCCTGGATATTTTACTTAGTTACGTCATGACCTACTTATTCCCAAATTTTGGTGCACTCTCTCGATCATGAGCGTCACAAAAAAAAATAAAAACGGCGACTTTGACCCATTATAACTACCCTCATCCCCAACTCCGGTTTCCGGCTCTAGGGATTTTACTTAGTAATGTAATGATCTACTTATTCTCAAATTTTGGTCCACTATCTCAATCACGAACGTCGCAAAAAACCCTTTATATTTTTTATATTCACCCCTACCCCCACCCCTTTGTCGGCCACGCAGCGTTCCGCCCCTAGAGATTTTACTTAGTTACGTCATGACCTACTTATTCCCAAATTTTGGTGCACTATCTCGATCATGAGCGTCATAAAAAAAATAATAAAATCCGCGACTTTGACCCCTTATAACTTCCCTCGGCCCCAACTCTGGTTTCCGGCCGTTGGTGAAAGTCATGTACACAACTAATTCAACATATCCCCGTATAGTTTTTCCATATTACTTATCACGCACAAAATCCGCTTCTATCTCTCCGACTATATAGTTCGTCCGCTATAACTTTTCCCATGCGGTACGATTCATTTTCAATCAAATTAAGTCAAAACTAGGTATAGTAGGTATAGTGGAGAAACTATACCTAGCCTCTCTACAAATTGTTCTGAAGCTATTTCTTTGTGGCATTTTTGTAATTCTAAATGGGAAATAAGTCACAATTTAACTTAAAAAATAAGATACAAAGAACAGGAGAAATAGATGCCATGGAAAGAATTATCCCTTATACTGTCAGTGCTGACTTATGGATTGGAAACATAGACCATCTCCAACACGGGTAAAAATTTCTTGCCCATATTTGAATAAACAATCCTGAGAGGTTGTATCTGAGAAATCATAGGCGTAACCAGGGGGAGTTTTGTGGGTTATAACCCCCCCCCCCCATTGGGATGTACTTTGAGCTCTATACGCTTAACACCATACCTCTCAGAGGGGTCTAGGACGTTTCATCGCCGCCGTTTCGATGCCGCCAGTTCATCGCCGGCCGATTCATCGCCGGCCGATTCATCGCCGGCCGGTTCATCGCCAGTCAGTTAATCGTTAACTGATATATTTCCGAATTTTCTACCAATTTTCGACAGTTACATTTATTATTTATTTTTAGTATTAATTAGGAATTCTAGGAAATGCGAGATATGACCATTCCCGTTGCCATACTTAATATTTTAATAGACTTTTAAACTTTTATAATATAAAATTTAATTTAACACTACAAATTTAATATTATTTAGTATCAAATTTAGGGGAAGTCAAAATAGAACAGTAAATTAATATAATATTATTTTTTATCTTTTTATTTGTCATAAGTGTTGAACTGAATTTAATGTCGTGTCGTGTCATCTCCCATAATACAAAATCAACTGACTAACTGGCGATGAAACGGCTGGCGATGAAACGGACGGCGATGAAATGGACTGGCGATGAACCGGCGGCATCGAAACGGCGGCGATGAACCGGCGGCGATGAAACGTCCCATTCCATCTCAGGGTCCTTCAGTAGTTGTAACCCCCCGTTTCCAGTAGTTGTAACCCCCCCTTAGAATCATCCTGGTTACGCCTATGTGAGAAATAGTATTTGGATGAGAAGGTACCACTATAAGATATGCCATAAATACAAACAGATATCTGTTGGTAAAGATGTAATATCTCTCATAAAGATAGGAAGCCTAAGATGGGCAGGGCATTCAGCAAAATTTCAGTAGAACAACCCTTTTAGACGAATCCTTATGTCCCAGCCAGTGATAGACAAATAGGTAGGTCAAAACTTAGATGAATAATGAACTACAAATTCGAAGTAGTAAAAGAGTTTACATATCTGGGGGCTGTAATCACAGATGACAACCACATCGAAAAGAAGGTCTCAACAAGAATAGCTGCGTGGAATAGAGCATTATACTCCCTATCATCATTATTCAGATCTAAGCAGCTAGAAAGAAAATCTATATTAAGACTGTACATGTCAATGATTCGCCCAGTTGTTACATATGCAACTGAAACATGGGCACTCTACAGAAGGAATGTTCTCAGAATGATATTTGGCCTAAAAGAGATTATTATTAAAAGGAGAGTGGAGAAGGCGCCGTAATGCTGAATTGATGGTGCTGAAAACATCGTCAGACAAATAAAAGCTAACCGCATAAAATGGCAGGTCATGTGTGTTCCGTGGTGTGGTGGTTGCGTGTGTAATCTTATTGTCCACTGAAACGATTAAATGAAATTAAAATAAATGTAAAAACAACAAACTCTCTGTCAATAATATATTTATTTTAATCGGTAAAAAGAACGTGAAAATGTCTCGAAAGAGGGTTTGTTATTCTAGCGAGGGTGTGACTGCATAGGGTGCCTGCTGTGACTTTACTGAACTACAAACATCAGTTTGTCATTATGTGGTTTTAAGAACCGGCTTCGAATGCATTTAAAAAGTGATTTATTGACATAAGGTCTGATAAGGTAATTTATTAAATGTGGAATTTTTGTTTAACATACATAAACTGAACAGGCCATTAACATCTGGTTTCGTATAGATATTATGAGCCGAAAGAATGTGAATTTTAAATTTAAGTTATTAAAAATTAAAATTAGCAAAATAGTAATTGAAGCGTGTCGCCACATGTGGTAAGATCAGAGGAAGACAAAGGTTTAAGGGCAGTATTTTTTGAGAGACCAGACGGCACAAGATCAGTAGTAGAAGACCGTCCTGGAAATAGATGGAAGGATGATGTTGAAGCCGATTTATCTAGGATTGGGGTACAAACATGGGAAATGGAAGCGCAAGATCGTAGAAGATGGAGGGTTGTAGTGGATGCGGTGAAGACTCACCCCGAGTTGCAAAGCCAGTCAAGAAAATAAATAAGAAGAAAACTTAAATGAAAGGATGGTATAGATAATGATGCTAGAAAATAGGTTCAGCAAACTGGCAAAGGTTGGTAATGGATACTGACGAAAGAGACGAGGCTCTACTATAGGACTGTAGCAACAATGATAATGATGTACCGGGTGCCCCAATAACAATGGCTCTCGGCAATATCTCAGGAACCGTTTATAGTACAGCTTTAAGAAAAAAATATTTGTAACAAAAGTTGCCTCAGGAAAAGCCTGGAAATTATTTTCATAATTGTAGATCCACCGCTAGAGGGCGTAATTGAATATAAAAAATTAAAAAATCAAAATTTCACAAAATTTACCTAATGAAAGGGCACTGGAAATCCAATCGTCGTATTCTTCATAAAATTCTGCGCATATTTGATTTAACAAGTTTAAGTCTACCTTTGCAAATAAGAGGTGGGGGTGAGTGGGAACCTTCTTATGAAAAAATGAATGTAACTCCGGTTCTGCTTAATCGAATTTTGCATACTTTGTCTTGTTGAAACCAGCTCTTTTTATACAGGATTAAAACTGCATACTTGTATTTAATATTCTCCAAAGAAAACTAGATTTCTGAAAATAATTAAATAATGCCTACTAGCTGGCATATTACTCATTAGGCTATTTCGGAAATAAGACTCTTACATTGACGAAAAAGAGCTGTTTTCAACAAGGCCAAGTATGTAAAATTCGATTAAGCAGAACCGGAGTTACATCCATTTTTTCATAAGAAAGTTCTCACTCACCCCCACCTCTTATTTGCAAAGGTAGACTTAAACTTGTCAAATCAAATATGCGCAGAATTTTATGAATAATACGATGATTGAATATCCAGTGCCCTTTCATTACGTAAATTTTGTAAAATTTTGTTTTTTTAATTTTTGATATTCAATTACGCCCTCTAGCGGTGGACTTAAAATTATGAAAATAATTTACAGGCTTTTCCCGAGGCAACTTTTGTTATAAATATTTTTTTCTCAAAGTTGTACTATAAACGGTTCCTGAGATATGGCCGAGAGCCATTCTTATTGGGACACCCGGTACAATCACAATTCAAAAATGAAAATTTGAGTACTTGACACAAAATACTAAATAAATAGCTTAGCGATCAACAGAGCACAAAATTGGTTAATAATTTATAAAGATTTTGTTTACGTTGCAACCTCGTTGACTTAGAGCGTCTTAGAGCCAATAAGAGCCATTATATTGTATGTATTTGCTAACCTTGAAGCGAATATGGTAGTTCAAAGAGGCAGAATGTCCAATTATAAAGATTTTAGTTATTTCATTACGTCAGGTTAAATAAAATATAGGACTATTCGAAGTCTTATATTTAACGAAGAAGTTATTATACATAGCTAAAGGCATTTTAAATTATTCATCAAAAGTAATTACACGTTCTGTACAATGTAACTGTTCAATTTAATTTATATTTACTTTCTATTCATTGCTTCAGATCTATATTGCAAAATTCCAACGAAAAACGAAAAACTTCAGGTTAACATTAATAGACTGGGAGCCGGTATAGGTGAAATTTTCTAATCATATTTAGGCACGATAATAGCCTATAGCAGGGGTGGCCAAACTGTGGCTCGCGAGCCACATGTGGCTCTTTGAAAGATTATTTGTGGCTCTCAATAAATAAGGTCCTGAATTACTATTAATTTTTATGTTTCAAAATGTCTTAAATTACTGACAACAAATATAAATGACTATTGCTATTCAATTTGGACTTAGAATAAAAGTAATAAGTAAAGTATTATCTGAGCTGACTGCTGATTTGCTGATTTGCGAATCGAGGATAAAAACTATTGTTGGCCTTTGCTGATGATCTACATAGGTCCAGTCGCTCATTCTACAAGAGACGTGAGAGAGGTGTTTCCACCGCTCGAGGAAGAAACAGGTAGTCTGGGCCTTCGAATAAATGAAGAGAAGACGAAATACCCAAAAATCCAAGACCAAGTGTTAGGCAGAATATAAGTATTAATGACTACAACTTCGAAGTAGTAAAAGAGTTTATAAATGTAGGGTGGCAATCACAGATGACATAAAAAGAGGTCTCAGCAAGGATATCTGCGTGAAATAAAGCATTTTACTCCCTATCATCATTATTAAGATCTAAGCTACTAAAAAGACAGTCTAAATTAAGACTGTACATGCCAATGATTCACCCAATTCTTACATATTATGGAAGTGAACATGGACTATACATCCGTGGAAAATAAATAAGCTGCTGGTATTTGAAAGAAAAGTTGTCAGAATGACATTTGGCTCTCAAAAGATGAATTGGCAGAAGAGTGGAGAAGGCGCTTTTACTTGGTGATTTTATATGGTACTGAAAACATCGTCAGACATAAATAAAAGCTAAGATAAGATGGACAGGTCATGCAGAGGAAAACAGAGTATTAAAGATAGGGGTTTGTCAGAGGCGGTAGACGATCAGTAGGTCGTCCCAGAAGAAGATGGAAGGATGATGAAGAATCGAAGTATCCTGAATTATTAGTAAAGGCTGCTTGTAGAATTATTTGCATATTTAAAAAAACGATGTGAACCATGTTATTTCACTTTAAAATTCGTGAAATCCAAACAGTGAGAGAAGAATTTGATACCTTTTTTAAAAGAACATAACATTTATACATTGTATAAACACTGTTCAGTCAATTTTTAGTAATGCATGCGTCGACAGTGGCGCATCAAACTTTCCACTTATGAACGGGATAAATCAATTAAAGGTACGCTCCCTCACTACCAGAATTATTTTTTTTATATTTTTAAGTTTTATGTGATTAAAAAATAAAACTCAGCGTAATTTTATTCCATCACCCCCTTTCCCCTTCCCCCACCATCAAGAACTTCATTTGTCATTTTTATTTTTTTTAGGTGGGATGCAATAAACTTTGAAATTCCAAATAATTCACACGCATTGTTAAAAATTGTCCATTTTTAAGATCCATAGGTTGAGTGTACATAACCCTACAAAAAAATTTTAATTTTTTTTGGAAAAAGTATATACCATTTTTTGGAGATGGCTGCAGGTCTATTTTTTAATCTTGTGTATTTTATCAAACACTATACTTCTAATTTTTTTCAGATTTTTTCGTAAAATTCGCCACCTTCAAGAAAAAAAAACATTTAGGGTGTTTTTGGGGGGTTTGAACGTGTTTCTCCAATTTTTAAATGTTTTAAAGGACTTAGTTACTTTAATTTACATAAAACTTATAAAAAGAACATTGATATTTTGAAGTCTATAAACTAGGGAAAATCCCCAAAACCACCTAAAACAGTTTTTTGGCAAACTTTACGGAAAAATCTGAAAAAAATTAAAAATAAAGTGTTTGATAAAATACACAAAAAAAATTAGACCTCCAGCCATCTCCAAAAAAAGGTTATAAGCTTTTTTCCAAAAAAAAATTGTTTTGAAGTTGTGTACCTACATTCAACCTACGGATCTATACAAAAATAGACAGGTTTTGTAAAAGCCTCAACTATGCCTATAATTAACGCCGTTAATTTTTTGAGATTTTAAAATTGCACCTAAAAATAAGCACCTAAAAAAAATAAAAACGAAAAATGAAGTTTTTGATGGGGGGAAGGTGGAAGGGGTGGTGGGTTAAAATTACGCTGAGTATTATTTTTAAACACATAGAACTTAAAAAAATGAAAGACTGAATTCTGGGAGTGAGGGAGGGTAGCTTTTAATTTATTTATCCTATGTCCAGCAGTGGACGTGAATTGGTTGGATGATGATGATGAAGTGAAAAGTTTGATGCGCCACTGTCGACGCATGTGCCACTAAGAAGTAACGGCATAGTGCTCATACGTTTTCTTTTAGGTTCTACTATTTAACTTAGCTCCTATGATGCCTTAAATTATTAGCAAATTTCACTTATATCGGCTCCTAGTCTATAAGCATTGTTTAATAAAGGAATTACCCAAGAAGATGGTAATTATCATCATTAAAAGATATTGGCGTTCATGGTGACTATAATCATTGTACAGAATATAATAAATTTTGAATAGGATTTTCATAATATAATCTACTCAAGCTTGCGTTATTATTAAAATATTATATTAAAAGAAAGGACTTTCGCCTATTTCCCAATTTTCTTCATTTTATATATTGGTTCAATGATTTTGCACTAGATCAGTTAAAAAACAGAGTCTTGAGGACCAGATAAAATATCCAATTAACTACTAAAATATGGTAGAGTAGCATTGATAGGGAAGTCACAAAATTCAAAAGATTCTTGAACATATAACAATATTATAACTCCAATAACTGGAGGTTAAATAAGGAGCAGACTTTCAAATCGCACTTTGTCCATATTTCATATTTTTAGGAAATGAGAAAAACTGTCACCCCGTTGAGAATAAAGTTAAAAAACACACAAAATATGAATAGATGTATTTTTATTATTAATTTGCCCTATTTATAAGTCACAACAATGTTATTAGTTTAAAAAAATTGTTTGTGATGGACAAAACGCCATTTGATTGTCTTTAAAGGACAAAATGTAGTTTGATTGTCCCTAAATGATTAAAATAAAAATATGAACTAAAGATGAATTTCTGCTTGTTTGGAAAGCAATATAGAAAATAAAAAAAAAATGATATGACATAATCCAGAAGGCAGCAACATTCTTCCCCAGCTTTACATTGATAACATATCTGGCCTTTTTCAATTACATTTTCACGATACTGATCTTTTAAAATTGGATCTAACCAAGTTAACTCTGGATCTAATGCCAATACAATGCTTTGCCTGATAAACTAACTAAAAACTATGATAAGTTATCCAGTACTATTATGTTATTTTGGTTGAAGTGAAAAAACTTTTTAGAACAGTCCAGTCATTATTTTTATACAAAAGCTCTGTTTTATACAAGCTTTTATTTTCCCCAGCAGTTTGTTTGCATCGAGTTATGATTATTCTTTTGGTTTCACTGATGCCTATAACTTTTTTGAGTGAAAGTGCTGCACGTTTTATGTCATACAAAATCAGAGCCCAGCTTCTGTTACATGGCAAAAAAGCATTGCAAGGCAAATGAATCGCAGTTTGTCCAAAATAGTGCTGTTTATTTGTCGCTCTGTAATGGACAAAATGCGTTTTGTTTGTTTAGGTGATTTTTGAAGCCAAAAATATGCTTGAAATATTACGCTTAGAATGTCTAGGAGTATGTAAATTAATCCGAATCCAACGTCACCTCTAAGTCATAATGTGAAAATATGGACAAAGTGCGATTTCAATGTCTGCTCATCAAATATAGCCATGCATATGTGTAGGAACGGAGATAAGGAATATCCTTTTATATAAAAAAACCTGTAATCTTCTAAATACAATTATGAAACGCACCACCAAAGTGATAACTAATAAAAAGTTAATAGCCTCACTATATTAGCAGATAATAACAAAGTTTTAGATCTGGATGATTATGTAGAAGCGTTGTATTTATTAAACGGCAACTATTGGAAAGTTCGTGATTAGACATCCCGTAACGCGACAGTTCGTAACTACACAAATGGTAACAGACATTTCGTAACGGCGACATTTCGTAACGGCGACGGTTACTAACTATACATATTCATAACGTCAAAATTGAATTATTTTGTGTTTTTGTTAACGTGGAAATTAACTTTTTTTACAGTTACAATTAAAATTACGTTTATTAATTTAATGAACCAGCATCAGGATAAACATTTTTGACACATTTCATATTTCGTGGAGAAATAAATTTTTAAAATTATGTCTTAATATAAATATAGGTAATCTAGTAATGTAAAGTGTAAGAATTTTATTATAGTAAATATTATATTACTATTAAACTGTTTTTATTTATTTCATTATTTTTCACAGTTAGTTTTACTATTTTAAAGTGATAATTCAGGAGAAAAATTTTTAAAAATCTTCACTTATTTCCAATCGGCAATTGTCACTCGTGCCCTTCAAACAAGTTTTCGAAAAATTGTCGCATTATTGTCAATTTATTCTTACTTTCTTGTGATACTAACGTTGATTATTTCACTCATAGAGATTTTGACCAATAGAAAGCTACAAAAATAAAAACTACAGCGGTAATTTTTTTCGATAACTTCCCGTCGTCAAATATTACGTCAGATGCCCTTCGTTGCTACGAAAAAATGAACATTCAATGGCATTAATGACAATTAAATGTTTTACAACTTGTCAAAGATAACACCAGGAACAGGTTTAGCAAATATTCAGGCGAAGATATCAATAAAATATTAGTTAAAATGAGTTAAAAATAGTTTTATTAATAGTTTAATTACACTAAAACTCTTAAAAATTATCTCTTAAAAAATAATTTTAGAGCTCTCGTGTAATTACTATTGATAATGTACTTAATAATTATCTAATTAAAATACTTTTTAGCTGTGTTACTTAACTTTAGCTATACTACCTAATATGTTTTTAATATGAGACATTGTTATTCTTTGCGTCTTGTTTTCGAGAGATATAGATACTATATCAAATTTTACTTTCTCCAGTTCGTATTGGAGGTCCTCTAATCTGTTTTCATTATAAATTGAACTACTACTGCGATAATTTGCAAATTACCTATACATTAAAGTTAATGTAACCGGATATTCGATAACAATTTTCTTACATCTTTAAGAAAGTGTTGTTTTTAAAATTTACCATTAAATTTTTTGGCTTGTTACCCTTTTTTATATATAGTTAAGTTTTCATATACTGCATGTATTTGAATAAAAATGTTATCATAAAGCAGTCTATAAAAATGGAAAATAAAATTCAAACTGTCATGTCAGCCTCAACAGATTTCGTAACTGATGTAGAAAACTTTTACGACCCGCATTGCGGAATTTACGAATATCCTGATATCAGCAAGCCTAAAGATATTTTGGGTAATATTACTTGGGAATACATATCTCCATTAAAATAAAATCCCACCTCGTATTAAATATGAAAATGTTTCCTGTTTATTATTTAAAAACATTTGAATAACGTATATGTCCTAAAACTTTGGCACAAATTTCGGACATCTTGGATAATAAAGCACCCTATGTAACGCACAGCTGAATGTGGCTGAATTTTTATGTTTGTGGGTCACAGTGTTGCCATGCTGTTTTCTATATATTTCTTTCATAATTTCAATCAATGTTAAATGTACCTACAAGAATAATAGAATAATAACGTTTACTTCTTCGTCATTATACTAGGTAAAATGACAAATGAGGTGTCAAATGAAAGCTTATAATCCACGGATAGTAGACTTAGATTGTCTGTCCCTCAAAAAATAAGCGTTATATTGGGGATTTCTAATGTTGACATTAAAAGTAGCACTATTTTTTTTACGTGATTGAAAAGCTAAATTTTAAACTTCGTCACACAACTTTTGCGATTAAACTTTGCAATGCACAAATCCGCACCTTTTTCTTTGAAAAATTCATAACCTTTATCATGATAAGAATAAAAACTTGAGGCAGATACCTTTGTCTTCAGAAATGTTATAGCTATATAGTGTAAAAATTTCAGAAAACAATATTAAATTGGAATAGAGTTGTAGCGAGGTAAACGCAAAAAAACGTGATTTCTTTTTTTTTATTTTTATGTTAAAATTGCGATTTTGACAATGTTCCCCCACATAAAATTCAAAATACACTTCATTTTTGTTTTCAGCACCCTCGAAAATATAAAGTATGAATAAAATTAGCCATTCATCCCTCTGTGGTCAGTATCTCGAAAACTAAGCGCTTTTTTGAGGGTGTCACGCTCGTGTATAATATCACAAAAATTGTAACGTGATAATATGAAAAAATAGATACGGCAACGATGTCACAAGTGATGGTCGGATCGAATGCCAAAATCTACACAGACATATTAGGGTGCTTTAATAGCCAAGATGTCCCAAATTTCATTGCCTTTAATTTTAACAAAAAAGAATGTGTGTGTACTTTGTACGCACGTAAGAAGTTATACTTCTATTATATGATTTCAACGAAATTAATATACTTTAAACAGTTTATTTATATTTTATTTAAATATTAAACTAATTTTAATACTTACTACTTTTCAAAAGATTTTATTAAAACAGTACCAAAAATTAAAAAAATAAAAGAATAAAACACACACAAACACATAGAAAAATGCCACATATGATGTCTGAACAATAATTGTCGGAAAATTTTTTAAATAAATACGTATTTTGATTTTGAATTTAACCAAATTATTTTGATTTTTATAGAATATTGAAATATTGAAATATTAAAATACAACAAAACATAGAGTAAGAAAACAATATATTAGGTGAATATTGACAGAAATTTTGATGGTAATCAAATTATGTAAATCAAAGCATTATTTTGATAGGTTCATTTAAAATTTTCCGCATAGGTAGGTATCTATGTAATTTTATTAGGATACTGAAACATTTACAATTATTACGTACCTGTCGCTTTTAAAAACTATTTAAAAGGTCACTACAATTATAAACTTGCTTTTTTTCTGCCATCACAACAATAAAAACTAATATACACAACATTTGTCGATCCATAATCTCCAACAATTATTGACAGATGATTTTAACACCCAATACGATCCCGTATAACGTTTGAGCGACCCAATATACTGTCATATATAACTATAATTTACTAATATACTGTCGGTGTGCGCATGCGCCAGAGAATGTAAAAATTCACCCTCGTGCCTAAAGAAGTATAACTTCTAAAAGATAATAATATCAAGTTGCATTTGGAAACAAAAGGTTGTTTACTTTGTTTACTGCCAGTTGAGATTTATTTATTTTAAAATTTTAAGATGTCGTATTAATTAGAGATATAAAAAGTATTTACGGGTTGGTTGGGGGTACGCAAAGCTGAAATCTGTCGACTATTCCAGAATGAAAACATTTAATGCGGAACCATTTATGGAACAATAGCAGAATGTGAGCAGGGAATCTTCTTCGTCTTCAGTATATTTGCATCCACTTCTGGTTAAAGGTTATCCCTCGTTTCACACGCTAAGAATATGAACGTATGATGGCTGGAACGCACGATAACATTCCAATAGTGGCTCGAGCAATCCCATGGTAACTTTCACATTACAGAGCGGAAGAGACACCATTGGAATAGTCATTTTGCGTTCTAGCCATCGCACGTTGAAATTCTTGCGACGAAAAGTATTTAAGAAGAAAATAGGAAAATATTAATTCAAAAGTATTTCACTTTGAGTAATGTTATTTACTGCTGACCTACCTACAACTGGATTGACAACAATCGCAACATTCGCAGATGACACAGGTATTATCGCATCTCACACAGACCCCTAAAGAGCTTTGCATAACTTACAAGCCCACTTAAATAAAATAGAAAAATGGTTAAAAAAATGGAAACTAAAAGCTAATGAAACAAAATCCATCGACCCACATTACATATACTATGTGAAGAGATAGCTGTCCACCAGTATACATAAACAACAAACAATTAGTACAAGTAGATACAACCAAATACCTGGACATACATCTGAATAAAAGACTAACATGGAAAAAACATATATTCGCCAAAAGAAAGCAACTTGGACTCAAACTTCAACAAATACACTGAAGACTGTTAATTGAAAATAAATTAGTGGTATACAAAGCCATACTTAAACTCATATGGACCTATGGCCTAGAGCTACGGGGCTTAGCCAGCAACTCTAACTTGGAAATCATACAACGTTTTCAAAATAAGGCATTAAGAACTATAGTAAACGCTCCATGGTACGTCCCCAAGGCAATAATAGAGATACACCTAAAAGTTCCCAGTATCAAAGAAAAGATCAGCAAATACAGAGAAAAGTACGAAGAAAGACTTAGTGCGCATCCAAATAATTTCGGGAGTGAATTGTTAAACACGGAGGGTGAAGTTCGCAGACTGAAGCGTTATAAACCATAGATTTTAGAAAAATTAGACCTATTGTGTAAATGTTAATTTATTTTACTAATGGTACTACTATCTATACATTAGTTGGTAATTTAGAAAGGAAAGTTTTCATTGGAATGTCATAACTTAGGAAAACCATAATTTTAACGGATTGCTTCCAACGGTACAGATTGTTGAATAAATTGGAGTAATAAAAAAAAACGTTGAGTAATTCTGAAATAAAGAAAAACGATGGATTTTATACGAAAAACATAGAAGGATGTCCTGATAATATTAGATACAAACATACAAAATGAGGCATGAAGCTTTGAATAGTCAAAGCTATATTGATAAATGCTTTTTTTAATTATTGCTTCATTTTGTCCACGAACATCATGCTAATGACGGTATTATGTTTTGGCCACACCTAGTAGCATCATGACATTACTCAAGAGTTAACCCTCCAAACTTACCGCAGGCTCGCCCAATAGAGAAATTTTATCTTTACTGTCTAGGAAGGTTTATTGTAGAGGCTAGGAAGCCCACAATTAAGAAAAATGAAGACGGCGGATTTACGAAAAACTGAGAGAAATTGATCTGCATTGCTGAATTCCGTCCACTACCTCATGAGAGACATTCGAAAAAATTTGTGTCTAGTAAAGCCATAGACATATTAAGGGTAGACAAGGCATACTGGGCAAAAAAGCGTAACGTGGAAACAATCGATCGGTGGTCTATCTATCTCTTTTAACCAAGCGATCCCGCGCATGTGACAGACAAAGATGGCTAGACCACTCAATCCTTAATATTGGCGTTACACCTCGATGCACAGAGCGGCCCATACCTTGACTAATCTACTAGTTATTATATCTATGAGTAAAGCAGAATGAACCACTATAATTCGATATATAGTTTAATTAAGTATTGAGTTGTAATAACTATACATACCTACTATCACAATACTATCACACTATACTATCACAATAAAGATGCATTAGAAATAAACAAACCAAGGCACGTTGAATGTTACAAGAACATTTGTAACATTGTAAATCATGATTTGGAATCTTATTGTGATTTTAGTATAGTTAGTATTTAATTCAATTTCTTCATTAAAAAAAACGATAAATATTTTGTGCCAAAATTTCTTCACATACGTTATGAAGGAATTATGTACCTAAGAATGTCTTTATTTCCTTCACAAATAAGCAAATAAATCTTACCATTTAAATGTACAATATTTTATCTACTGTATGTCACGTATATTTTATTATACACAGTTATTGTTTTCCTATGAGTGTGTCAATATAGGATTTTAATAAATAATGTTTGTTAATAAAAGAGTGAGTCCTTTTTCTCTAAGCTCGTATTCCTGGCGCCACTTTAATTTATTGTTTTAAATTTTACACATAAACATTTTGTAATATTTCATACACAGTAGGTGAAAATGAAAGGAATAAATTCGTTATTTCATAATCCGGTGACTTTAAGGAAAAATCCCGAAACAGGTGGTTTTTTATTTTAAATTATGATGTTTTGGCGTATTACAAATATCATGCTAGTGACGTCATTAATCTGGGGCGTGTTGATGCAATGATGATTTGTTTTAATAAGAATAGGGGTCGCGTGATGGCTCATCTGAAAGGTTATTCAATTCTCTATATAGTAGTGTATAATTGACATACATTAACATAATTATTTATGCAGGGTGTCCAAAAAATTTCTTTTAAATTAAATTAATTGACACAAAAGAGAATGTATGTAATAAAACTTATTTAATTCAAAATACATTTTACTGCTATCAGAAAACAGGAAAGATGTTTATTTGATATATAAACATTGTTGTTAAAAATAAAAATTGACCTGTTTCGGGATGGTTCTTTAAAGCGGCTGGCTTACGAAATAACGAGTGTATTCCTTGCATTTACACCATACTGTATATTTCATGATAACTATTGTATACTACGCAAATAATACTAACCAAACAAAATATACCTGCTTTTCAATAGATTTACCTTCATGAAAAACAGAACTGAAGCTATTATGTATGTATACAAGCACAAGCCACAAGCAAGAATACGAAGTTTGTAGAAAAGAAAAACAAATAATGGGAAAAACAATGTAAACACATTAACTCATTCCCAGTAGCGGGTGACGATTGTAGCTCAGCGGCTAAGATACTGTATCTTAGCTGTATCAGATACTGTATCAGACACTGTAAGATTTGTAATAGTTTGACATTAAAAACTCTGCTTACGTTCAAGTGATTTTTAATATAGTCTAATATTGTTAAGAATCGTTAGTATAGCTAATTTTGAAATTTTAGTATACAGGGTTGGTCGAAACTCGGAATGAATATTTTCTTAGTTTTCTTAAATGGAACACCCTGTATTTTGGTATTGTAATGAAATGATATTTCATGGTACTTTTTTATTTTATAAGTATACCTAACTGCTTTAATTTGTGAGTTATTGGTGATTCAAGCTAAACATTAATTGCAACAAAAAATACGTAAAATTTCATTAGGTTGGCCGTGAAAATATTCAATCACAAATAATTTTTCAGAAATAAATACATATTAATCCAGACTGATCCTTAAAATTACCAATAATGGTTTAGCTATCGAAATACCTACGTAGTTAAGATTGTTGGTGCGATTAACAATTAAGCACAAATTAAAGCAGTTAGGTGTGTGAGAAATAAAAAAGTACCATAAAATATCATTTCATTACAATACTAAAATACAGGGTGTTCCATTTAAGAAAACTCAGAAAATACTCATTCCGAGTTTCGACCAACCCTGTATACTAAAATTAAAAATTTAGCTATACTAATGATTCTTAACAATAGTAGACTATATTAAAAAACATTTTAACGTAAGTAGAGTTTTAGATGTCAAACTACTACAATTCTACGGGGTGTAAATATTGCTACGAAATTTAAAAAAACGTAATTATCTTTTAAAATACCCTGTATAACATTACAAAACCTCATATTTTAAGAAAGAAGACATCGAAGAGAATCCAAAAATGTGAAAATGTACAAGGTGTTCTATTTAAAAAATCGAAGTTATAAGCAACTTCCTAGGTAGTAAATAGATGAAAATATTTTCATTAAATAGATGACCCTTCAAAACCCCATAATTCAAATTTTCATGATTCTGTTGCCTTTAGTTCTCGAGATATTTCTAATAGGCCCTTTATTTGTCTCACCGTGTATACAATGTACAGTGTTATCTCACACTTATTTCTGGTAGAATCACCCTCTAAGAACTGTTTCTGTCAGTTAATTGCAACCTTCCTTTAAGAAGCACGCGTCCTTGAATACCTTTAACTAAAATATCTATATTATATTGAATTGAAGCCGAAAACACGTTTCCTGAGTACCACATGATACATACATTTCACTTACTATCTACTAGTACTTAAAACTTGTCTTTGGCAATTTACTAAACTAAAAACGTCATTAACATATTTTCAAATCACGATTGCACTTATTAATTCAATTTGGTGAAAGTAGAATACTTTAGTGTAGTGTCGTGCTGTTGATTACTCTACAGTATTATTTTGTGATTGATATACTCCACGATTTCTTTAACTGCATATGTGAGAAATATAATTACAATTTAATTTGCATAATTATTGATATTAAATAGAAATAATAATTCGGTCAACTTAGACATCAAAATAGTTGGCAAATAACAAAAATTGCCGGAGAGCCAAATTTTGGTGGAGAACTAGAGTTTACCATAACAAATAAAGTTTTAAAAGTCCCCATCGATCCCATGTGTGCAACAAAAGTTATTCGGGGTCAAAGGTCAAAATTTGAGATTTTTTGGATTTTTCTCGAAAACGGTAAGTTTTATAAAAAAAAAAACATTAAACCAAAGTTGTAGATCTTACATTCTCTACAAAAATAATCCTTACAATTTTTTTCATAAGAGTTACCATTCCTGAGATATCGCGATTTTAAAAGTTACTTTATACATTATATGCACGTTATGGTAGGGGAGCAAAGTATGCTAAATGTGCAGTCACTCGAGCGCTTTGGGGACCTATTGGGTTGTGATTATTAGGTCCTAAAACCAAAAAAAGTTAAGTAAAATTTTCCATTTTAGCGGGCGCTTGCCATTTTTTAATTTAATTTTCCATTTCCATTAATCGTTTTTTCCGAATATAGCGCCATCTATCCATAATTCGAAAAAATGTTCCGAATAAAAGTTGCTTATTTTTATGCAGAGAATTCAAATCTGCAATAAAAAATGGGGGCTCCCATTTAAGATTTTAAAGTAACCCCCCACCCCACCTCCGTGGGGGGTCGCGTTTGATACCATTCGATATATTTTTCAAAAATATTAAATAAGTGTATTTTGCAGTTTTTCGATCTGATGTTTATTTTGCTAAATATCGCGGGATTTGTATTTAAAATTTAAAATTTACCCCCCACCCCTCTCTGCGAGGGTCGTGTTTGGTATCTATCGATAGATTTTTGAAAAATATTGAACGTGTAGTTTTTAGTTTTTCGATCTGACGTTCATTTCTCGAAATATTCGCCTTTTCCTTGTGAAATTTTGTGACTCACCAATTCCCTTACGCCCCGCTCAAATCGTCAGATTTTTTAAATATACACTGTTTTGCATGTACTTAACTTACCTTATCTTAATCTGACAATTTCGAGTATTTTTAAGGATAGATTTTTTTTTTCGGGCCCCCCTAAACGAACTCCCCTGTGTTAAGAGCCAATATATGGCAGAGGTACATCTGCAGGGCACCACGTTTCTCCCCATATGATAATCTGACGCGCTCGAGTAACTGCAAAAATCCCCGCTTGGGCTCCCCTACCATTATAAGCCACGTATATGCATAATGTGGCACTTAAGACAAGTATAAATGCATATTTGTGTCTCTTTTATATAATATTAATATATTATACTATTCTGAAAATATTTCTTCAAAAGATAATCAGTCCCAAACTGAATTTCCTCTATCCACGTGGCCTTCGTAAACAATGGCTACAGTATTGTCCGTAGGTCTTGTTCATATTATCTGTTTCTTTTACAGTGACAGTGGTATTTGACGGCTACACTGACTCGACAAAGAATATTAAAGCTGGAGAACAACGTCGTCGAACTACAAAAACATCATCGGGTTCCGAGATTATCTTTGATGAAAATATAACAGTTCCAGCGAATCAACAACAATTTTTCGCTAACATTAATAATAAATCTCGTTTCATTTCCATGTTAACTGACAAATTAACAGCTGCGAATATTGAAGTGAAACAAGCTAAAAGTGACGCAGATGTCCTTATAATTGAGACAGCAATTGAAAATTTTAAGGCAACAAACACAACAATTGTAGTTGGTGAAGATGTTGATTTTTTAGTACTGCTTACTGCAAGGACTCCAGTAGATAAAGTTATTTATTTTCTAAAACCTAGAAGGGCTCAACAGCGAACAGAGATATATTCTTCGAAAAGTTTATCGACTTATCCCAAATGCCAAAAGTACATTTTTACATGCGATAACCGGCTAAGACACTACGTCAGCAATGTACAGAAGAGGCAAAACGTCAGTACTTAAATTATTCGAAAAAAAAAAAAGATTTGACTGACTGCTGTAAAGTTTTTACAGAACTTGATTCCACACCGCAAACAATAATTACGGAAGGAATTCGCTTTCTTCTTGCGGTTTATGGAGCTCCAAAAAAATTAGTTGTCTTGATAAATACCGATCCTTAACTTTTGTAAAAAATACGCGAAACAAGAAACAAGTACAAGTATCATGTCTTCCTCCAACATCAGCATCTGCTTTTCAACATTTGTATCGAGTATATTATCAAGTTCAAACATGGCTAGGCAATGAACTGAATCCAGAAGACTGGGGTTGGAAATTAATAGATAAAACTCTGGAACCGATTAAAACCTTACTCCCACCTGCTCCAGAAAAACTCCTTAACACTATTTTTTGCAATTGCAAAAGAGGTTGTAGTGCCAAATGTGGATGTAAAAAAGTCGGGTTGCTGTGTTCTCTAGCGTGTACCAACTGCCAAGGTCAGTCTTGCTCAAATGTCCAGTTTAGTACAACAGAGGAAGACTCCTGTGATTTTAATGAAGAGATCAATGAGTCAGTCACATTTGAACAATTTTTTGAACAATTTTTGAACATCCAGCAAGAGGAAGAGGAAGAAGATGAAATAGAAGAAGACTTGACTGTTGAAGTAGACTTTCAAGGATATGAATCTGATTAAAATATCTAAAGAAATGAAAACAATAGTTAACCTAATAATCAATAGCAATATCAATAATCAATATCAATAATAAGGTAATATCTAGAACTTGACCGGTATTGTTTCCTTAAATTATCCTAAAATTGTCAAAACAGTTAGTGGAGTAGCAGAGGCGTAGCTACCGCCGTATCAGCCGTATCAGCCGTATCAATTATACGGGGCCCCCGACATTCAGGGGCCCCAGAGCGGCATGTTGACACAAAATTCCATTCAAAAAATTGAACAAAATATTCTACAATTATTTCACTTTTAAAACGCTTTGAACGGTGTATATTGTTTGGATATCGAAATTTTCGTGAAATGGATACTTTATCTATAAGTATATAAACTATATTTATGTACAGGTACCTATCTATTTTCTGCCTTTTGCCTTTCAGTAACTACAGAGCTTTTTTGTTTTCAAGCTACTTTTTATTGTCTATTCACCGTTGGTTGTATGTGAGACATTGTATAATGTATAATGCCAAATTGCAATATTTGTAATCGCTTTACCTTTGAATATTTGAAACATTGAAACACTGTGTATTGTTTGCGTATATTTTCGTGTAATCTGTTCTTTATCTATAAATTGTATTTAGGTATATCTATGTACTTGCCGGTCGCTCGCCGTTAAAGTACAGAGCTTCTTTGTTTACGTTAATTTTCTATGTCCATTTACCTTTGGCTTGAAAAAACTGAATCTGTTTTAAAACAATGTCAACAATTCAAATCTATTTTTCGACTTTGGTTTACTACAGTGTGTTAGGTTTATTATTATTATCTATATTTGGGTTTTATACGCAGAACTGATTAGTTTCTAAGGTTGTATTATTATTATGCAATTTGCAATTTATTTAACCCTATATTGAATGAATTTTAAATATGCAAACTAAAAATGTTTTTTTCGTTTTACCTGGCTTTAATTATGAACATAAATGATACCATAATTTAATGTTTGAGTCGGCCCCCCTTTTTTTGAAAATTCGGAATGTGTACTGTAAGCAACAATATGCAATTAAACTACATTTATAAGATAAAACAAAAATTTTGTATCCCCACTTTTTCGGTTTTTTTTTGATTACACTGCTTTATACTGCTTCTTCCTTTGAAAGGAACATATTTAGATGGTTGTCTAGTATTGTCGCTCATAATATTTTTTTATAGCCTCAAATTGATTCACAGACATTACATCGGCTACTTGGGTAATCATAGGCGTAACCAGGGGGGTTTTGGGGTTATAACCCCCCCCCCATTGGGACGTACTTTGAGGTCTATACGCTTAACACCATACCCGCTAGAGACCTTCCAGTAGTTGTAACCCCCCTTAGGGCCTTTGTAACCCCCCTTAGGGCCATGCTGGTTACGCCGTTGTGGTTAATCCTCGTTTTTGGATTCCAAAACATTGGTTGTTGCAGTGGTTCATATAGATAGACGTGTAGCATGACATACCAATAAATTGTTCAATTTCATTTTTTGTTACACCAAGTGGCTTATTTGGACTTTGTTGAATACTATATAAATTTGACTGCTCTAAAAGAGTTCCAATCAACTCATCAAAAAATTTAGTAAAGTATTCTATTGGTTGTTTTATTTCATTTGCCGTAGGTACATTTACCTTTCCACTTCGGAATAGGTAATGCAATTTTTTTTTTACAAAAATAGGTTTTGTACATACAAGCAGGTTTTGTTTACTGTCATCAGAATCATCTGGCACTGGTCTTATAACAACATTTTCATTTCTGTTACTCCGATTTCCACAGAATCGATTTACACTAATTTCAGATAGTTCCATGATTCAATTGCATAAAGTTGCCTCAAAGCAGCACCTGTTTACAACTTGATTTGTGATTCTTCTTTTATATTTACAATTATAAAATTACTAGGAATTACTTCCCTCACATAAGCTTATTACAAAAAGTATCCAATTTTACGTTCAAAAATGGTGTACAACAAGAAAACAAGTTGAAAGATCTTCTACCTCTCGCTTATATAACACACGCCTGGCAACGCCCGCCAACTTTTGGCGCGAAAACTTGGCTTGACATAATGACGTAGAAGTTTGCGTGATTACATAGATAGAATGTATCTTTCAGAACACAACATGCAGTTTAAATTCACTTAATAATTAAAGGTTAGTTTTCTAACACAAGTTAATTTTGGTGTTGCCTTAAAGCAACGCTATGCAATATAGGGTTAAATTTTGCAATGTACAGGGTGTTTCATTAATAATTGGAAATAATTTTACTGTGGATTCCTGGGCTCAAAAATATTAAGATTTAACCCAAAAACAAAAAACGAAAACTGGCACGTTTATTCCAGAGATGAATCGATTTCATCAATTGCGAATTTCTAGTACCGATCATATTCGTCCGTTTTGGGTAGGTCAACTGATATTTTATCGCATTATTTTTTGTGTGCTTAATTTTGAAGCGTTTTGACACTAGATTATTAAATTAGAGGTATTCTAGTACTAAAAGTTACTCTCTCTTTAGATCGATAAAATACCCCGTTTTTTTTATTTTTTTTTTAAATTTTGCTCAAATTCAAAAAACGAATCATTTTCAAATCGATTTTCCTACAAGACGGTGAATCCTACCGACTTAAAGTAAGAGTAACTTTTAGTACTAAAATACCTCACGATTTAATAATCCAGTTTCAAAAATGCTTAAAAGTTAAAGACAAAAAAGTTATGCGATAAAATATCCGTTGACCTACCCAAAGAGGACGCATATGACCGGTACTAGAAATTCACAATTTATGAAATCGATTGATCTCAGGAAGATAAATAGACGTTCCAGTTTTTGTTTTTCTAAATAGAAATGTTTTAGAGGTATTTAAAAAAAACTGATCAAAAGTCACCATCTTTAAAGAACTCCAGCTTCCTTAGGAAGCATTTTCGGAGTAGGTGATTTGGGTTAATCCTTAATATTATGTTGAGCCAAGGAATCTACAGTTAAAATATTTCCAATAATTAATGAAACATCCTGTATTATTTTGTTTGATATCATTATCTTTTATTTTGTAATAATATTGACGATTTTTGTAATTTCAGTAAACTGTATATGCAATTGTTTTTTTCCTAATCTTCGTAACACTCCACAAAATTGTAAAACTTTCAGTGACAATAAAGCATATTTCTATTCTATTCTATACAAGCGTTTTTTTTTTGTTGAAAATTTTTTTAGCACTATGCCATATCAATGGTGAAAAAGGGCCCCGCGACAAACTTTGATATGGGGCCCCTGTGGAGTTAGCTACGCCACTGTGGAGTAGGCCTACAGGGGAAACCAAGGTAAAAAAACGCGCCGAGTACACTACCTCACAGGTGGTGTGGAAACGTGTGCATATCATGTAAAATGTGACTCTTAGAATCGCTATATCTCAGGAACTGCAACTCTTAGGAAAAAAATAGCACGGACTATTTTTGTAGAGAATTTTAAGATCTACAACTTTGGTTTAAGGTTCTTTTTTATAAAACTTACCGTTTTCGAAAAAAATCCAAAAAATCTCAAATTTTGACCTTTGACCCCGAATAACTTTTGTTGCACACATGGGATCGATGGGGACTTTTAATACTTTATTTGTTATGGTATACCCTAGCTCTCCACCAAAATTTGGCTCTCTGGCAATTTTTGTTATTTCAAATGTCTATATAGACCGGGTTATAAAGATTTTGGTAGATTTTGGCTTTGTGTTTTCAATGATAGGTTTGTAAGAACGTCACGGACATGTTCCAATTTTTGCTTCTGAAGAATACGTTGTAAAAATATAAACAATGTAGACATTGAGCCGTTGAGCATAGAAATGTTTTATCCTTGTGTTAATATTCTTTGTTGTTTGTATCATACCTAATATTAAATGGGAAATCATTTGATCGAAGAGTATCTTGAATACTGGGACATTATATATGCAATCGTGTTGAATTATTTTATGAAGGTCATGTCAGACATGAAAATTTACCCGTATTAACAACTATTAAAGTTAAATTGCTGGAGACAGACACTAGTTCTTCACAAACGATTTTATTTTTGTGTAAACCACACAAAGAATCGGTATTCATAATCAATAATCACATTCTCTTTTAAATGGCGGGTTAACATTTGTCCAATCGATTTAGTTTTGATTTTTGTTCTTCTTCTTTAATTGCCGTCTTGAAACCGGACGTTGAATATTGAGATATCATCATCACTAAATTTACTATTTCTATTGCTGCTCTGAAGAGTTCTATTGTACTGCAGTCAAGGGCGGATCCGGGGAGGGGCCATGGACCCCTCGGAGAATTTAAAAAAATATAAATTTAATATTTGCAGTTCAAATGTTTTTAGTTTTAAACACATGTATATGTACAAAACTGGAGATAAATATATTATTTTCTGGACTAGAATTAAAAAAAAGCCGTAACGAAAGCTTTAAGAATGACATAGGATGTTTTGCAAATTAAAATGTTGATAATTTTACAAAGTGTCAATTTTTAGAACGACCTTGGCTTCCATCAAAATCGTATCAATTTCCATATTCTGTACACACAAAGAATACAAAAGAAATAAAGCATTATTTGGGTCACTAGCACTTAGAACAAAGGAGTTGATTGGTACTTTCGCTGCGAAAGAAAGTTTCGCACAGTCAAAAGGGATTGTTTATTAAGTATTGCGTTTTATTTTTCTAACGAAAAATATGGTCACAATAAAGGGATGATAGCCCAAAGTCTTGTCATGAAACCTTCAACATCTTTCACCAAACTCATGGTCAAAGACGGAGCCATACAAACCCACGAAAAAACATCATACCACAAGGAGTGCGTTCAGGTTGGGCTGGATTTTCTACAAAGTTATCGCAACCCGCAAATGTCAATTATTAACCAGATAGACTCTCAGAGGTCTAAATAGGTACAAGAAAATAGAGAAAGACTACGACTAATAGTAGAGTCTATAGTGTTTTTAAGTCGACAAAATATTCCTCCAAGAGGCCATCGTGATCATCATAGCCTTCTGCTTCTGGGCGAAGATGCTGGACCTAATAATGAGGGGAATTGTTAAGGGTTAAAATCGCATCAGGAGATAAGACTCTTAAATAACACCTATATACAGCATCTTCTCGAGCAACATACATTAGTAGCACCAGTCAAAATCAATTAATAACATGTCGTGGTGAAGAAATACTTAATTGAACAAATAATGAATCAGGTTCAAAGTGCAAATTTTTACTCTGTCATGTTTGACGAAATGACCGACGTACCCCACATGGAACAGCTTTCTCTAAATTTGAGATACATACACAATAACAACATTCGTGAAGATTTTGTCAAGTTCATTGACGCTTATGAGAACATAAAAATAATTAGTGAAAATCAGAAAGAGGGGAAGAACAAGGCCTGACAGAAGAAGCGTTGGGAAAAATAGTATTAAACTTGTTGAAAGAACTGCACTTGGATTCGAAGAAATGTGTAGGAATCTTTAGTGACTTTAATAATGCTTTAATAACGATAAGTTTTAAATGTCTTTATGGCATTGAAAAGTGTGTGAAAAGTGCCTTAAAACTTACCATTGTAACCCAATTTTTTAAAAATTATCCCCAGACCCTCCGGTACCCCTCTTGAAAGAAAGTTTCCCACTTCCACTAGTTTCATTTCTTTTTATCTCACAACTTAATATGTTTTCCATCTTTTGCGTTATTTTGGCGGTTATTAGTGCGCTCATTACTGTATAAGTACTGTAACGAACGATGCAGAAACTTGATGGTGAAGTTATCACGAATTTGAATAAATTTTGAAAATTTTCTGTTTCAATAAAGAATTTTTTCGAAAGAAATTTTTTATTTTTCTTTAACCTTCCGTGACTAACATTGGGTCTGTGAGACCGACCAGTTCGAGTTTTTACGATTATATCCAAATCGTTCGGTATGACTCTTCGCCGCCATCAGTAGCTGCCTGATTTAGATGCCTGTTTTTAGTGTTGAAGTTTGAGTCTTCAGTGTCAACTAATTATGCAATTATCGGCAAATCTTGTCTCAGAGACCCATGTTGGACCCATGATCTACTTGATGAAAAAAATATTTAGATTAACGAAAGACCGTGCCAACAAGTGCTGATAATTTAGTAACCCAATTGCAAGGAGTAAAATGTGAACGTAGGTACAAGAAAACAGCAATGGAAATATTGAGGTTGTTTTTGACAAATCAGATGTTATGTGATTGTTTTATTTTCTTTGGTACTTTGTTAATGTTAAAGAGGTTTAATAATTTAAAAATAGGTATCATTTATGTTTAATTTTACTCCTTCAGGGCAGGGGGTAAGTACAATCCTACGGTTGAAAGTGTGTCAATGGAAACATTTTTTTTATGTCGGTCTCTGAGACCCGATGTTAGCTTTAATGTTCAGAAAACCTTAACAAAAATGGAGGTTATAAATTAAATCACATATTCTGGGACCAAAAATAGTTCGATACCTAACTTATTTTAGTACTTACAAATGAGCACATAAAAAAGTTACAGCCCTTTGAAGTTATAAAATGAAAATCGATTTTTTTCATTACATATATCGAAAATTACTAAAGATTTTTTATCGAAAATGGACATGTGGCAATTCTTATGGCAGGAACATCTTAAAAAAATATAGTGAAATTTGTACACCCCATTTTATCGCTCCCATCTCTAATAGTTTTATTTCTTTTTATCTCACAACTTAATAATTATGTTTTTTATCTTTTGCGTTATTTTTCCGATTATTAGCGTGCTCATCACTTGGTACATACAAACTAAAATAAACGCATAATGCAGACAGTTAAAAGTTTATTTTTTTATAATGTTTTTAATGCTGTAGGTACTACATAATATGCAATTCGTTAATTACTAATAATATAGGTTTAACCAGCAACGCAAAACAAATTATACTGACTCAAACAGAACTAATTAATTATAATTGATGTTTATTTTGTTGGCAACTAAATATTGGAACATGATTATTTATTTTAAAAGGGAGTAATATCGTCCTTGCTGGAATTGACTCGACTAACGATCTGCACTGGTAAAATTAATGCCAAATATGCTATTTTTTGGATTAAATTCGTGTAATGTTTGTTGTGGGTTGTTACTTAGTATCTGTTTCATTTTACTGTTTCAAAGACATTTAGGTCTGTACTATTAGAAGGCCAAGGAAGGACCTTTATGTTGTAATTGTGTGTATTGTACCCTCGGAGATCCGCGGAAAAAATTTACACCCAAAATAACAAAATTCAGTTTGGCAACACTGTGTGAATGTTGATAGTAACATATCCTTTTTAAGATGAAACATAACTGTAATTTAGTCCAAACAAATTAATATATTTTTTTTTTCAACAAAAATGAGATTTTTCAACCAAATAATGTTTCAAATATGATATGCAAAATAATTTTTAATTGGGTTCTACTAATGGGCCTGCTCTTTTTGTCATTAAAGTAAAAAAACTTTAAATTTCACTCATTAAATAATTATTGTCCGGTTATCGTCTTAATTATTTTAACTGTACTAATATCCGTCGAGTAATTCTGAATGATTAATAGGTTGTTAAAACATTTTATCTGTAGCGGCTTCTGGAATATCTTAAAAATATCGAATTTCATTGAAAAAATGCGCATATCCCACCGATCTTCGCTTCGACAATACTGTTTTGAAGTATTTGTTGATATGCCTTCTTCTTCTTTTTGTGCAGACATGACTTTGTCTAATTTTTTCAGTAAGCATCCAGTAAGTTGTTCTATCGTTTTCGTGGTCTTCCAACTGATCGACTTCCTATTGGGAAACAGTCTCTCGCTGTTCTTACTACTATATTTGTTGTCATTCGGCTTATGTGGTCATTCCATTCTACTTTTCTGTTTCTTACCTAGTTATTAATGTTCTCCACCTTATACTTGCATCTCCATCGTATATCTGTACTTCTAGCTCTGTCCCATATGGTCTTACCATCGGTATTTCGAAGTGTTTTCATATCTGCTGTTACTAACATTCTTTTCATCCTATCTGTACCAGGTCATGTTTCTGCGGCATATTGCATTATTGGTCTGATGTATGTTTTATAAATTCTGCTTTTCATTTATTTTCCGATACCTATTTTTATTCCTCCATATTGTTTCATTCAGGTATCGTGTATCTCTAATTGCTCTATTCACTGGACCTTCCACTTCTGTTTCGAGCTTTCCGAAGCTAGATAGTGTGATATCTAGATATTTATATTTATTTATCCATCACAATGCGGCACGGCTGAACAGCGACACGCAGTCACTCGTTCCTCGCTGCTATGGTGGACGCCACTTCACCACGGTGACGTCCGCCTAGGCACAGTTCCAACTCAAAATACGGAGCATCTCTGCCAATCGAGCCATTGCTAGTTCAACACGCTAGCAACGACTGATCTTCTCATTCTCCTGGCTCGCTTTAAATATGCTCTCGATGCCACTACTCCTTCGGTTTCCCCCAGCGGTGCAATGCGCCAACACGGATGCTCCTACGGTCGTCTTTGGTCGACCGGCCCATCGCTCGCTCTGGCATCATATCCTTACAATTTAATATCTCTCACTCTCTCTGTCAGGCCATTGAGTTTTCTTAAATATTGACTCTAGAGCTGCCGTGAACAATTTAGGTGAAATATTGCCTCCTTGTCTTATTGTCCTCGACATAAGCTGAATTGTTCCGTGTCTTCGTGTACTCGTATACTTGATGTAACGTTCTCATAGATATTTTTCATTAGTGACTTGTACCTGAAGTCTATTCGGCTTTGCATTAAGGCTGCCAGTACTGTTTCAAACTCTTCTTCTTCTTAACGTGCCCTATCAAGTCCCCTTGACGTTGGCGATTAACATGGCGAAACTGTCTCTGTCTCGAGCTATTCTAAATAGGTGTTCTGCTTTCTTTATTCCTGTCCACTCCCGGATATTCTTCAACCAAGAGGCCTGCTTTCTACCAATTCCTCTGCGTCCTTCGATTTTACCCATCATAATAAGTTGAAGAATATTATACCGGTCTCCCCTTACTACGTGTCCAAAATAGGCCATCTTTCTATATTTGATGTTATCAAGCAGCTCGCGGGTAGCGTTTGCTCTCTTAAGGACTGCCACATCTGTGCAGCCACATTTCAAAGGCCTCCAAACGGTTAATGGTGGATATTTTTAATGTCCATGCTTCGACACCATACAAGAGGACTGACCAAATGTAGCATTTAATCATGCGCTTTCGAAGTTGAAGTTGCAAGGTATCATTACAGAAGAATGACCTCATTTTTAAAAATGTCGTGCGGGCTATCTCGATTCTACATTTTATCTCTTTATCTGGATCTAGTTGTTCAGTAATATGGCAACCAAGATATTTAAAACTGGGTACTCTTTGAATCATATGACCATCAACATATAACCGTGAATCTTGATGGGCCAAACGGCTAAATACCATGTACTTTGTTTTTGAACAGTTTATATTTAGGCCAAACTCTCTTCCCACTCTGTCAATGGCATTTAAAAGGTGTTGTAATCCATTCATATCATCACTTAAAATAACTGTATCGTCTGCATATCTGATTGTATTTATCAGAATTCCATTAACCTTCACACCCCATTCCAAATTATGCAGCGCTTCCTTAAATATTCTATCTGAATACAAATTGAACAACAGTGGGGACAGTATACAACCCTGTCTGACGCCTCTTTGTATTTTGCATATTTCTGTTGATTTTCCATTTATGCAAGCTGTCGCTGTTTGACGCCAGTATAATTTTTCTATGATTCGTACATCTTGACTATCAACTCCTTTATCCTTTAGTATTTTAATTAATTTGTGATGTTGTACTCGATCAAAGGCCTTCTCATAGTCAATGAATACAGCAAAGACGTCTTTCCTTTGATCTCGGCATTTCTGCAATAACACATTTAGTGCAAAGAGTGCGTCCCGGGTTCCCAGTCCATTTCTGAAGCCAAATTGTGTTTCATCCTGGTCTTCTTCACATTTATCTCTGATTCTACTGTGGATGATACGTAGAAAGATTTTCAAGGTGTGGCTCATAAGGCTTATCATTCTATAGTCGCTACAGTTTTTCGGACGTTGTTTTTTTGGTAGGGTTATGAATTCGGACTTTAACCAATCTTCAGGGATATCACCAGTCGAATAAACATCATTGAAAAGTTTAACTAGTATTCCAATGTTTTCCTCATTTATGAGCTTCAACATTTCTGTAGGTATGTTGTCGGGACCAACGGCTTTCTTGTTTTTTGCCAATTTTATAGCATGCTGTATTTCTGATTTTAGTATTTCTGGTCCTTCACCTTCATCTAAAGTGTCCAGTTCTTCGGGTCTATCATCATTATACAGTTCATTTATATAATTATACCAGGTAGTTCGGATTTCGTGTTCGTCTATTATCATTTTTCCCGACGAATCGGCTATAGTATGTGGAGTTTTCTTATAATAAAGACCAGCTACTTCTCTAACTTTTTTAAACATATTAAACGTATCATGTTTTTCATTCAACTTTTCTAATTCCTTGCATTTATCCTCCATCCATTTTTCTTTAACTACCTTTACTTTCAAACTCTACATAATCAAAAGTCTTCTCGTAATATATGCAAAAATGCAAGAACCAGTGGTATGTTGTACTCGATGCATTTTTCAATGGTCTTAGGCCTTTCGTTCCCCAAGGGAAAATATAATTTTTGTAAACTATGAGTACACTTCTAAATTAGCTGTAAGTAATTCAACTTCATAAAACTTTAATCCAGATTTAAAGATTTACTTGCTGCAGCATTCCCTTGACAAATGTAATCCAGTTTCATAATTCCATTCAGCTCTTACTTGCCTTAGAGTTTTTCTTCAATCTTTTTTTACAAATATTCTCATGTTCCTGTAAAAAACTCGTTTTGGGCGATATGGGATTTTACCTTTTGTATTAAGATACTTCCTGTTTCTTAATAATGCTTAATTATATTCCACTCTGTAATTTTAAGAATATTAAGTGCACCTGCCACTTCACGATTTATTTTATTGCGGCAATAATTTTTAATCAACAGGTCACGAATTTTTAAATTGATTGATATACCACCCACAATCTTCTTGAAATAATACAGCGATTCACTTATTTGGATAAGAAATTAACTATAGAATATATTGACGTTTGTTTTGGAGTGTCGTTTTCTCAGCCTACTTGTCCTGTGTTGTTTGGTTTTTAGCAGTTAGGTCCTACTGTCCCACTATTTGGTTGTCACTGATTTTTACATAATATGGGTTGTATAAAAAATATCTCCTTCCTTTTTTTGTATAGACATAACTGTCTGTTTTTTCAATGTGCCTCCAGTAAGTTGTCATTCCATTGTTTTCGTGCCCCTGCAACTGATCGTCTTCCTCTGAGGGAACCGTCTCTCGCCGTCCTTACTATTCTATTTGTTTTCATTCGGCTTATGTGTTCATTCCATTCTACTCTTCTGTTTCTTACTCAGTTATTAATGTGCACCACCTTGCATCTCTGTCGTATATCTATACTTCAACTAGTTGACATTCAACTCTCAATATGTGAGGTGCATCCCTTTCACATTACATCCGCGTGGGTTAGGCACAGCACATACGGTGAAACGAGACTGCAACGAAACCCTTTTGAAATCCATAGTTTGAAACTTGTTTCAATCGTTTACCACACACGCCGCAACCTCAAACCTCACAATCATTTCAGTTTTCTGTGAGAACATACATCTGTAAAATGTCTTGTTCAATAGATGAAGCAGTATAGTGGTTGGTGGTTATGGATTTATATCTTCGACAAAGAAAATGGCGCAAAAGAAGAACTGTGTGGATACATCCCTACATTGTACATTGAGAATTGAGAAGAATATCAGTTGTATGTCTGTGACTGTCAAAGAACTACAAGAAACTGATAGAAAATCCATCGATTGTTATCCTATGGGTAAAACTACATATCTAGAACTTAATGAAATAATGACACCTCAGCTGTAGAAACACAATATTAATGTGAGGGAATGTGTGAGTTCTCAAGAACGGCTAATAGTATCACTTAGCACTAATTAATAATTAATTAAACAATCAATTATGTTAATTATCATAATGATAATTAACATAATTGATTACAATCAACTGATTGACGTACGAATGAGGGGTGTTGTTATTTGATGGTTGTTAAGGGGACTTAATTATAATCAACTTCTTGATTAGCGTTCGAACAACCGGCCCTTAGTATTAGTATTTTAATAAACTTTTAAAAGTATTTTAAAATATTTACTTAAGTATATCAATGATTAAAATAAGAATGATGAAATGACGAAATCAAATGTTTATCAATTAATTAAACATTATGGTAGGGGAGCCCAAGCGGGGATTTTTGCAGTTACTCGAGCGCGTCAGATTATCATATGGGGAGAAACCTGGTACCCCGCAGATGTACCTCTACCATATATTGGCTCTTAACACAGGGGAGTTCGTTAAGGGGGGCCCGAAAAAAAAATTCTATCCTTAAAAAAACTCGAAATTGTCAGATTAAAATAAGGTAAGTTAAGTAAATGCAAAAGAGTGTATATTTCAAAAATCTGACGATTTGAGCCGGGCATAAGGAAATGGGTGAGTCCCAAAATTTCACAAGAAAAAAGCGAATATTTCTCGAAATGAATGATAGATCGAAAAACTAAAAAATAAGTGCTCAATATTTTTTAAAAATCTATCGAACGATGCCAAACACGACTTCCCACGGAGAGGGGTGGGGAGTAAATTTAATATTTTAAATACGAATCCCGCGATATTTCGCGAAATGAACATCAGATCGAAAAACTGAAAAATACACTTATTTAATATTTTAAAAAAATCTATCGAATGGCACCAAACAGGACCCCCCACGGAGGTGGCGCGGGGGGTTACTTTAAAATCTTAAATAGGAGCCCCATTTTTATTGCAGATTTGGATTCCTTACGAAAAAATAAGTAACTTTTATTCGAAACATTTTTTCGAATTATGCATAGATGGCGTTATAATCGGAAAAAACGATTGTTGGAAATGGAAAATTAAATTAAAAAATGGCAAGCGCCCACTAAAATGAAAAATGTTGCTTAACTTTTTTTGGTTTTAGGACCTACTCTTCACAACCCGATAGGTCTCCAAAGCGCTCGAGTGACTGCACATTTAGCATACTTTGCTCCCCTACCATTAAATCAGCTAAGTCATTTTTAGGAATGCAACGCATTCATACCAAGTTTCCAAAATTCATGTCTTGGTTCACAGAAAGGTATTCTGTAGAATTATATAGGATTCCTGTTGATATTCCATTTTATTGTACCCACAAAGACGCGAAATCCGATGAAACGAAAACACGAGTTTCCTGCAAGCCGGTTTCAATGCAACTGATCTGTATGCGTTTCAAACCGTCAGTTTGAAACGGTCAAAATAGTTTCATCATGTGTGGTCTCTCATAGGCGTCTATGGCCAATAAACCCAAATGAAACTCAAAAGTAACTGAGGGTTGCAGTTTCGTTACATTTGCGTTTCACCGTATATGCTGGCCCTTAGAGTCCTGTGTTGCCCTGGGTAACATCCATTATTTTTATTTACAATATGTAGTATCATTTAAGATCTTGTAACATTTAAAAGGTTTTTACCCATAACTTTTTGGTGGTTCACGCATGCATGCTATTGGCTTTTAACACTGATGATGGATTATTTGTTAATCCGAAAACGTTTTGTTTATGTGATATAACCCTTACTGGGTATTTTAAATATACCTTTTACAAAGGATCCAGTAATTTTTTTATCTGTACTTCAAGCTCTGTCGCGTAGTGTCGTACCTGGTACCCCGTCAAAATAGCCCCGTCGAAAAAGCTCCGACAAAATAGCCCCGACATAATATCCCGCACACAAAATAGCTCCGACAAAATAGCCTGCAGACAAAATAGCCGCGGAATAATAGCTCGCCCACAAAATAGCCCCGACAAAATAGCCACGACAAAAAAGCTCCCTTCAGAATTCATCATGAAGTAATCCTTTAAAACTACATTTTTTCGGAAATGGTAATTATCCTCTATTCAGATGTTTATCTTAACCACATTAAATAAAAATAGTCTTTTCAGAGAACTCGAACCCTGTCTTCTGTTTTGATTAAATGTGTTCTGCTTTTCGATTAAATTCAATGTTCAAGCCAGCTCCCGCCAGCCATCTGCAACTTGGAAGTTTGAACATTTAATTTAAGCGGAAATCAATGTTTTTTTGTAATATAAACATTTTTGTCTGATTTCTGACGGCAGTAAAATGTATTTTGAATTAAATAAATTACATACATTTTTCTTTTTTTTTTGTCAAATAATTTAAATTAAAAAAAGGTTTTTGAAAACCTTGTATAAATAAATATGTAAGTGTTTATATTACTGAATAGAGAATTAAATATCCTTTCAAATGAGCTAGCACACGACCCCTATTCTCATTTAAAAAATCATCAACCAGATGAACGACGTCACTAGTATGACGTATATACCAAAATATCGTAATTTAAAAATAAAAATCGACCTATTTCAGGATTTTTCCTTAACGTCGCGGGTTTACGAAATAACAAATTTATTCCTTTAATGTGCACCATACTGTATGAGTTAGATTAAATTAAATTATTAGAAGAATTTTTTACTAAGCAACAATATTTTTGTTTAATTTATCAATATTTTGTATTTTGACAACGACGCCCGAAGTGGAAGTCGAAACGTTAATAAAATATTTTTTTTAAATTAAATTGTGGCTTATTTCCCAATTAGAATAGTAATTTAAAATAAATGGTACTCGTTAAAAGGTAAAACTTTTTATTGGGGGTGTTTTCGCCGGGGCTGTTTTAGCCGGGGCTGTCTTGACCGGGGCTATTTTGTGTGCGATCTATTTTGTCGGGGCTGTTTTGTTTACGGGCTATTTTGTCGAGACTTGTGTATCCGGGCTTTTTTTGACGGGGCTGTTTTGACCGGGCCATTTTGACGGGTCACGGTCGTCCTACTATAAATTTTTCGAAGGGTTTTCATATCTGCTGTTTCTAGCATTATTTTTGTCCTTTCTGTGTCAGGTCGTGTTTCCACCGCGTATATCATTATTGATCTGATTTCTGTTTTGTAAATTCTACCTTTCATTTCTTTCCCCATATTTTTATTTCTCCAAATTCCCCATGGAGGACACCATTTCATTCAGGCAACCTGCGGCTCTGTTTGCACTATTCACTTGATTTTCCACTTCTGTTTCAAGCTTTCCGTAGCTAGATAATGTGATGCCAAGATATTTAAACTCCATCACTTCTTGTATTATCTGACCCTCAAGCTCTAATTTACGTCTCATTGGATTTGCTGTTATAACTATTAGGCCAGGGTAATAAGACAAAAATATACCCTGTTCGTGACACTTCAGCAGCCAGGATACTGAAGCGTTTTTTCGACAGGTAATACCCATTTTTATTTATAAACAATTAACTGTCAAAAAATGGCATTTTCCCCTTTTTTTTCAAATCAACGGAAAACAGGGAAACTTATGGTTTTTTTAGTACAAATATCTTCGAGACTATGGAAAAAGCTTTAAAATGACGTATTACAACATTTGATATACTAATTTATTGTTAATATAATTGCGAAAAAAGGTCGGAATTGCAAAAAAAATATATTTTCGCAATAACTGTTGTAAAAATTAGTGTACAGGTTTGAAATTTTTGTCAAATAAGGGTTCTTTGGTGCTTAATATGTGATAACAATTTCAAAGCGATTCATTCAATCGTTTAAATTTTATTCAAATTGTTTATCCCAGAGAGCATTTTTTTTGCAATAACACAAGTCAGAAGAAAATGACGTTAGAACCATTCCACAGGTGTCAAATGAAATAACATGAGCTATATTTTCAACTTCATTTAAAAAAAGTGAATAAAAAATGCATTTATTAGTAATAAATAATTATGCAAAAGTATCGTCAATTTTTCTTTATAAACTTTTTGAATAACATTTTCCAAAAAAATTAACTTTTTTACCGTTTTAAGTGCACAACTACCAAATAATGTTATCTATATCATAAATGATAAAAAGTTGTTAAAATATGTGTAATTTCTTATATAACAAAATAAAAAGTTTATAAGGAATGATTTACGATACTTTTGCATAATTATTTATTTCTAATAAATGCATTTTTTTATTCACTTTTTTTAAACGAAGTTGAAAATATAGCTCATGCTCTTTCATTTGACACCTGTGGAATGGTTCTAACGTCATTTTCTTCTGACTTGTGTTATTGCAAAAAAATGCTCTCTGGGATAAACAATTTGAATATTTAAACAATTGAATGAATCGCTTTGAAATTTTTATCACATATTAAGCCCCAAAGAACCCTTATTTGACAACAATTTCAAACCTGTACACTAATTTTTACAACAGTTATTGCGAAAATATTTTTTTATGCAATTCCTACCTTTTTTCGCAATTATATTAACAATAAATGAGTATATCAAACTTTGTAATACATCATTTTAAAGCTTTTTCCATAATCTCGAAGAAATTTGTACTAAAAAACCATAAGTTTCCCTGTTTTCCATTGATTTGAAAAAAAAGTGAAAAATGCCATTTTTGACACTTAATTGTTTATAAATAAAAATGACCGCCAGATCCTACGCAGGAAATAGTTACAATTTGCTCTTATAGGTATTACCTGTCGAAAAAACGCTTCAGTGCCCTGGCTGTTCAAGTGTCATGGAAAAACCTTATTACCCTGGACTATATGCATTTTCTTTTTGGGGAAATTGACATTTTAACTTTTCTGGCGGTTATATTAAATTGCTCCAGCATACGTTGTAAATGATCTTCACTTTAAGAGATTATTATTGTATCGTCTGCACAGCAGATTATGACTCTGTCAAATGCTTTCTTAAGGTCCACGAAACATATATATGCCGGTTTGTTGTATTCTAACGATTTCTCTTGAACTTGCCTGATTATTATAAATATAGCGTCAGTGCATGGTCTTCCCAAAATAAAACCTTGTTGTTGTTCTGCAGATGTTATAATTTCTTCAGTTTGTTTGTTATCACTTTATTGTTAATTTTAATGTTGTGTTTCTTAAGTTAGTTTCTTTGTAATAGGTACCTACCTCTAATTTTTATTAACTTTTGACAGTTCCACGACCAAATCTACAATCTAAAAAGATCAAAAATAATACCGGTATACTGTTTTTTATTTAAGTGAGTATTTCCGTTTTGACAATTTTTCCCGTACTAACTTTTCCATGTTGATATGAATCACAATCCGTCCTCAGTTTTTCGCGAATACAGTTTTTTCAATCTAAGACTGAACAGACAGACAGACAAACATAGTAGTCGGGGAGGAAATTATGCTAAATTTGCAGTTACTCGAGCGTTATGGGGACCTATTGGGTTGTAAAGAGTAGGTTCTAAAACCAAAAGTTTTCCATAAAGTAGGGGACTTTCCATTTTTTAATTTAATTATCCATTTCCAACAATCGTTTTTCAGATTATAGCGCCATCTAAGTATATATAATTTGAAAAAATTTACGAATAAAAGTTGCTTATTTTTAGTAAAGAATCCAAATTTGCAATAAAAATCGGGGGCTCCCGTTTAAGATTTTAAAGTGACTACACCTCACCTCCGTGGGGGGTCGTGTTTGGTGCCTTTCGATAGATTTTTCAAAAATATTGAATAGGTATGTACGTGGTACGTGTATTTTGCAGTTTTTCGATCTGATGTTCATGTCGCGAAATATCGCGGGGTTAGTATTTAAAATTTTTAATTTACCCCCACCCCCTCAGTGGGGGGTCGTGTTTGGTATCATTCGATAGATTGTTGAAAAATATTGAAAATCTTTTTTTTAGTTTTTCGATCTGACGTTCATTTCGCAAAATATTCGCTTTTTTTGTGAAACTTTGTGACTCACTCATTTCCTTACGCTCCGCTCAAATCATCAGATTTTTTAATAGTGTAGGAAACAGAGGTTGAACCTCGGAAAATGGACACAATTTATTTTTTATTTCTGGTATATCAAGGGGTGCTTATTATGATACTAACTTTTTCTTAAACAAATTTCACCCCTGAACTCCCCTTTTCATTCCTTTGGGGTAATTTGTGGTTTTTGCGAAACGTAGCCTTTCGTGTACGTTTTGCAAAAAATTTATTTAATAGTAAAATGAAGAGGACTATATTTCTTACTACATATTTATTTCCCAACAGCATATGTCTATCACCCACCGTTTAGCGGGGGTGGCCCCCCAAAGTTGACAAATTTTTAAAAAAGATGTTTTTAAAAAAATTAAGAAGAAACCATGCGGCAATTAATCACAAATAAGTGGCTGATTTTTTGGTATACGTTTCATTTAAGGGCAATTGCAAAGTTTTTAATTACAGGGTGTTACATTTTAAACAACCCCTCTTTATACCATCTGAACCGCCTATGTTAGAGTAAAAAATCTTTTAACGATTATCCATGTACTAGTGTTATTTACAAATTTGTATAATGCACCCCCATATTTTCCCCGGAACCACCCAAAAAAAAAGGAGAATTAATAAAGAAAATAATCAAAAATTTATTTTGGGCCACCACTGTGGCTTTAGGGTGTAAAGAAAATAAAATATGCATAGGTAATAATGTGTAGCAGACAGTATGTTCTTTTATTTTCTATAAGCACGTTATCCATAAAATAAATAGGTGACAAAAAAACAAAAACTGGAGCCCGCCAAAGCATTTCTGAGGTTTACGGCGCCACTGTGCCGTAACGGTTGCTTATACGAACAGAACGCATAGGACCTTATTTGTAGAGAAAATAGTGGTTTTTAATTCTCTATAAGTTTATTTTTACAAAAATGCATAAGTAATGAGAACATCGTCAAAACATGCTCTCCAAGGGATAGGGGTAGTTTCTGCAGTTTATTTTCAAGGATAGGGGTAGTTTCCGCAGGGATGTTGCAATAATCATATATATTTATGAAAAACTCTATTGATGGAGCATATGTCCATTTATTTATTTTTTTTTTGGTTACAGGGGTTGCATTAAGAAATCTATTTTGGTGTCCATGCATGGGTAATAAGAACGTGCACAAAATGATACATGAAGCATTTTAATAAAGGGCATGGTGTGTTAAGGATTTCAAAAAAATCACTTTCTTTATTAATTCTCCCTTTTTTGGGGTGGTTCCAGCAAAAAAATGGGGGTGCATTATAGAAATTTGTAAATAACACCAGTATATGGATAATCGCTGAAAGTTTTTTTACTCTAGCATAGGCGGTTCAGATGGTATAAAAAGGGTAAATTATTTATATGGGAAATAAGCCACAATTAAAATAAAAAAATAATTTTATTAACGTTTCGACGCCCAAATCGGGTGCCGTTGTCAAAATACAAAATATTACTAAATAAACAAAAATGTTGTTGCTAAGCAAAAAAATTCTTCTAATAATTTATTTAATCTGACTCATTTATATTGGCAATTTAGACATATATTATACATTTTAAAGTAGAAGACTTTAAAATGATATTGCCAATATTTATGAGTTGCGTTCCTGGGACGACTTACTGAAAGATAGTTCATTCGATTACATGAAATCAACCCCAACTCAAGAATATCCGTCGCAAAAAAATTATAGCATGTGATCTGTCTTTAAAAAGACAACCAAATGCAACGACAGTAAAATTCTCGCGTTAGAGACTTCATAGTAAATCACAAGGGAAAACCAGGAAAAAACCTTGTGATACTATCCCGACATCGTAAGTATTTGGTCTTACATTTAATTTACTCTCAAAAAATAATACCAAATTCTGACTTGTAACATGTTTAAATTATAAATAATATTAATAATACTAGATATATAAGTAATACTAAAATATAAAATATGTACCAGCTCGATGTCATTGACTTACTAATCTTGGTATTTTCTTTCTGTTGACTTCCTCTTTCAGTATGGGCAACCACATCCTACTGCATTCTACCGAGGAATTTGCGACACAATTGGTTTCATTTAGCAGAATTAGAGCCGCTTCTTTGATTTTTCTCTTTTTACTATCTGATTCTTTCAGGACTATACTTGAATCTCTCCACTGAACTCTATGTTCATTATCCCATGCGTGTTGACATATTTGAGATCTATCAAATTCTCTATTTTTAATATAAGATTGATGTTCACTTATTCTAACGTCTAATGGTCTTGATGTCTCACCTAAATAAAATTGTTCGCATTCACAAGGTATTTTATAAATGCAATTCTTTGTTCTTTCTTGATCATTGTTAGGTTTAGTTTTAGATAGAATAGATCTCAATGTGTTTGTTGTTTTGAATGTTGTTGAAATGTTGAATTTATTTCCTATTGTTTTAAGTTTCTCGGATAGTCCTTTTATATATGGTATTGATATTTTTCTCGTATTATTTCTTGTGAATGTTGTAGGATCCCGTTCTAAGTTGTTCTGTTCCATTCGATCCAATCTTGACAATTCCTTATTTATAAACGATAAAGGATAATCATTTTTTAATAAAACAGATGTTAACAATTGTTTTTCTGCTAATAAGGAATTTTCGTTAGAACAAGTTAGAGCCAAAATTACTTGTTCTAACGAAAATTCCTTTTTAGCAGAAAAACAATTGTTAACATCTGTTTTATTAAAAAATGATTATCCTTTATCGTTTATAAATAAGGAATTGTCAAGATTGGATCGAATGGAACAGAACAACTTAGAACGGGATCCTACAACATTCACAAGAAATAATACGAGAAAAATATCAATACCATATATAAAAGGACTATCCGAGAAACTTAAAACAATAGGAAATAAATTCAACATTTCAACAACATTCAAAACAACAAACACATTGAGATCTATTCTATCTAAAACTAAACCTAACAATGATCAAGAAAGAACAAAGAATTGCATTTATAAAATACCTTGTGAATGCGAACAATTTTATTTAGGTGAGACATCAAGACCATTAGACGTTAGAATAAGTGAACATCAATCTTATATTAAAAATAGAGAATTTGATAGATCTCAAATATGTCAACACGCATGGGATAATGAACATAGAGTTCAGTGGAAAGATTCAAGTATAGTCCTGAAAGAATCAGATAGTAAAAAGAGAAAAATCAAAGAAGCGGCTCTAATTCTGCTAAATGAAACCAATTGTGTCGCAAATTCCTCGGTAGAATGCAGTAGGATGTGGTTGCCCATACTGAAAGAGGAAGTCAACAGAAAGAAAATACCAAGATTAGTAAGTCAATGACATCGAGCTGGTACATATTTTATATTTTAGTATTACTTATATATCTAGTATTATTAATATTATTTATAATTTAAACATGTTACAAGTCAGAATTTGGTATTATTTTTTGAGAGTAAATTAAATGTAAGACCAAATACTTACGATGTCGGGATAGTATCACAAGGTTTTTTCCTGGTTTTCCCTTGTGATTTACTATGAAGTCTCTAACGCGAGAATTTTACTGTCGTTGCATTTGGTTGTCTTTTTAAAGACAGATCACATGCTATAATTTTTTTGCGACGGATATTCTTGAGTTGGGGTTGATTTCATGTAATCGAATGAACTATCTTTCAGTAAGTCGTCCCAGGAACGCAACTCATAAATATTGGCAATATCATTTTAAAGTCTTCTACTTTAAAATGTATAATATATGTCTAAATTGCCAATATAAATGAGTCAGATTAAATAAATTATTAGAAGAATTTTTTTGCTTAGCAACAACATTTTTGTTTATTTAGTAATATTTTGTATTTTGACAACGGCACCCGATTTGGGCGTCGAAACGTTAATAAAATTATTTTTTTATTTTAATTGTGGCTTATTTCCCATATAAATAATTAATCATAAAAATGCCACAAGGAAATAGCTTCAGAACAACGTATAAAAATGGGTTTTTTAAAATGTAACACCCTGTAATTAAAAAACGGGCAATTGCCCTTAAATGAAACCTATAAGAAAAAATCAGCCACTTCTATGTGATTAATCTTCCCAGGGTTTCTTCTTAATTTTCATTACAGTTAGGGAAAAATAATTTTTTTTAAAAACATCTTTTTTAAAAACTTGTTAACTTTGGGGCGCCACCCCCGCTAAACGGTGGGTGATAGACATATGCTGTCGGGAAATAAATAGTAGGAAATATAGTACTCTTCATTTTACTACTAAGTAAATTTTTTGCAAAACGTACAGAAAGGGCTACGTTTCAGAAAAACCACAAATTACCCCCTTTAAAGGGATGAAAAAGGGGGTTCCAGGGTAAAATTTTTTAAGAAAAAGTTAGTCTTATATACCCCTTGATATACCAGAAAAAAAATAAAACCTGACTTGTGTCCATTTTGCGAGATTCAAACTCTGTTTCCTACACTATAAATATACACTCTTTTGCATGTACTTAATTTACCTGATCTTAATCTGACAATTTCGAGTTTTTCTAAGGATATATTTTTTTCGGACTCCCCTTAACGACCTCTCCTGTATTAAGAGAAAATATATGGTAGAGGTACATTTACAGGGTTCAAGGTTTCTCCCCATGTTATAATCTGACACGCTCGAGTAACTGCAAAAATCCCCGCTTGGGCTCCCCTACCAAAGGTACAAACGAATATCTATAGGATCGAAAGTTTATTTTCGTATTATTATTTTGATCCAATTAAGACGTATTACGTTTTTGGCGTACCAACAGTTAAGAAAACTTTGTAGAAGTTAAATTTTTTTTACTAACGTTAAAAGTACATTTTTGTAAATTTTTCGTCAAAGAATTTTGATATACTGGACATACGCGATATTGAAAATTCATTGGTGGAAGTGATTACTAACTAGATTATGAATTTCATTATTTCGGAATTAAAATTTAATTACTGTTTTGTCAGACTAAACGAGAATGAGCGTAATTATAGCATTCTTTACGAATAACATAATCGTATCTGTCACTACACTCTATTTAATTAACTGCGATAATTGCACAGCACTTAACATTCTGATAATTTTTACTTGTTAATTGTTGTGCTTTCTATCTTCTAAGATGGGTAGGTAAAGTGTTTAGTTTTACTTTTTGTTTACACATGCTACTGAATAAATAAAAATCAATTGTAGCTACTTGATACCAGAGGTGGCTTTACCTATTGTGCAGGGTGTGCGGTGCACAAGGGCGCCGGGATGTTGGGGGCGCCGACCGCCAAGAAGAGGGTCCTTTACTTTGTTTCAACATAAAATATGCTTTAAAACGATTAATGAAGAATTACATTGGCACTTAAGCGCGATTTATAGATTCTTTTGATTTTGATTATAGAATCTTTTAATTCGTTTGATAACCCGGTCTATATAGACATTTCAAATAACAAAAATTGCCGGAGAGCCAAATTTTGGTGGAGAGCTAGGGTATACCATAACAAGTAAAGTTTAAAAAGTCCCCATCGATCCCATGTGTGCGTCAAAAGTTATTCGGGGTCAAAGGTCAAAATTTGAGATTTTTTGGATTTTTTTCGAAAACGGTAAGTTTTATCAAAAAAAACCTTAAACCAAAGTTGTAGATCTTAAAATTCTCTACAAAAATAGTCCTTACTATTTTTTTCCTAGGAGTTGACATTCCTGAGATATCGCGATTCAAAGAGTCACATTATACATGATATGCACACGTTTCCACACCACCTGTGAGGTAAGTGTACTCGGCGCGTTTTTTTTTACCGTGGTTTCCCCTGTAGGCCTACTCCACTAACTGTTTTGACAATTTTAGGATAATTTAAGGAAACAATACTGGTCAAGTTCTAGATATTACCTTATTATTGATATTGATTATTGATATTGCTATTGATTATTAGGTTAACTATTGTTTTGATTTCTTTAGATATTTTAATCAGATTCATATTCTTGAAAGTCTACTTCAACAGTCAAGTCTTCTTCGATTGCATCTTCTTCCTCTTCCTCTTGCTGGATGTTCAAAAATTGTTCAAATGTGACTTAGTCATTGGTCTCTTCATTAAAATCACAGGAGTCTTCCTCTGTTGTACTAAACTGGACATTTGAGCAAGACTGACCTTGGCAGTTGGTACACACTAGAGAACACAGCAACCCGACATTTTTACATCCACATTTGGCACTACAACCTTTTTTGCAATTGCAAAAAATAGTGTTAAGGAGTTTTTCTGGAGCAGGTGGGAGTAAGGTTTTAATCGGTTACAGAGTATTATCTATTAATTTCCAACTCCAGTCTTCTGGATTCAGTTCATTGCCTAGCCATGTTTGAACTTGATAATATACTCGATACAAATGTTGAAAAGCAGATGCTGATGTTGGAAGAATACATGATAGTTGTACTTGTTTCTTGTTTCGCGTATTTTTTACAAAAGTTAAGTTTCGGTATTTATCAAGACAAATAATTTTTTTTTGGAGCTCCATAAACCGCAAGAAGAAAGCGAATTCCTTCCGTAATTATTGTTTGCGGTGTAGAATCAAGTTCTGTAAAAACTTTACAGCAGTCAGACAAATCTTTTTTTTTTTTTAATAATTTAAGTACTGACGTTTTGCCTCTTCTGTACATTGCGGACGTAGTGTCGCAGCCGGTTATCACATGTAAAAATAAAATGTACTAAAATGTTAAAATATCTAAAGAAATCAAAACAATAGTTAACCTAATAATCAATAGCAATATCAATAATCAATATCAATAATAAGGTAATATCTAGAACTTGACCGGTATTGTTTCCTTAAATTATCCTAAAATTGTCAAAACAGTTAGTGGAGTAGGCCTACAGGGGAAACTACGGTAAAAAAACGCGCCGAGTACACTACCTCACAGGTGGTGTGGAAACGTGTGCATATCATGTATAATGTGACTCTTTGAATCGCGATATCTCAGGAATGGTAAATCTTAGGAAAAAAATAGTAAGGACTATGTTTGTAGAGAATTTTAAGATCTACAACTTTGGTTTAAGGTTTTTTTTTTGATAAAACTTACCGTTTTCGAAAAAAATCCAAAAAATCTCAAATTTTGACCTTTGACCCCGAATAACTTTTGACGCACACATGGGATCGATGGGGACTTTTTAAACTTTATTTGTTATGGTATACCCTAGCTCTCCACCAAAATTTGGCTCTACGGCAATTTTTGTTATTTGCCAAGCATTTTGATGTCTAAGTTGACCGGATTATGAAGACATACTGACAATGATTCCGAAATCGGTTGTGGAACCTATAAAGGTCAAATTTCTTGGGACTTGCCGGGCATTTTCAAAGGCGTTTGTACACGTCTCGCGGGGTAATTTTGCGAAATAAGCTTTGACGGAATGGATTAAGTATTATATTTAAGTTACCACGTAAATATAAAGTAACGCGGTTTTTTTTTTATTAAAATTATTAAAAAGGAAGATTTTCTTTTATTACTACCACAATTATTACGACTTTCAGCGGACTCAGAGCTCCTCAAAAATTATCCATATTAACAATTTGAACTCTTTAGTGAAATAGAATTATTACCAAAGTTTATTGATGATTCTACTACACCTTTGAATATACTTAAAACTGTGTTTGAAATTACACAATTAGGAGTAAATGTAACAATTGCTTGGATTAAGAGTCATTCGGGAATAAAAGACAATGAAATAGTTGACAATTTTGCTAAATCAGCTTATGTGATCGGAGAAAAAATAAACAAAAATTTAATTCCAGCTTCAGATATTGATACTTTTAGCAGACAAAAACTTTAAAATAATTGGCAATTGCATTACAGAGAATGTAATACTGGCTCAAATTTTGCTCATTGTAACCCTAGGATATTCTCAAAAAGATGGTTTTACACAGAATATAACAGACATTTTATAAAGACCATTAATCGGTTGAGAGCCAATCATGCACTTACGCCATCTTACATGCATAGAATCGGCTTGGCAGATACTCCCAATTGTACTTGTGGCAAAATCGGAGATCTAACACATGTCATATTAGAATGTCGTTTAAACATAAATAACATAAACGACCTTTATAAGGAATTAAAAGATTTAAAATGTTTTTTCCCAATAAACCTTAATACTTTAATATTTACAAATGATATGGAAATTTTTCATCTCATTTATAAACATGTTAAATTATGTAAATACAAGTTGTAAACGTAATATAATAGGCATAATTTGTTAATGTGGTTTGAAAAAAATTAAAAAAAAAATAATATATAAAAAAACACATAATAAAATAATAACAAAAAAATAATAAATAAAAAAAAGAAAAAAAAAATAGAAACAAAAATAAAAAAAGAATAGAAAAAAAAAGAATTAAAAAAAAGTGTTTCGCACAAATTAAAATATATATTAAAAAACAGTAAAATAATAAAAAAAAACAAAATAAAAAAAAAAGCTACACAATGTACCAATGTATCTATAACAATAATATTGTAGAATGTGCTTATGTTTATAAGAAATTTATGACTATGAATCTGCAATTAATCACAAACAAGTCTGGCTAATTGGCTCTGCCAAAGCCATTTTTCAAAAAAAAAAAAAAATACTACACCTTTGGTTATTTTAAATTACTTGTATACAAATAAATTACTTTCGGTGTTCCCAAATTTGTTCACTGCTGTTAGAATTTACCTCACATTGCCAGTGACAGTAGCGCACAGTGAAAGATTATTTTCTAAATTAAAAATAATTAAAAATTATCTAAGGTCAACACTGTCTCAAAGTCGAATGATAAGTTTATCACTAGGAAGTATTGAACATGAAATACACATTGAAGTAAGTGATATTATTCAAGATGTTGCTAATGCAAAAGCACGAAAGGTATCTTTTTTACAATTATATATGTTGTAGTATGTGCGTCCTGTAATAATTCGTTAATAAATTATTATTTTTTTTAAATAATCACAAAGTTGTTCTTTTTTCTAATCTAACCAATTTCTTCGTAAAAGTACTATTTACTCGTGTACTCAAACCTGTCAAATTTCCGCAACCAACTTTCAACCTTATGTCATAGATAAAAAAGTTCATTTTTAATTAAATATTTTTAACAGATTTGGGTAGGTTGTTCTGACGCCGTGAATACCTATTGGCTCTCGACATCAATATTGTATATTTTGCAATATATTAATATTGCACTATTTGCATCTGGATTTTTGTTTACATTATAAGCGTACCTAATACCCTCTAATACCCTATGTACTAGTACTAGGTACCTATTCGACTATTCCATTTTGACTGCGTGTCTACCAAAAGGCGCCAGGGCATCGATTGCACACGGGCGCTACATGGGCTAGAGCCGGCTCTGCTTGATACATACCTAGAGTGTGTCTAATTAAACACTAGTATATTAATAAGCCTAGGTAATTAAAAATAGTTTTTAACAAGAATTTTATGTTTTACAAAACTATGTTTTACAAGTTTTATGTTGTTTTTATTGATAGAAAAATCATCATTATAATGAGGGTTAGCAACCAGCTGTCTGCAGGTTTCTTTTTCTTTACGTGCCATCTCCGCGACGGAGATTGGCAATCATCATGGCTATTCTGATCTTAGATGCCACTGCTCTGAATAATTCGGTTGATGTGCATCCGTACCATTCCCTCAAGTTACGCAACCACGAAATTCTTCTCCTTCCTACATTTCACTTGCCCTGGATTTTCCCTTGTATAATCAACTGCGGGCTACATTCAGTTTATTACATTGAAGGGAGGTTGCTCAGTAGAAATGTCGTTCTAAAAAGGTTTTTACAATAAGGAAAAGGATAAAAAAGAAGCATCCCGGAAATGAAAAAATAGAAAATCACCAGGAGAGCAGAAGACAGAATATAAAATGAAGTTCTAAAGTACGGAGGACCAGATCTGACCAAACAACTATTAAAACTAATCCAAAAAATTATAGAACAAAACAGAATACAACAAGAACGGAGACCAAGCGTCCTAATACCTCTCTTCAAAAAGGGAGTCAAATCGGACCCGACAATTACAGAGAAATTAATTTATTAAACACAACAATAAATTAACAACCAAAGTGATGACAAACAAACTGAATGAAATTATAACATTAACAGAAGAACAATAAGGTTTTAGGCCTGGACGTTTATAATGAGGCAAGTTCAAGATAGATGATTAGAATTCAACAAATCGGTATATTATGTTTCGTGGCTCTTAAGAAGAAATTTGACAGGGTCAAATTAAAGGACGTTGTCCATTTATGCACCCAAGAGAGATACCCCTACGAGTAATAAAACGATCGAAGATTTTATCAAAACAACAAAATAAAGATAGAAGTAGAAGACGAACTAACTGACCCAATTGAAGCAATGGGATAAGATATAAGCATTCTCTGAGTCGTCTATTTTTCGACCTGATCATGGATAAAATAATAACAAAAGTAAGAACTAAAAGACCAAATGAGAGAAAAACAACTTAAACTAATCGGCTATGCAGACGATGCAATACTCTTTCAAAAATGAAAATGAATTATAACAAATTTTGCACCACTTTAATGTAATCCGAAGAACATTGCTGGGGATAGCAAGAAGAAATATGATGCCAAACAAGATAGTAAAAGAGAGGATTAAGGCAACAAATGCCATAAAAAAATTGCACAAGCCAATAAATGAATTTACAAAACAGTCATCAGACCAATAATGACATACGCAGCAGAAACACGACCCGACACAGAGAAGACAAAAAGATTGCTCGAAACAGCGGAGATGAAAACCCTTCGAAAAATCGATGGTAAGACTCTATGGGACAGAGCTAAAAGTACAGATATACGACGGAGATGCAAGGTGGATAACATTAATAACTGGGTAAGAAACAGAAGAATAGAATGGAATGACCACATAAGACGAATGAGAACAAATAGGGTAGTCAGGACAGTAAGAGACGGTTCCCCAATAGGAAGACGATCAGTGGGAAGACCACGAAAACGATGGAATGACAACTTACTAGAAGCACATTGAAAAAACAGACAGTCATGTCTATACAAGAAGAAGAAGAAGAAGAAGAAGAAGAAGAAGAATAAATGATAATAATAGGTGGACTAAAAGACTCATCGAATGGACACTAAGAAAACACCACAGATACTGAGAGAGACCACCAACAAGATTGATGGAACGAAATACGAGAAACAACAGGAAATTGGATGCAGAATGCACAGAATATAAGATAGTGGAAGAGCCTATTGCCTCACAAGAGCGCCAGATGTTGCTAGCGTCTATCCATATTTAACTCATTTTTTGCACGCCATCTGGTCTACTTTCATTTTCTTCATCTATTGAAGGCCTTCTTAAACTCACAGGGGTCGCCTACAAAATTCTAGGATCGTAAGTGAATTTAATGTCAAATCAACTCGGAATCATAAAAAATGTGGTCGTGCATGAAAAAAGTTTAAGAATCCCTGATCTGTTGCAATGTTCTCCTTGTCTTATCTTGATCTCCTGATCTTCCATCCACTACTTTCTAGGCCTTTCCCATTCTTCTTCTTTTCTTTTTGTTTACTAATATATGTTTTCAATTGTTTTCTCTATTTGTTCTTGTTTCAACTCGTTTATAATACTTTCGAGCCTTTCCTTATCTATCTTCGTCTTTCAGCTAAGTTTCTCAGTTGCTTTAGTATTTATGATACTTTTCGGTATTTTATTTATAACCCATCTCTTGCTGGATATAGGAACTATTAGTACTATGAATGTATATTATACGTGCAAAATTGTTTTTTGACTGATTTCCGTTTCTCTCAATATCGCATCTATTATTTATTTTTATTTATTTTTTGTCCTATCTGCAATTTCTAAGTCCAACTTTTCATCGTTTTATATAATTGTGTCCAGATGCTCATAAGCTGTCATCATCTCTAATTCTTGTCCTTTACATAACACTAGGGTTTTTGATTCCAGTCTTCTACTCCTAATTTTTATATTTACTCACTGTGTTTATTTTTTAATTAATTACTCACTGAGAACTTAATTTTTTGTTCTTCTTCTGCTTTTCTTAAAAGCGTCTGTGTTTAACTTATATGCTCTCTTTGGCCCTTTAAAGGTTGTCAAAAGGTTAACAGTTTTTTGTTAATAGAAAGAAAAGAAAATACTTCAAAAATCATTTTAATAGTACCTACCTTGGATGACTGGTTTCGAGCACCATAATTTTCTGCTTATATTCAGATCCCGATGAGGTTGCTTAACCACTAATAGAGAATTTAAATAATAATATTAAAATAGCTTCAAAACAACAGTAATAGAGAAATTACAGTCTTTATACCTTATAAATTATAGCAATATTAAGTTTATAGGTATATTTGAATTTTATAAATATTCTGTGTATATTGCAAATTATATTTATCAGCATTTACGGAGATTTTACTACCAGGATGATTACCGTAATTCCCTAATGGCTACCATAAATATTATGTGGTAGATTGCATTAATATACTAAATTCAGGACTTTTTATTGACTTAATACATTAAAAATGTCTGTAGATTGTCCATGTATGTCTTTACTTATGATTAAAAAAACAAATTCGGACTATAACGTTGAACAAAAACAGGGAAAGTATTCTACTTTGATGACAATAAATTTATGACAATAATCTAAAATTCCTTTATGTATTGGTGGCATTATATATAATATTATTGTTTGATGTAGTGTTATATAAGTTTTGTTGATTGATTTTAGGATTGTTGGTAGAATAATTTGCAACGACTTAAGCTTTTATAATACGACGGTTGTAAAATTCCGGTGTATAATTACCAACACAATTAAAAAATCAATAACTTATATAACACTACCTTAAACAATACCAACAATAGTCCCACCAGCGCTGTCAGATGATAATATAACATAAATGTTACATAAATCACCAAAGCATCAAAATATTTTTGAAGTTATACTTATTTAGGCGCGATTGGGAGTGAATTTTTATTATCCTGCGCGTATGCGCACACAGACAGTATGGACTTCGGTTGTTAGTCCGTTCTTTAACGGTAAAATATTGCAAAACCTCTAAATTTTAAAGAACCGCTTGGATTGACATGAAATTTGGCATACACATAGCTAACAAGTCAAAGAAAAAAAGTGATATTGTGCCGATATGTGCTTTTGCCCTGGGGGTGGTTTTCACCCCCTCTTGGGGGTGAAAAAATATTCGTCCAAAGTAAGTCAGGAAATGGATAAACTGGCTAATTCTAAGTAACTTTTGTTCTATAGAGTTTTTTCACTAAGTCAATACTTTTCGAGTTATTTGACAGTGAATATGTTCATTTTTTCAACAAAATAACCACGCTTTTAGACGGTTTTTCGCAAATAACTCAAATAGTAAGTATTTTTTGAAAAAACGTTTTTATCAAAAATTTTGCTGTAAAAAATTTAAAAAAAAATGCTGTATATATCACGTCTCTATACCTAGTAAAAGCAGAGTTATAGCTAATGAAAAATAGGTTTATATTCGTCAAATTCCAAATGGAATACTTTAACGTGAAATAACCAAAAATGAAGCACATTTCGGGGAAAACTCATTACAACTTCTTTAAAGTATTTAAAAAAAGCTTTATTTTTGTTTTATAAGAAAAATTTCTAGCATCAAAAGTAAACAAGTTACGCTCAAAATAAAGTTAGTCCCTTTTTGTTTTGGTAAAAAAACCGAGAAAATCACCCCCTAATTAGTATCTTAAATGAACTTAATCGTTACGGCTTCACAAATTTCTTGACTCTTGTATGTATTGTTTATAGGATCTGTAAGTTTCATCGGTTCAAAGTCCTTATTATTGAAAGGGCTGTAGTTAAAAGGGGTTAAACGAGTCACTGATCATGAATGTATGCAAATTTAGAAACACCAAATCTTAATCAATTTTTGTCTAACAGAAAAACAAAAATACAAGAGATTCAGAAAAGCAATGCTGACTTTTTTTGTTTTTTGAGATTTTTGGTATCTCTAACAATTTTTAAGTTATTTTAAAAAAAAAGCATATTTTCAAAATTAAAATTTTTAAAAATTTTATTTTGAAACCAATTTTTTTTTTAAATAAGCACTTAAAATCGATGAAACTTACTGATCATATAAACACAACAAAAGCAAAATAATTTGTGGAGCGTTAACGATTAATTTCATTTAAGTTTCTAATTAGGGGGTGGTCTTCCCGATTTTTTTTTTGCCAAATCAAAAGGGACCAACCTTATTTTGAGCGTAACTTGCTTAAATTTAATGCTAGAAACTTTTTGTAAAAACTGAAATAAAGCTTTTTTTAAACACTTTAAAAAAGTTTAAATGGGTTTTCCCCAAAAAGTGCTTAATTTTTTGGATATTTCACGTCGAAATATTCTATTTGAAATTTGGTGAATATGAATCTATTTTTCATTGGCTATAACTCTATTTCTACGAGATCCAGAGACCTAACGCGTACACCATTTCTTTTACTTTTTTATAGGCTATATTTTTGCTAAGAACATTTTTTTCGACAAAATACTTACTTTTGAGTTATTTGCGAAAAACCGTCTAAAAATGTGGTTATTTTGTTGAAAAATGAACATATTCACTCGCAAATAACTCGAAAAGTGTTGACTTGGCGAAAAAGCTCTATATAACAAAAGTTACTTAGAATTAGTCAGTTTACCCATTTCTGGACTTATTTTGGACATATATTTTTTCACCCCCAAAAGGGGGTGAAAGTCACCCCCAGGGCAAAAGCACACATCGGCACAATATCACTTTTTTTCTTTGACACGTAAGCTATATGTTTGCCAAATGTCATGTCAATCCAAGTGGTTCTTTAAAATTTAGAGCAAAAACCGTGAAAGAATGCACTATGTCAAATCTTTTAAGTTATGTATGTATAAGTCCAAAAAAGGTGTGGAAAGAATATATATTAGTGTGTTTAGTAAACATATTTATTATAATTTTGTGTCTTTTTATTTGTCTTCCTCGGAAGTAAGATAATACGTATTATTAAAACATTTTTATATTTTATAAATACCACATATTACCACATTGTACTACCTACCTTGGTATTATACCACTTTAAACTTTGCATTTTTACTACCATCTTGGTAAAACCATTGTATCTACCACATTGGGTCAATGAGAGCCACACAAAAACAACATAATTTGCGAGAAAATCAGGTGTCATGCAATAAAACTACATACTTTTATGAATCTACAGTGATAAACTAATTTGGATCTGATAAAAACCAGTAATACTATCGGCGCCAATAGTTGTTACTACATATGGCTAGAACAATATTGCACAATTTCACTCAACTCCGCAACTCCGGTGAACAGTTTAAAACAAATTGATTTAAATAATCGCAATACCTATGAGCCATCACAGCTCAAGCTCAATCTTAGAGTGTGTTAAGCAGTATATTAATAGTAGGGCAGGCAAGTATGCTAAATTTGCAGTTACTCGAGCGTTATGGGGACCTATTGGGTTGTGAAGATTAGGTCCTAAAACCAAAACAATTTCAATAATCGTTTTCTCCGATTATAGCGCCATCTATCCATAATTGCGCCATATATCCAAATCTTTAATAAAAAATAGAGGCTCCTATTTAAGATTTTAATGTAACCCCCCACCGTACCTCCGTGGGGGTCGTGTTTGGTGTCATTCGATAGATTTTTCAAAAATATTGAATAAGTGTATTTTTAAGTTTTTTGATCTGATGTTCATTTCGCGAAATATTCGTGGTTTCCTATTTAAAATTTAAATTTTACCCCTCGCCCCTCTCCGTGGGGAGTCGTGTTTGGAATCATTCGATAGATTTTTGAAAAATATTGAAAGCGTATTTTTTAGTTTTTAGATCTGACGTTCATCTCGCGAAATATTCGCTTTTTTTGTGAAACTTTGTGACTCGCCCAGTTCCTTACGCACCGCTCAAAACGTCAGATTTTTTAAATATACACTGTTCTTCATCACTACTTAAATTAACTTGTCTTAATCTGACGTTTTCGAGTTTTTCTAAGGATAGATTTTTTACGGACTGCCCCCAACACACGCCCCTGTATTAACAATCCATATATGTAGGGGTATTCTTTTTCTCATGATCATCTTTCAGTGCGTCACAGTTTTTCGATTTCTTTCTAACGCATTAAATTGTATGTGACAGAAAAAAAGGCACGTCCGTGATTACAGACATTTACAACATTTATTCTAGTTATTCTAGTTGTCGATAGATGGCGCCATAATAAAAAAAAATAATTTTTTTTAATTAGATAATAATATTACAAATATAATCTGTATAATTTATAAGACTATACAAATCAAAGAAAATACCATTTTATAAATGCAAGAAACACATTTGATTTGTTTTTATTCCAAATTGAAAATAAAATGTGACAACTGTCAGATTTAACTAAAATGTCATGTTAGAATAAATGTCATAAATGTGTATTATCACGGACTTACCCTTTTTCCTATCATTTGTTACGCACTGAAAAATGCTCATGAAAAGGACAATACCTATGTTTTCCTGCAATGAAATATTTCTAAAAAATGTGTTTAATTTTTTTAATAATAATGTAGGTCACTGAAGAAAATATGTATCTTACGCTTGTTGAAATCGGAAACATATCAGCAAAAGGTACACAAGTGTGACAGGTTAGCAGAGCATATGTATGCTATAATTTTCTGCTTTGTGAAGCGGAGATATTACAGATCCTGAACGTTACGGTTGAAAAATTGGATTTACGTGTTGTAGTTTAAATCATCGATACAAAACAAATATCGAATTCAAGAAATCAGCTATATTGCTTATACATTACACCAGACCCCGAAGCCTTTCAAAATGGTAAAAAATGAAAAAATAATAGTAATACGATATAACCCAATGGATAAGAAGGAAAATGTAGAAAAATTTAAAGGAAAAATAATTTAGGGTGATCTGAGATCTGGAAGTGGAATGGGCTGAGCTTTTAATGGTTAAAAACGGTTTAACACGATTTCCAGAAAAAATATCCTATTGAAAAAGTTAACTAGAAAAGTTGCAGGCAATAAAAAGATCTACGACAGTATGCGGCAAAATAAACAGTTACCCTATTCCACGAACATACGACTGTGTTGGATTATCTCGACAACGAATATTTTATTGTGCAAAATATGAAGAACGAAAGTAAATTGCAAATTACATTGTTGTTTTTTGGAATAATTATTAGAGCCATTTACTTTCGTACTTCTTATGTTGTACACTAAAATATTCGTTGTCGCGATAATCCAAAACAGTCGTATATTCGTGGAATGAACCATACTGAAATGAATATTGAAATGTTTATGACTATTTATATATCTAGTATACATGATATAGCCGCGCAAACATTATTCACGACGACGCACGTTTCCGATAAAACAGATGTTAAAGATGTCCTCTGGTCAGTGGCAGATCTACGGGGAGTTGAATTGAGGAAATTTCCCCCCTAACAAGGTCCAAAATGAAAGAAAAAAATTGTTTAAACATAAACATATATTAGCTCACATGATACCGAAACCACAAAAAGGCAAATTCAACCCAATAAACACACTAGTTAGGAAAATTAAGGGAACTTAATGCCTATAAATTATTATTTATGTCTGGTTATTGTTGTCAGTTTGACAAACGTCATTGAGGCGTAATCAATTTTTTTGACAGATATGATGAATCCAGACGAAAAATCAAGATTTGGATGCCAGTCAGGTGAAGAAATCAAAAAATTGGTTTCGGAAAATGTCCCATTGAACACGCAGAGGTCCAAAAGCTTTATTTGGCCCCAATTTTCGGAGTTCCTACGGGTGTGAAATTTTACGCTTGAAAGATGTACTACCATAACGGAACTAGCAAAAATTCTCGAGGAATATGCCTTTAGCATGAAAAAAGGCAATGGCGAATACTATAAAGAGTCGTCTGTAAAGTCAATGTGGAATACTACAGCAAAAATGGTACAAGAAAAATATTTTATGGCGTGTGGCATAAAAATCGACCCTTTCACAAATATAGGTATCTTTCAAATGTTCAAGATTGGCCCGAGATACCAAGCGGAGGAAGAAATTCAAAATATTCAAGAAAAAAGAAAACTCAGTTCAAAATCATTACATTGCAAGCATACATTGAAGAACTATTAAAAATCATCCAAAGCTGCGACCAGGAAACCCCCGATGGAGCACAAAAAAAGTTTTTTCACCTTTGCTCATTTGAACTTGCTGGGAGAGGCAATGAGGCCGTAAACTGCAAGATTCACTTTTTCCAGAAGGAATTTGATGTTATGGGAGAATTTACGGTCCGAATTGAATACAACAGCATTTTTTCCAAAACAAATCAAGGCGGTTCGAAAAGTTTGGCAAGCAGCAAATGGCTGGTAAAAAATTCATCAAACGAAAATTTATACCCAGTTAGATTATTTTTGAAATTAATGAAAAAAGGGGACAAAAGATTTTATCAGACAGACTCTTTCTTACCGTTCACTCCAACTGGAAGGATGGATCTTGGTTCGAAAACTGTTCACTTGGAATCAACCCCGTATCTAAGTGGACAAAAATGTCAGCTGAAAAAATTGGAATAGACACAAAAAAACATAAAATAACAAACCATTCTCATACTAAGAGTTAACTAAATTAACGGGTCACTCAAATGCAAGTTCTCTAAAACCATATCTGCAGCTGGATTCCAGTCACCACCCGAAGTTGATCGAAAATCTCAGAACAACAAATGAAGCTGGACCTTCGAGTTCCCAAATGTTCTTCTTCTTCTTCTTCTTCTTATAATAGGCCTCTTGGTCTGTTTCTTACCGATTTTGAGCTTGTATTCGTAGCTGTGATGTTGACTGCCAGCTATCTCGCCACCTTTTAAAGGGCCTTCCTATTGGTCTCTTGCCTGTTGCCTTCGAATCCCTGGCTATACGGGCTATTCTCTCGCTGTCCATTCTCGTCACATGCTGATTCCATTCTCGTCGTCTCTGTCTTCCCCACCGTACTATATCTTGTATGTTACAGATATCTCTTATTCTGTCGTTTGGTATTCTGTCTCTCAGTGTTTTCCCAGTTATTGACCTCAACGTACTCATTTCTGATGTTCTAAGTATCCTCTTAGTTTCTGCTGCGTCGCATCTTGTTTCTATCCCGTACGTCATGATCGGTCTTACACATGATTTGTATATGCGTACTTTCCCTTCCAGCCTCATATCTTTGTTTCTCCAGATGACATCCCTCAGACATCCTGACACGTAATTGGCTTTATTTGCTTGCTTTCGGACGCTCTCTTTAACATCTCAATAACTACATATTTCGAGTCCCAGATATTGGAATCTCGTGACCCCAACTGGAAGGATGGATCTTGGTTTAAAAACTGTCCACTTGGAATCAACCCCGTATCTAAGTGGACAAAAATGTCAGCTGAAAAAATTGGAATAGACACAAAGAAACATAAAATAACAAACCATTCTCATAGATCTTTAGCTGTGTTAGCCTTGTTCAAGCAAGGTATTTCTAAACAGGAGTTAATGAAATTAACGGGTAACTCAAATGTAGCTCTCTAAAACCATATCTTCAGCTGGATTCCAGTCACCACCAGAAGTTGATCTAAAATCTCAGAACAACAAATGACGCCGGACTTTCGAGTTCCCAAATGCTACAGGTGAATAATACACAAAATCATGCTTTCGTAGAAAACAATGGGCAAACTACTATAGCTTTATATTGTATGTCTTATCTTGTCGAATATCATTCGAGAGACAATTATTTACCGGCAAAATTCTCTTCTGTCTTTTGTCAATTTTCGCTTATGAAATTTTGACAAAATTATTCGACTGACGTCTCGTGATTTAACTGTCAAAATTTAATTCACCAAAAATTGCCAGGCAACAAACTTTCATACCAGTTGAAAATATTGCCGGCAAAATTTTCTCTCTTATGATATTTTATACGATTATTTTTTGATGATTTTAACTTCCAATCCTGTAGTAAGATATTTGATCACCTGTTAAATTCTGTCCAATCAGATTAAAATTATACTGAGAATTATCTACTGTAGAAAATTACCGATAGAATTTTTTTAAGTAGATTGTTTCTGTTTATGGCAACCAGTTTCCTAGTTTTGACAACTGTCACATTTAAGAAAATATCCATAATATACGTATTAAAAAATAATCTTACGAATATCACACGACAGTAAGAATAAATAAGAAAATAATGCTTCATTTTTACTCAAATTTGTTGTCATTGGGCAATAGCCACTCGAGCCCTGCGGGCTCTCGTGTCTATTGCCAGACAACAAATTTTCGAAAAACTGTCGCATTATTTTCAATTTATTCTCATTCTCTTGTGATATTATACCCGAAAATAAAATGCAGCTGTCACATTTTTTCGATAAAATCCCGTTAAAATCCCATCTTTCGCTCAACTATGTTCGCATGTTTTTTGAAGTCTCTGTTTCATGGATTTGCAATTATTTCGTTTACCAAACATAGAAACATGATTAAAAAACATTTGCGAATTCAGTTGTTTCGTTGTTTTTGCATTTTGTGATCAAATTCCCCATGGATATGCATATTTTTTACACCATCAGAAAGTAGAGATTTGAACGGACAAAAACCACATCTAGTATTTTAAAAAAGCATATATCTTGGTGTGAGAATTTTCGATTGAAAATAAAGGTGCTTTTTCGATATTAAATCACGAAATAAATATTTTTGATAAAAAAGGACTAAAGTGTATTTGGGATACAAAAATGTAAGTTTTCACCAAATTACGCATAAAAATTTTTATCTACTCTATGTCATATTATGTATGTTTTTAGTTTGTGAAAACTGTCATTATAGATAGCAGTGCGTGAACTATTGAAAGTGTGCGTGAAGTAACAATGTACCGGGTGTCCCAATAAGAATGGCGCTCGGCCATATCTCAGGAACCGTTTATAGTACAGCTTTGGGAAAAAAACATTTATAACAAAAGTTGCCTCGAGAAAAGCCTGGAAATTATTTTCATAATTGTAAGTCCACCGATAGAGGGCGTAATTGAATATAAAAAATTAAAAAATCGAAATTTTACAAAATTTGCCTCATGAAAGGGCACTGGAAATTCGATTATCGTATTCTTCATAAAATTCTGCGCATATTTTATTTCACAAGTTTAAGTCTACCTGTGCAAATAAGACGTGGGGGTGAATGGGAACCTTGTTATGAAAAAATCGCTGTAAGTCCGGTTCTGCTTAATCTATTTTTGCAAACTTGGTCTTGTTAAAAACAGCTCTTTTTCGTCAATGTAACAGTCATAATTTGGAAACAGCCTATTCCGTAATATGCCGGCTAGGAGGCGCTATTTATTTTCTTTTTAGAAATCTAGTTTTCTTTGGAAAATATTAAATACAAGTATGTATTTTTATTCCTGTATTACAAAATTATATCAAAAACAGAATACCGAAAACCGCATGTCTATACCTTTTTTCTATCTCGAGATATCTTAAGAAACGTGTAAATTTTAAACATAACTGTTGCTGTCATATAAGTGGAAATATATAGAAGCAAGTAGTGTGCTATGGAAAAAAACAAAGAAACATTTTCCAGATGTCACCGTATATAATAAATTAAAACAAAATATGAAAAATTCTACTACTGGGGTGACGTCTTTGGGGATTTGGGGATATTTCATTGCATATATTCTAGCCGAAACAGTTGCATTTCTTATGCATTCAAAGAATGTGGCTATCATGTCAAATGCTTCTTAGTTTGTAAGAATCATCTTGAATTTCACTCTGTATAAATTTTATATAAAATTTAATAGAAACAAACCGCAACAAACCATCAATGAACAAATTTTTATGTTTTACTGATTTGACACATAATTTGACACATGATGACTTTTTGAAGTTAATACTTCTAATAGTTCTATTTTTTTCCATAGCACACTACTTATTTCCACTTTGACTTCCTAACTTAGTTTACCGGTGACAATAACAGTTATGTATTTATCTTAGTTGGAAATAGGATAATTGATATTAAAATATAATGAAATAAAAATTAAACATTTGTGTAGAAAATCTGACGTTTTTACATTTTCTACGATTCATCGAGAGAAAAGCAAATGCGCGGGGGCAACAATTCATAAAAATTTACATATTAACGCTATTTTTTTGGTATTATTTTAAGTATTAAAATTAGTGTAATATTTAAATAAAAATAAAATTAAACTGTTTAAAATATATTTATTTCGTTAAAATCATACTAATAGAAGTATAACTTCTTACTCGCGTACAAAGTACACACACTCTTTTTTGTTATATTTTACAGTGTTATTTGTCTTATTGTTGTTTTGATTCATTATATACGGTTACATCTGGACAATGTTCCTTTGTTTTTTCCATAGCACACTACGTGGTTCTATATATTTCCACTTATATGACAGCAACAGTTATGTTTAAAATTTACACGTTTCTTAAGATATCTCGAGATATAAAAAAGGTATCGACATGCGGTTTTCGGTAATATGTTGCTAATTTGGTCTAATTTTGTAATACAGGAAAAAAATACATACTTGTATTTAATATTTTCCAAAGAAAACTAGATTTCTAAAAAAAAATAAATAGCGCCTTCTAGCCGGCATATTACGTAATAAGCTGTTTCCAAATTATAACTATTACATTGACGAAAAAGAGCTGTTTTCAACAAGACCAAGTTTGTAAAAATCGATTAAGCAGAACCGGACTTACAGCGATTTTTTCATAACAAGGTTCCCACTCACCCCCACCTCTTATTTGCACAGGTAGACTTAAACTTATGAAATAAAATATGCACAGAATTGTATGAAGAATACGATGATTGGATTTCCAGTGCCCTTTCATTAGGCAAATTTTGTAAAATTTGGATTTTTTAATTTTTAATATTCAATTACGCCCTCTAGCGGTGGACTTACAATTATGAAAATAATTTCCAGGCTTTTCTCGGGGTAACTTTTGTTATAAATTTTTTCCCAAAGCTGTAGTATAAACGGTTCCTGAGATATGGCCGAGAGCCATTCTTATTGGGACACCCGGTACCTACATATTTTAAATGGGACTTACTTTTTCGCACTCTTTTTGACACACTTTCATATAATCAAAAATGAGCAATAAATTATGACAAAAGTTTTGACAGTTTTGTGGTTTGAAAGAAGTTAGAATTTTTAAATGTCAAAGTTCTAAAAATTGTAGTATAGAAATAAATTCCAGTGACGAAGAGTTAAATTTTTTTTTATTTGTTCATCACAGATAAAATATTGTATGAAACTGTGCGTGAAGTACTTTTTGCGAACTTACTCGATGTATAGCACTCGCTCCGTTGTCGCTCGTGCTCTAAACATCGCGTGCGTTCGCAAAAAGCATACTTCACGAACTGTTTCATAAATAACTATTTTGTGGAAGATAAAAATATATATTTTCAAAAAACCCTGCATAGTGGTGTAGGGCTGTGAAAGATAAAAATAAAAAATATAAAACTCGGTTTTCTGAATTTCTCGCATAAATTTTGAGTATATGTGAAACGTGTATGTATACACTTGTTTCGAAAGTTATATATCTTTTTACTACCTACATCTAATCTTGGCTATTTAAGTTTTTTCTGTAAGACTCTTGCCGGAAATCTTGATAAAACGTTTTACCCTAAAAACTCATCCCATTCCACTTCCCGACCTTAGATTGCCAGTAAATTGTTTTTCCTTCAATTTTGTCATATTTTTCTCGAACGGGTTTCATCCTATTACTATATTTTTTGGCCCCAAAAATAATCGAAAATGAGTTACTTAATTCGATCAAAAAACAATTGACGCCACTTTATTAGTTTTAGAATCTCGGTTTTCTAATTTTGGTGAATGGTATTTAATATTCAAAGAACAATCGTGTTTTCTGTAAAAACATTCGAATTTATTATAAACTAAAACAAAATATGCAAAAAACGTTTAATTGCATCATTTAATATTGTCCAAAGAAATGTCTTGCTTTCGTTATTGAAAAGAAAGTATCAGTTTAATGAAACATTCTAAGTATACTATTTTTACTACAAAAACAGGCTTACGTCATTCATGATTTCTGACGTCAGAGCATTGCCAAACCATTAGAATATGACTTTTCATAACAGCCATGTTTCTTGTATAGTCCGGTATATTGTAACGGCCAGGTATCATTACTCGTACTTGTCTGATATATTTTCTTTGTTATTATTTACTGTACCGGGTGTCCCAATAAGAATGGCCCTCGGCCATATCCCAGGACCCGTTTATAGTACAGCTTTGAGAAAACAATATTTATAACAAAAGATGCCTCGGGAAAAGCCTCGAAATTATTTTCATAATTGTAGGTCCACCGCTAGAGGGCGTAATTAAATATCAAAAATTAAAAAATAAAATTTTTACAAAACTTGCCTAATGAAAGGGCACTGGAAATCCCATCATCGTATTTTTCACGAAATTTTGCGCATATTTGATTTCACAAGTTTAAGTCTACCTTTGAAAATAAGAGATGGGGGTGAGTGGGAACCTTCATATGAAAAAATGGCTGTAAGTCCAGTTCTGCCAAATCGAATTTTGCATACTTGGTCTTGTTGAAAACAGCTCTTTTTCGTCAATGGAAGAGTCTTATTTTCGAAATAGCCTAATAGTCTAATAGCTAGTGAACCCTCCGACTAGCGGTCGTCCTGTAAGGCTAGAAATTTGTCTAGTGATAATTCATAGCACACCAAGGCTAAAAACCATAACCTGGCAGGCATCAGCGGTGCACGTGTATCTACCAGATGAATCAAAAAGTGCATAGTTTAGGGGTAAAATAAACTTTCTCCTGTAAGGTTTAAATTTAAGTATGTGTTTGAGTAAGTCATTTAGAAAAAATGTGTACCTACAATGTCAGGCGATTCTGAAGAGCATAAGACCTTGCCAGGCGAGGGGAAAGATTAGGGGTTTTTCCTAAAATTATTTTTTTTTGCATCGATCAAATTTTTTTTAGGTTTTTTGAATCATTGCAAATAGAAAAGATCTTTAGTGATTTTTCTCTTAAGTTAATAGTTTTTGTTATATAAGCGATTGAAAATTTTGAAAATTGCGATATCGGCCATTTTTAACCCTAAATCGGACATTTATCTAAAAATTTCAGAGTTGCCAAGGTAGGTAGATATTCTTTAAACATTGATTGATGAAATACCAAAGAGTTTTTTGCAATACAATATAGGAAACCCCTTTGTTTTTTAATTGCTAATCAAGCGGGCGCGACACTGTAGTATAAGTGAGGACGTTTGAGTTGGCATAAATTCATTATCTCGAGAATGGACAAATTTCAAGAGAAATTCTCAGACAGGTCGATTTTTATTTTTAAATTATGACTTTTTGGCATATATATAATACTAGTGACGTCATCCATCTGAGCGTGATGACGTAATGGATGATTTTTTTAATGAGAGTAGGGGTTGTGTGATAGCTCATTTGAAAGGTTATTTAATCCTCTATTCAGTAATATAAACATTAACATAATTATTTGTACAGGGTGCACAAAAAAATGTTTTCTTCTATTTGTCAAATTTAAGCAAAGTTAATAATAAAAAAAAATTATTTGTACACCCTCTATAAATAATTATGTTAATGTTTATATTAGTGAATAGAAAATTAAATAACCTTTCAAATGAGATATCATACAACCCCTACTCTCATTTAAAAAAATCATCGATTACGTCATCACGCTCAGATGGATGACGTCACTAGTATTATGTATATGCCAAAAAGTCCTAATTTAAAAATAAAAATCGACCTGTCTGAGGATTTCTCTTGAAATTTGCCCATTCTCGAGATAATGAATTTATGCCAACTCAAACGTCCTCACTTATACTACAGTGTCGCGCCCGCTTGATTAGCAATTAAAAAACAAAGGGGTTTCCGATATTGTATTGCAAAAAACTCTGGGATTTCATCAATCGATGTTTAACAAATATCTACCTACCTTGGCAACTTTGAAATTTTTAGATAAATGTCCGATTTAGGGTTAAAAATGGCCGATTTCGCAATTTTCAAAATTTTCAATCGCTTATATAACAAAAACTATTAACTTGAGAGAAAAATCACCAAAGACCTTTTCTGTTTGGAATTATTCAAAAAACCTAAAAAAATTGTTCGATGCAAAAAAAAATAATTTTAGGAAAAACCCCTAACCTTTCCCCTCGCCTGGCAAGGTCTTATGCTCTTCAGAATCGCCTGTCATTGTACACATTTTTTGTAAATGACTTACTCAAACACATACTTAAATTTAAACCTTACAGGAGAAAGTTTATTTTACCCCTAAACTATGCACTTTTCGATTCACCTGGTAGATACACGTGCACCGCTGATGCCTGCCAGTTTATGGTTTTTAGCCTTGGTGTGCTATGAATTATCACTAGACAAATTTCTAGCCTTACAGGACGACCGTTAGTCGGAGGGTTCACTAGCTCTTAGACTATAATAAGTAATATGCCAGCTAGTAGGCGTTATTTAATTATTTTCGGAAATCTAGTTTTCTTTGGTTAATATTAAATACAAGTATGCATTTTTAATCCTGTATTACAGAATTAGACCAAATTCGCAACATAATACCGAAAACCGCATGTCGATAAAAATTCGATTTAACAGAACCGGACTTACAGCCATTTTTTTCATAAGAAGGTTCCCACTCACCCCCACCTCTTATTTGCAAAGGTAGACTTGACTTGTGAAATCAAATATGCGAAGAATTTTATGAAGAATATGTTGATTGGATTTCCAGTGCCCTTTCATTAGGTGAATTTTGTAAAATTTTGATTTTTAAATTTTTGATATTCAATTAGCGGTGGACTAGACTGGATTCAATTTCAATTCTAGCGGTGGACCTACAATTATGAAAATAATTTCCAAGCTTTTCCCGAGGCAACTTTTGTTATAAACATTTTTTTCTCAAAGCTGTACTATAAACGGTTCCTGAGATACTGCCGAGAGCCATTCTTAATGGGACACCCGGTGCAGATAATATTTAAAGGATACAGATACTATGATAAACGAGTACATTTTTTAGTTAAAAATAACTTTTTTGTTTTTTGGGCGATTAAATTTATTTTTGCAGGGCTAATAGCCTAACTTGTCCTCAACATGACTGCAAAATTTGAAAGCAAAAATAGCGTACAGGGTCGGACTTATAAAAAAAATTATGTGACGGTGCATTTGAGCTCGTTGCAAATGAAAACTGGCTTCACTAAAATTTAACTAATATGCTCTTTTGGTAGGTTAACTATCCAGAACACCTCAGTTAAAAGGGAATGATTCAAAATTACAAAATTACCGGATTCGCAAAATATCATTTTTTTAATTAAATAATGTTCAGAACACGCCTTCTCCATAAAATTTTAAAAAATCCCGAATTTGTTAAATTTTTACTTAAATTAGGAAATCTTAATCGAGGACTTTTCTAATATGTTCACCAGAACGAAACCCTCTTAACACTAATCTTTTCCATCGTTTTGGCCTGATATTAGCAGTCATTTTTGTTAAATATCTTAAGAATTTCTCAAACGCTCAAATAAACTGCTCGTCAAAAGTTAGGGAAGTAGAAAATTATGCTGATTTTCATAGTTGATTTCTTCACGAACAGAGGGATTCAGCTATTTTTTTTTATTTTAGATTTTTCTTTAGTATTTACACAATTGTGAAAAGGTTTACTTAAACTTATTTTTTGTACTTATACCGGGTGGAAGAAAAGAAATGTTTTTCTTATGTTAAGTTTGAGACACCCTGTAGGGAGAACGAGGTACAAATGTGAGTATACATCAGAATCGTATTGTAGTCTTATGTTTTGTAAACAAGTGAACATGTTGTTGTTTGAATGTCCCTGATATCTTTAGAAACAAAAAAAATAGACGGTTTTGTAATTTAACATGTGTTTTAACCGAAACAAAAGTTTGAGACACCTTGTAGGGAGAAAAAGGCACAAAGGTGAGTATACCTCGATATTATGTTGTAGTCTCGTATTTTGTAAATATCTTTAGTAACAAAGAAAGTAGACGGTATTACTCTTTAATATGTATTTCTATGTTTCACATGTGTGATTTGATGCATGTCGTCAGTTAAAACACATATTAAAGAGTAATACCGTCTAGTTTCTTTGTTATTAAAGATATTAGAGAAATTAAAAAAAACAAAATATTCACAAAATATGAGACTACAACATAATATCGAGGTATACTCACCTTTGTGAAACCGTCTATTTTTTTGTTTCTTAAGATATCAGGGACATTCAAAAAACAAAATATTCACAAAATATAAGACTACAATACGATTTAGATGTATACTCACATTTGCACCTCGTCTTCCCTACAGGGCGTCTCAAACTTAACATAAGAAAAACATTTTTTTTCTTCCACCCGGTATAAGTACAAAAAAAGTTTGAGTAAACCTTTGCGTAACTGTGTAAATACTAAAGAAAAATCTAAAATAATAAAAAAAATTAGCGGAATCCGTTAATCTGTTCACAACAAAATTTACTATGAAAATTCAGAAGAATTTTCTATATCCGTAACTTTTGACGAGCAGTTTATGTCAATTTTAATTGGTATGCCATGACTGTTTAGGTTGCCATGGAATTTGCTTGACATTTATAGTTAAAAAGTAAATTGGCCAGTTCATAATGCCACTTTTAAGCAAAGAGAACAGAATCGTAATTAAATATTACCGTGAAATAATAGAATACCCAAAATAATAGGGCAATAGGGTGTAATGGTCTCTGTTGCAGTATCCATGTTGGGAAAATCTCGTCTGAGTTTTGTTGATGCCGGGGTAAAACTTAATTCAGCAACATATCAAGAACAAATCTTGCAGTACCTATTACCTGAAATTGAAGAAGTATGTTACGATTACACTTTCCAACAGGATGGTACTCCTTGTCACAATTTCCACAATTCAAGGATATTCTAGAGTGAAAATTGCCTGGACTATATTGAGCCAGAGATATGGCCACCTAATAGCCAAGAATTAAATTCGGTTGACTATTTAATTTGGAGAATTTTCGAACAAGATTTGTATGATGGACAAAAATTTGAAACCATCGAACAGCTTAAAGAGCGAATGCAGTTTGTTTGGAACTATTTTGAACAGGGTGTAATAAATGGGGCTATCAATTTATGGCGCCCACGACTTCAGGAAGTGGTAATCAATAATGGTGGCCACATTCATAATCTAAGTTTTAAAATTATTAACCTGTTTTCATTAATATGTTGTTTGTTAAAATGTTATATTTTCCTAATTTAATAAAAAAATGATATTTTACGAATCCGCTAATTTTGAAAAATTTCTTTTTTACTGAAGTGTTCTGGATAGTTAACCTACCAAAAGAGCATATCAGTTCAATTTTAGCTACGACAGCTTTCATTTGCAACGAGCTCAAATGCACCGTTACATAAATTTTTTTATAAGTCCGACCCTGTACGCTATTTTTGCTTCCAAATTTTCAATCATGTTGAAGACATGTTAGGCTATTCGCTCAAAAAACAAAAAAAATATTGTCAACTAAAAAATGTACTCCTTTATTTCGGCCCACAGTGTATAGTTATTTTTATTCTAATTAATGATGTCAATCGCTTTTCATTGCTTGTCGAAATATAATAGCAATAATATTATAGTGCAGGGGTGGCCAAGCTCCTTGATAGTCAGAGCCACTTTTCACAAGTTAAAATTGTTCGCGAGCCGCAATTAAAAACCGTATTCAAAATTTATGTAAAGAAGGTATGTACAATGTTTTTTAAAAGAACTCTTATTTATTATTGAAAACAGAAATAAAATTACGAAATATTAAAACTTAATTACACTTTTTTTCCTAATTCTTCTTCTAGTTGTCATTATGCCCAATAAGAAAGTCGAACTTGCTATCACTTATCACCTATCCATCTTTTACCTATTTCGTCCACGCCTTCCGGTCTCCTGCCATGTTCTTCACCTGTTGCGCTGTTTTGCCCTCTCTTGGTCCCGATTTCCTGGATTTGTTCCATCCACCCCTTTCTAGGTCTGCTCCTTCTTCTTTTCCCCTGTCTCTTGGCATCTGCCACCTTCTTTACTAGTCTGTTCTCGTTCGTTCTAGTTATATGTCCAAACCAATTCAAGTTTCTTTTTTTAATTTTTTTCTCTATTGGTCCCTGTCTTAGCACGTTTGTAATGTTTTTGTTCCTTTCCTTGTCCAACATTTGTTTTCCTTCTTTGGTAATTCTTAAAAATTTGGTGAATAATTTGTGGTAGCACTTCTCAGTAATTCTTTCTGTGTTAGGATTTCACGAATTTTAAAATGGAATTAAATGGTTCATACAAGTACGTTGTTCCTAATATCGAAATAATAACTTTTTTAATTTAGGGTATGAGCTTCGATTTTGGTACAAATTTCCAAAATTCGGTAATCGGCGTCGACTTATAGTTTTATTTTCGAGCTTGATCTTCTTGCGTCTCTATTAATTTTAATTCTCCAAATGTTCTTTGGGTCATATTATATTGGTAATAAAAAAGTCGCCTTATGGACTATGTTTATTTCAAATAAATTCAGAAAAAAATGAAGAGACGATTTAAAATACTTTAAGTCTTAAAATCAATTTTGGAGTTCGGTTAATATTCCTTCTGGCTTTCTTATTTACTCGTACTCGTTAAGTTTTTCTAGTTTAATATTGTAAGAACTTTCGCGTAGTTTTCGATGTGTCGTATCACTCTTAGTTTGGATGGAAATGGAATTTGTTACAAAGTTGCATTTGGTCTTTCATTTGTTGTCAGTAATTTAAAACGCATTGTGAAACACATACGGAACGATAATTATTTTTTAAATCATAACACAGAATTGAAAAGGATCTCTGGTACATTTATCGAGAGCCACAAGTAATTCTTCAAAGAGCCGCATGTGGCTCGCGAGCCGCAGTTTGGCCACCCCTGTTATAGTGTATAATCAATACAATAGATCGTTTAATATTTTAAGACTAAAAATGAGAGATGCATGTACTAAATAGTATTTAATACGAATAAAACATTGTATAGCACGAGATTGTTTATAAATAAACAAAAGCTTTGGAAAAGTTCTAAATTAATATGTGTCGATTCGCTAATCTGAGACACAACTGTCTACACTACAATTACAATAAATACTCCCAAATCATGATTTAGGAGTGCTCCTCGAACATTCAACGTGTCCTGGTTTGTTTATTTCTATATAGTGCATTTGTATTGTGATTGTAGTGTAGACAGTTGTGTCAGAGATTATTGAATCGACTTTAGTACTTTTTAGTGTTAGATTAGGTTAGTAATATAAATAATAATAAAGCACCTGTCGCCGCATAATTTAGATGAAAAAAATCCAAAGCGTTATTGAATTGTACAATTCAATATTGTACAATATTTTATTCGTATTAAAAACTATTCAGTACCTGCATCTATCATTTTTAGCCTTAACATATTAAATGATCTCTTTTATTGATTATATACTATAATATTATTAATTAGAATACAGACATTATTAATTAGAATAAAGAATTATTATAGATATTATTATTTGTACTTCTTCTTCTTTATGTACCATATCCTTTCAGAACCTTGGTTACCATCATAGCTATTTTAATTTTATTCACTGCCACCCTAAATAGCATGCTTGTATCAACACAATACCAATCTCGTAAGCTCTTCAACCATGAGGTTCTTCTTCGTCCTGGACTGCGTTTGCCTGCTATTTTTCCTTGCATAATATTTTGCAGCAACCTATATTAATTTGGGACATCTCATTATATCTCCGAAATAGTCCAGCTTTCTCTGCTTGATGCTTTTTATAATCTCAGTAGTCTTGCTGAGATGTTCTAGTATTGTCGAGTTTCGAATCTTCTCCACCCAAGAATCTTTTAAAATTCTTCTATAGCACCACATTTCAAAATCCACCAAGCGATTTTAATCGATTTTATTCACAGTCCAGGACTCAACACCATAAAGTAAGGCAGAGTACACGTAGCAGCGAGGTTGGCGGATCCTCAATGCCAATTTTAGGTCTCTGTTACATAACACCTTGGACATCTTTCTAAAAGCGGCTCTCGCCTGTTCTATCCTAGATCTAATTTCGCCGTAACTTTCTGCATTACAATTTAATTGCTCAAGTTTGGTATTATTTACATCTATAGAGGGTTTTATATTCTGTTGCTTACTTATTACGAGTATTTTGGTTTTCCGTATGTTCCGATCCAGACCTGCCTCCCTATAGCTCTCAACGACACTATTAAGTAGTGTTTGCAGATCTTCTTAACTAGAAGCTATGAGTAGAGGAACTGGTCCGAATATGGGCTATGTATTTTATATGGGCCACCACACTATCTATGAAACAAGTAGTGCTATCTGTTAGAAAATGCCCAAATATACTAGAAGGCCCCTTTCTTGTCATATATTTACAGATTCCTCGACCAGTACATATTTTGTTGTTACACAGTGTAGACCCTTGGATTTTGACTTTTGAAAAAAATTTTTTGGGTAAGTTTATATTACGTAATATTTGTGTTTATTGACATTCTTTCGGAATTGATATATTATGCTTGTGTGGCAGAAAAAGGAAGGAAAATGGTTTTAATGTAGGTTAGGAACAAAAAATAATTACAAAATCATAAGCTAATATTTTTCTTGAACGTACATATTTTGAAATATGGGCCCCTTGTGTGACGTAAATATAGGCTAGGGGCCCATATTCAGACCGCTCGCATAAATCTAGCAGAACTATTGGAAAAGGCATTATTTATGAAATGCCGCAGGCGGCAGAGATAGCAGATAGCTAAGAATGGTTTTAAAGTAACTGAAATAGGGCCAATAAATATAACCATTTTTTCTGATGCTGATTTCAGTACTGAGAAACTGAAATCTGAGAAAACTTGTAATTTGACTGAAATTTATTTGGAAGAATTGACAAGCGACCTTGCAACAACGATTTCTTCAGAAAATATAACAGTTCGTTCAGAAGATCAAGGACCAAGTTATTCTAAAAACCCAGATCAACCATTAAGGAACACAACGAACGCAACAACTGTGCCAGAACACCGTTCAAAACATTCATGAGTTCATTCGTTCTTTCAACTGTCCCATCAGTTACGAAGCGAGCGTCTTCAAGAGGAAGAAAAAATTCTCGTTCTCAAGTTATAATTTCATCTCCGTATAAATCAGACCTTGAATTATCAATTGAGAATATAAGAAAATCAAAAGAAAGAACGGGGAAGAGAACTGTGTTTTCAGTTAAATAAAAAGAAAATGTAAAGACCAAGGAAGGAAAGGGGAAGAGAATAGTGTGACGCCTCACAACCCGGCCTAGTTATTCTTGAATCTTCTCGGGGTTACGAGTAAAGGCCAGACCTTCCACGGCGATTCGAGGCGACCGCTGTCAGAGTATTTAAGAACAGGAATTCGAGCACAGGCCAGTCAGTCAATGAACGAGCCGCGATGCGTGATATAATTGTATTCGAATCGGATTTAGTGAAATGTATTTATTAGTTATCGTAATTATTATGTTTAGTTAATTAAATCATAAATTTGAGTTTGAAAATAAATTAGATGTGTTAGTTGGTGTTATTTGTAATTATTAAAATAAATAAGTGATGTAAATAAAATAATATAAGTAAGTCTTCCTTTATTTAAATTAAACTTAGTGCCTAAAGATATAAATAAATAAAATAGTAGAGTCAATCGCGTAACAAAATGGTTTCAGAAGTGGGATAAAAGTAGGAACTTGTGTACCCGTGACGTCCATAATCCGGCAGACGACAACATCAGATAATTCCAACGACAAGTTCGACCAAATGGTTGCAGTTGCAGGCCAATCTCTAAATCAAATGGAAAAAAGGAAATTAAGGGAATTTCTTAGGCAATATCGTGACATATTTGTACCGAAAGGAGGAAAGACAGGAAGAACGACAGTTGTCAAACATAAAATTGACACTGGTACCGCTAGGCCAATTCGTCAAACAGCTCGACGATTACCACAGGCGAAGAGAGAGGAAGCTGAAAGGATTGTTCAAGAAATGAAGAAAGACGGGGTGATAGAAACTTCTACGAGCCCATGGGTCTCTCCGGTGGTCCTGGTCAAGAAGAAAGATGGAACTACGAGGTTCTGTGTGGACTACCGTTTGTTGAACAATGTTACCAAGAAAGATAGTTATCCTCTGCCTCGGGTCGACGACACGTTGGACACATTAGCTGGAAGTAAATTGTTTTCTACGTTGGACTTGAAGTCTGGATATTGGCAGGTAGAAATGGATCCAGCCGACAAGGAGAAGACGGCCTTCACGACGGGATCTGGATTATGGGAATTCAACGTTATGCCGTTTGGACTCTGTAATGCTCCTGCGACATTTGAGAGGCTTATGGAAAATGTGTTGAGAGGGTTATCTTGGAAGACGTGCCTGGTGTATTTAGACGACATAATCGTTTGGGGGAGACGTTTGAAGACCACCTGAAGAATTTAGAAGACGTTTTTAATCGACTTAAAGCTGCCCAGTTAATGTTGAACCCCAAGAAATGCCAGCTATTTCAAAGTAAAGTCAATTATCTAGGCCATATAGTCAGCAAAGAAGGAGTGGCCGTGGACAAAGGAAAAATCGATTCCATTAAGGAATGGCCGGAACCAACTGATAAACATCAAGTGAGAAGTTTTCTGGGACTATGTACTTACTACCGGAGATTCATTAAGAAGTTTGCAGATATCGCTAAGCCATTAACGCGACTTACAGAGGAAGCAAGGGATTATTGCTGGGATAGAGACTGCCAAACAGCCTTTGAAACTTTGAAGAGGCATTTAATTACAGCGCCAATATTAGGGTATCCACTGCCAGAAGGAGAGTTCATCTTAGATACGGATGCAAGCAATGTGGGAATTGGAGGAGTGCTGTCGCAGATCCAAGGAGGACAGGAACGAGTCCTTGGATATTTTAGTAAAGTGCTTTCAAAACCTGAACGAAATTATTGCGTCACGAGAAGAGAACTTCTAGCAGTAGTAAAATCAGTGGAACACTTCTATCAATACCTCTACGGAAGGAAGTTTCTAATCCGAACCGACCATGCCGCCCTTAAATGTTTAATGTAGTTTAAGAATCCAGAGGGTCAGATAGCCAGATGGATTGAACGACTTCAAGAATATGATTTCAAGATCGAGCATCGGGCCGGAGTTAGCCACAGGAACGCTGATTCTCTATCTAGAAGACCGTGTCCAGCAGAATGTTCCCATTGCAACAAAACAGAGTCAAAGGAAGCAGCAGTACTAAGAACAACAGTGGTCAACGACGAGTGGACGCCTACCAAGATCAAGGAAGAACAAGAAAAAGATCCAGTTTTACAGAAGATTCGAAAATGGAAAGAAGAAAATCGTCGACCATCTTGGCAAGAAATATCAAGCCTAGGCTCAGTAGTTAAGACGTATTGGGCCCAGTGGGACTCATTTATCTTGGAAGACAGCTTGCTTAAACGAGTAATAGAAAATGATGATGGTTCGGTGAGGAGAACACAGTTGGTGATTCCAAAGAGCAGAGTAGCCGAAGTACTTCGTCAGTTACACGACAGTCCATCAGGAGGGCATTTTGGTGTAAAGAAGACCCTTCAGAGAATTCGGGAACGATTTTATTGGATGAATAGTTCCGACGATGTGAAGGACTGGTGTAAGAAATGTACTACCTGTGCTACAAGTAACGGGCCCTACCGGAAAAGAAAGGCTCCTATGAGACAGTACAATGTTGGAAGTCCGTTTGAAAGAATAGCTTTGGATATTGCCGGGCCATTTCCAGAAAGTGACAATGGATGCAAATACATATTGGTGATAATGGATTACTTCACGAAGTGGGTGGAGATCTACGCAATTCCAGACCAGAAGGCCGCCACTATTGCAGATGTGTTAATCAAAGACTGCATCAGCCGATTTGGAGTACCTCTGGAGATCCATAGTGACCAAGGAAGGAACTTTGAGAGCGATCTATTTCAAGGAATCTGTGATAAACTAGGCATGAAGAAGACAAGGACCACGGCCTATCACCCGCAATCGGATGGAATGGTGGAGCGTATGAATAGGACAGTCGGCAAGTATTTGGCAAAGATGGTGTCCAATCATCAACGAGACTGGGACCAGTACCTTCCGTTCTTCGCAATGGCCTATAGATCTGCTGTTAATGAATCAACTGGCCAAACACCAGCAATAGTCCTATTTGGACGTGAGATGCGTCTACCCTGTGATCTAGAGTTTGGATGTCGACCTGGAGAAGATGTTGCTGGTGAGGATTACGTGAATGAATTACGAAGAAGAATGGACGATATACATGAGTTGGTCCGGTCTAACCTTCAGATCGCTAGCGATCGCATGAAGAAACGATACGATACCCAAGCCGAGAAGGGATGTTTTAAGGAGAACGACAAAGTCTGGCTTTATAATCCAAAGAAGCGAACAGGTTGTTCTCCCAAGTTGCAGCAGTTCTGGGAGGGTCCGTACCTCATTGTCAGGAAAATCAATGACGTTATCTACCGAATAAACAAGATTCCTAGGGGAAAGCCGATGATAGTCCACCATAACCGGTTGGCGCCGTACGAGGGAGACCACGACGTAGATGAAGAAGTGGAAGTCAACCAAATTCGAGGAATACCTGACCTTACCTTTGAAGAGTTCATGGGTGCCTACGGAGGTACCGGTAAAGCAAGACATGGTGTTACCACTGAAGAAAAGCGAGATCTTCTCGCACTTTCCGATGACTATTCGCTGGCCCATAGCATCCCGGCCAGTATCAAAGACGCACGAGGGTTGGCATTCGCCTTCCGAAGGAAGTTTGGTCGAGTTGCAGAACTTCAATGCCAACTGCCAGCTCCTGGCAAAGCATTGAAACTCCAAGATGCATCACGTTACCTATTTTATCTGGTAACAAAAGACACTGTCCGTGACCAACCTACCTACCAAGATGTATGGGATGCATTAATTCAATTGAGAGAGCACGTGTTGGAGTCCGACGTGCAAAAGTTAGCCATGCCAAAGTTAGAATGCCGCCAATTAGACTGGAGAGTTATCCGAAATATGGTAGAAGAAATTTTTAAAGACACCGAGATCCAGGTGTTAGTCTGTTGCAATCCGCATAGTTACTGGTGCGGAGAGAAGACCGTCCCCTGTCATTTTTATACAACTGGGAGTTGTAAAAGAGGGTCCAGTTGCAGATACCAGCATCCAGTTCCAGTCCCGACAAGGTTCCAGGAGGAACCATCTTTTAAGGAGGGGGCAATGTGACGCCTCACAACCCGGCCTAGTTATTCTTGAATCTTCTCGGGGTTACGAGTAAAGGCCAGACCTTCCACGGCGATTCGAGGCGACCGCTGTCAGAGTATTTGAGAACAGGAATTCGAGCACAGGCCAGTCAGTAAATGAACGAGCCGCGACGCGTGATATAATTGTATTCGAATCGGATTTAGTGAAATGTATTTATTAGTTATCGTAATTATTATGTTTAGTTAATTAAATCATAAATTTGAGTTTGCAAATAAATTAGATGTGTTAGTTGGTGTTATTTGTAATTATTAAAATAAATAAGTGATGTAAATAAAATAATATAAGTAAGTCTTCCTTTATTTAAATTAAACTTAGTGCCTAAAGATATAAATAAATAAAATAGTAGAGTCAATCGCGTAACAATAGTTTCTGCGCTAAAGCGAAAAGAAAATGTAAAGAAACCCAACAGAAAAATCAAAACCAAATGCAGTTCGGATGAAGAAGAGGAAGAGGATTTTTTGACCGCTGACGAAGACCTTGACGTAGAACAGATAGTACAGTATTCTCCTGAAAGCAATGATGCCACATGTCTATTTTGTGAACAACAGTTTTCTGATGACACTAGAAGAGAAACGTGGGTTCAATGTTTAATGTGCATTCTCTGGGCACATGAACAGTGTTCCGGAGCTGAAAAAGACTCTTACGTTTGCGATTTTTGCAGATAATTTTATTTTATTTTTTCACAGATATGTTTATTATTCTTTAAGCATAAATTGTTAGCTAGGTTATTTCGTATTTTTGTCGTCAAAAGAAAATTTTGTTAGTTTTTGAGTGGGGCCCATATTTCAGACAGCCTGGCCTGGTTAGAAAAATATGCCTCACGTCATATTATTATCCGTAAAATAAATAAACTTTATTATAAAAAATACATAGTTAGTAGTTGTTTTTCTAAGGTCTTATAGCATGTATAAATGTTATGTAGCATTGTTATAGACATATAAAAGCAAGTTTCAATAGAAAAACAAATGGGGGCCCATATTCGGAACAGTTCCTCTACTGTATCGTCCGCATATCGCAAATTATTAATAACTTCACAGCTCACAATTATTCCTTATTGTTTTTCAGAAAGTGCATTTCTGAAAATTCTTTTGGAGTAAACGTTGAAAAGCAGGGGTGACAAGAGGCATCCCTGCCGTACTCCTCTTTTAATATTAAGAGCCTGTGATTCCACACTATCTACTAAAACTGATGTTGTTTGATTCCGATACAAATTTGCAATTATTTGAACATCTCTGCCGTCCAAGCCAATGTCTTTTAGAACTTCGATCAATATAGCGTGCTTAAAGAGATAAAATGCCTTTTGGAAGTCAATAAAACAACAATATATGTCTACAGATATGTCTCGATATCTTTGAGCAAGTACGTGCATCCCAAACAATGCCTCTCTCGTACCAAACCCGTTACGGAAACCAAACTGTGTGTCACTTATGTATTCCTCGCATTTATTGTAGATACGACCATGTATTATCGTCAAAAAAATTTTCAATAAATGGTTTAACAAACTGATGGTTCTATAATTAGCCCAGGTTTTTGCTGTTGTCTTCTTAGGTAGAGCTATGAACAGAACAATGAATTGGACCAACCATTAGGCAGTTGTCCGCTGGTATAAATGGTATTGAAAAACGAAGTTATAGCCTCTAAAATATTGCTATTATTTATAAACTTGTATATTTCAGTTGGAATTTCATCAGGACCTATCGCTCTGCCATCTTTTGATGAATGTATGGCTTTTATTTGTACAGTAGATTTTATTTGTACAGTAAACAAAAACAATGAAAAATAGCTCTGACAAGTCATGACTCCTAGCTTCTCACTGTACAAGAAATATGGCCATGATGAAAAGTCATGAATGACGTAAGCGTGTTTTTGTAGTAAAAATAGTATAGAACATTTTAATAAAACATTTTCACTCGTGTAACCTTTTTAGTAGAAAAACAATATTATAAATGCGCAAATTTAAATTCTAAAATAGGTAGATAATATTGAAAGCATATACACTCAGGTGCAAAAAAATCGATCCATGGGTATTTTTTGATGAAGAATGAAAACGTTTGAAGATTTAACTTTTAAGTCAGGTATATATGTAAAAGTATATGTTAAATTAGAATAATTTTTACAGATTATCGAAAAAAATCATTTATTTATACACACGCCAAAACTCGAAAATAGAAAAATATTCAAAACTTTCTGAAATAAAAATAAATTAATAATAAATTAATATCTAATGTTTCCCTCTCGGACCCTTATAACAGCCTGTAGACGTGTCAACATTGAGGTAATTAACCTCTGATTAATTTCCTAAAGAAGCGCTCCAACTTCAGCTAAGTTTTTTGGACAAGGTACTCGTGCTCGAAGAACCTTCGTCTTCCTATCACGTCCCATGGATGTTCTATGGGATTGAGATCGGGACTGCCAGCTGGCCAGTTCATACGGACAATTTCCACCTTTTCTAAATATTGGTTGACGATTCCTGCACGGTGAGGACGCGCGTTGTCGTCCACAGAAATAAAATTAGGTCCAATAAAAGGAACAAAAGGTACCACGTGCTGTTTTGAAATACTTGTTATGTATCTTGCATCCGTCATAGAACCTCTATCCACAACAACTAAATTAGTATGAGCTTCTGAACTTATACCAGCCCAAACCATAACAGAGCCTCCTGATAACTTTTTCTGTCCGCCATATTGCATTGAAAATATCGCTTTTCTTGTCTTCTCCAAATCCCTTCTCGGCCATCTGGTGACCTCAGACAAAATCTGGACTCATCTGAGAAGAATACATTGTTCCAATCTGCATCACTCCAGTTTTCATGTTCTCTTGCAAAGGCAAGGCGAGCTCTGCGATGTTCTGTGGATAGTAGTGGAGATAAGGCTGGCCTTCTGGATAATAAATTACCCTCTACAAGTCGTCGATGAACTGTTCATCTGTTTACATCCACATTTCTTACTTCGCTCAGACGATTTGCCAGTTTAACTCAAGTTAGATGCCGATTTCTCAAATATTATGAGACCAGAAATCGATCATCTTGTTCGGATTTTGCCCTTCTACGACCTGGTCTAGGTCTTCTTGTGAAGTTAACGGTTACATTAAAAGGCCGAACTGCTCTTTGAACCGCAGATCGACTAACGCCTAACATTAACTGTTCATCTGTTTACATCCGCATTTCTTACTTCGCTCAGACAATTTGCCAGTTCAACTCAAGTTAGATGCCGATTTCTCAAATATTATGAGACCAGAAATCGATCATCTCGTTCGGATTTTGCCCTTCTACGACCTGGTCTAGGTCTTCTTGTGAAGTTAACGGTTACATTAAAAGGCCGAACTGCTCTTTGAACCGCAGATCGACTAACGCCTAACATTTCAGCTGCATAATAATATTGGCTACGACCATCTTGAATTAAAGCCACCATAGGCGTAACCAGGGGGGGCTTTTGGGGGTTATAACCCCCCCATTGGGATGTACTTTGAGCTCTATACGTTTAACACCATGGTCTTCCAGTAGTTGTAACCCCCCCCCCCTTAGGATCATCCTGGTTACGCCTATGAAAGCCACCGCTCTTGAAGCATCTGTTGGAGTTAGAGACGTTTAAAAAGGATAATTAAATAAAAATTTAACACGGTTTGAAAATAAAGCCACTACACTAGTATGGTTGTTGAACTAAAAACAACACTCAATAAATATCTACTATCAGAGACAATTTTTGAGATTTTTGAAAACAACCTAGAAGTACCAATTTGTTTTAAGAAATATAAAAAGCAATATTAAATATATTATTTTACTTCTCCTATACAAAGGTACATCTAAATTTACATACGTAATTTAATGTCTCTAAAATTATACAACTTCAAATAAATAAGAAATAACGAATGGATCAATTTTTTGCACCTGATTGTATATGTGCTTGTTATTATGGCAACTTAAAATTGTAAAGAAATATTTGCAACCCATATAGGCCTTCGGGCATCGGTATGTAAGAAACGGATTGAGCTTCGCCCTAATGAAATATCTGCTCTTATACAGTTATTTCATGGTTGGTTAATATGCTGATATATGTTTAGTTTAGCTTCATAGCTTTTCAAAAATGTAGTCCCAACAATGATGTTTTACATCAATAAATTTCCTGTTATATATTCATCCCAAATTAATACAAAAACGTTCACGATCTAAAGTTTACAAGGCATTTGATATAATATTATACAGGGTGTTTCCAACTTACTGTAAAAATTTTAGATATGGGTGAAAGAAGCATCTATGATTCAGTGTGTTCATTAATTTTGTAATAGACTAACTATACGAGTGAGCCAATTGTATTGATACAACTAGTATTCAAAATTAATAAAATAGAACATTTTCATTCTAACTTAAATCCATTTTTCCTTTTCCTTTTGCATTCAGATTCAAAGTTTTGTTAATGACCTAAATTCTAAACTTGTATAGCTATCCTTCTTCTGCCATTGCCTTACTACCAGTACTATCCAAAATTATTGAGAAATTCATAAAGCCTTTATAAAGTCTAAATTCATTAGACTTTTTAACTAATAAATGTACCACTAATGAAATATTTTCTGTACTACATGAGACTTACCAAGCAACGAACAATAATTTTTGCAATGCCAGTGTTTTGTGTGACTATGCCAAAGCCTTTGATTGTATCGCGACATTTTGATAAAAAACTTAATTTTTACGAAATTCGAAGTTGTTCTTTGAATTGGTTTCAATCTTACTTGAATAATAGGAAACAACTGGTTAGAGGAAATTATACTGACTTTAGTTTCAAAAACATTGTATGTGGAGTATCACAAGGTTCAGCATTGGGTCCTCTACCTCTCCTTGTCTTTTTAAATTACATCACCAATTTAAAAATAGATGGAAATTTGTTTCTTTTTGCTGATGATACCAGTATTATTTGTAGCAACTTAAATATAAAGGAGCTCTTCAAACCTTGCTTCTTAATAACAGCCAGTAAAATTTCTTGGTATTTCTTTAGACAGCAAGCTTAAATCGTCCCTTTGTATCGATTTGTTAAGTATGAAACTAGTCTCAGGTTGCTACGCAATAAGATCTGTTCCGAAGAAAATAAATTTGGCATCTTCCAAAGTGACATATTTTTCTATGTAAGACTCTCATATTCGATATGGTCTTCCTATATGGGTTCCAGTTCTGATGCTCTCTCCTATATGGGTTCCAGCTGCCCAACCCGATGTTATTTTTACATTACAAAAAAGAACAATACGGTATCTGTTTGGCCTCAGAAGAATAATACATTGCAGAAGCTACTTCCAAAGATCACGGAAGTTTAACATTTCCTTCTTTGTATATTTTAGAAACTGTTTGCTTAAACCGTAAACACCTACATGGCTTTCCAGCTAGACCTAATCATAACTACTACACCAGAAATTCAACCTTTGTTGTCTATTTACCGATCCCGTCCTCTGAATTAGTAAATAAGTTTATATTATATTCTGCAAAAAAACTAGACAACCATCTCCCATTATAACTTAAATATGTAACATCTTTCTTCAAGTTCCGTAAAATGATAAAAGTCTATCTATAATCTGAAAAACCATATTATTCATTAGAAGAGTTTCTTAATGAATAACTAAGAAATTACAATACTCTTATGTACAAGTAACTAAAGTATTTTTATCTATGTATACCTATTTGAATGTCATAAATGCAGCAGCTTACCTAAACTTATTAATTCCTTATAATAAGGCAAGGTTGTATTTTGCATTTTGCAATTTATTTAAATTTTGCAATAAATTGTTTTTGTTTTTTTTTTATTTAGCTAGTGTCTCGACAACTAATGGCCATTGGCATAGTAGGTACGGTGGATTTTTGCAGTAGGTACTTAGTGTCATGTGTAGTGTGTGTTGAGTGTCTTGTTACTTTGCAAAGTCGACGTCATTGTCTTTGCAAAGAGACGCTAATTGTATCCGAACGTCTGCGGTCCCTCCGGTGAGTATCGATCCCACAAGGACAGAAACTATCTTCATTTATTAATTTACTATAAACGAAAAATCTCTGGCCCTGGTAAGATTCGAACTCACGACCATTCGGACCTTTCGATCCAAAGGTAGGCGCTCTTACCACTGAGCCACAGTGTTTGTTTTTGTTTTATATTATCATTTATTTTGTAATATTAACGATTCAGGTAATTTCAGTAAATTTTATTTGTTATTGTTTTTTTACTGCAAGCTTTGTCCATAAAATTGTAAAATTTTCAGTGACAATAAAGCATATTTCAATTTTATTCTATTCTATTATCTTTTATTCGCAGTCATTATGTTTTTTATTTACATTTTTTTTTGCAAAAAACTGACATTCAACAGAAACATAAAACTTTCCTCTTTTACCTATTTAACGGTTGATTACCATTGCTATTACACAGTATAACATTAACCTTTTTACTTAAAAACATTGTTAATTTTGGATAATTAACTACAATTTCCTCCAATAAAATTGTAAATATTATGTAATATCGCTAACTATAAGTTAATCAAACTTTCTGTTACTTTATTTACTGATTATAGACCAGGGAATTTAGCACTAAAACACCGGAATAAATCGATTTTTAAATGCAGCACCTAGAGACTTGCAACAGTGTGTTCAGGATGATGTCAGCAAAAAAGTCTACAATAGAAAAATGGGGAAATGTATAATCGCGTTTTTAGGTGCAATCCAAAAGTGCATAAACATGTCAAAATGAGTATATTAAGGGCCAGATTTTGTTATTCGGGGGCTTTTGGGGTCACTGAACACTAATACGCAATCAAAACCGACCTCGATGTACCTGGTGCCCTGGGTTACTGCTAAGGCAGGTCACGTCATCTGGAGTTTCAAGAGTATTCTGCACTAAGTAGATGCAAATATCTTATAGCCAGTTATAGCTTATAGCAAATTGCCAGTTATAGTTAGCTTAGGAAGATTAGATAGAAGTTTAGTAAATTTGAGAATATTAGGTATCTGATAGATTCGAGATATGTTATAATATAATTATTCAGAATAGGTACGTTTTATTCACTGCTTCTATGAGGTAAAAGACAATTTTAAAGGTCAGGATAGGTTTTATTTACTGTTTTGATGTGGACACTGTTGTTATGAAGTGAGTAAAAGACACGACGCGACACTATGTAAATTAGTGATAATTATAAACATTTTTTTTAGTTTTAGAAAATATCAATTTATATATAGTCCAGAAAGCCACTGCGCATCCGCTAGGAAAAATATTGCGATTCGGATTTTTTTCACAATCTTACTCAAAAAGGACCCCTTTTAACAAATTTGCATGTTGCCAGGAGCAAAAGTGGGTCAAAAATTTTTTAAACGTTTTTTTTTTGTTTTTTTCCTAAAATTATTTTTTTTGCATGGAACAAAGTTTTTTAGGTTTTTTGGATCATTCCAAACAGAAAAGGTCTTTAGTGACTTTTCTCTAAAGTTGATAGTTTTTGACATATAAGCAATTAAACATTTAAAAATTTCGAAATCGGCCATTTTTAACCTTTAAAAACTATGTGAAAAACTTAAAATTTGAATGTTGCCAAGGTAGGTAGATATTCTTTAAACATCGATTGCTGAAATCCCGAAGAGTTTTTTGCAATTCAGTATTCAAAACTCCTTTGTTTTTTAATTTCTAACCACGCGTGCGCGACACTGTTTTCCACCGTTGCATGTGTATACAGTATGGTGCAAATGAAAGGAATAAATTCGTTATTTCGTAAACCGGCGACTTTAAGGAAAAACCCGAAACAGGTCGATTTTTATTTTTAAGTTATGATATTGTGGCATATATGGTATACTAGTGACGTCATCCGTCTGGGCGTGATGACGTAATCGATGATTTTTTTAAATGAGAATAGGGGTCGTGTGGTAGCTCATTTGAAAGGTTCTTCAATTCTCTATTCGGTAATGTAAACATTTACATAATTTTTTATACGGGGTGTCCAAAAAATTTTTATTAAATTAAATTATTTGAAAAAAAAAGAAGTAGAATAATTATATAAATGTTTATATTACTTAATAGAGAATTGAAGAACCTTTCAAATGAGCTAGTACACGACCCCTATTCTCATTTAAAAAAATCCTCAATTACGTCATCACGCCCAGATGGATGACGTCACTAGTAGTATACCATATATGCCACAATATCATAACTTAAAAATAAAAATCGACCTGTTTTGGGATTTTTCCTTAAAGTCACCGGTTTACGAAATAACAAATTTATTCCTTTCATTTGCACCATACTGTCATGTCGGTGGAAAATAGTGTCGCGCACGCTTGATTAGCAATTAGAAAACAAAGGAGTTTTGAATATTGTATTGCAAAAAACTCTTCGGGATTTCATCAATCGATGTTTAAAGAATATCTATTTACCTTGAAAACATTCAAATTTTCAGTTTTTCACATAGTTTTTGAGGATTAAAAATGGCCAATTTCGCAATTTTTCAATTTTTAATCGCTTATATGTCAAAAACTATTAACTTTAGAGAAATGTCACTAAAGACCTTTTCTGTTTGGAATCAACCAAAAAAACCCAAAAAACTTTGTTCCATGCAAAAAAAAATAATTTTAGGAAAAAAAAAACAAAAAAAAAAACGTTTAAAAAATTTTTGACCCACTTTTGGTCCTGGCAACATGCAAATTTGTTAAAAGGGGTCCTTTTTGAGTAAGATTGTGCAAAAAATCCGAATCGGAATATTTTTCCTAGCGGATGCGCAGTGGCTTTCTGGACTAATAGAAAATATGCAGTTTATTTAGAAAATATCAGTTTGTTAGAATAGGGAAATTGTAAATATTTTGTGGTTATATTTTGTATATAATAGGATTTTTGTTAAGTCAAGGGTCTGATATCCCCAGATATAGGATCTTAACTATATAGGTGATATAAGATCTTTCTCCTAAAAGAGGATGATCAATATTTTTTTTTAACAGGAAGATGTAGTAATATTAGAACACTCTGTGTAAAAGTATGTTTAAATATGTATGTTTAAACCTCACTTAAGTCAATAATGGATGTATTATTAATTCTTGGATTCAGTAACCCCGATTAACATTGAAATGTCATGCATGTTAATATTTAAAGGTGTGTATAAACAATAACCCTGGCGATATAGATTATTGTTGTAGTAAGTATTTATTAATGTAAGATGATTGCGATATGTCTTGTGATAGGTCTCTACTCTACTATCATTTGTTGATGTTTATACTCGGAGTTTGAATACCAGTAAATAAAAGTATAATGTTATCAGATTGAAGTCATATTTATTATAATTAATTAAATAAGGACCTAAGGAGCTGTTTGAGTACCAACCCTTCAGACTCTTCATTCCAACCCTTCAGAAACGGAGCCAGTGGTGCCTAAGTCACTGCTGAAGCGTCATCTTCTGGAGGTTCGAGTGTTTGTTGGGAACTAAGTTGATACAAACAAAAGACTCAGGAGGTTTTTGGGGTTGCTGAATAAGAATATGACATCAGAGCCAACTCTGGGAGCAACTAGTGCCCAGTGTGACTGATATGCACATCATCTTCTGGAATTTCGAGGATTTTCGGTTTTTGGAGGTCGATTCTGGTGGCATATTCATATTTAGCAACCCCAAAAGCCCTCATGTGATCTGCAATTAATGATTTTATTTTTTGACGAATACAAATTATTCATACAATAAATCCCCCATTTGCATCAATTTGGTGTCGTAAAGCCCCGAAATTCCAGAAGATGGCGTGCATATCAGTTTCCCTGGGCACTAGGTGCTCCGAGGGTCGGTTATGATGTCATGTTCGTGTTCAGTAAACTAAATATCTTCCCCCCAAGTAATATTTGTATTAATTTAGTGTCGAAAAACATCGAAACTCCAGAAAATGACGCGCCTTAGCAGTAACACTGGGCATCAGGTGCTTCGTGGGTCGGTTCTGATGACGTATTCGTGTTCAGCAATCCCAAAAATCTCCGAGTAATCTGTTTGCATCAATTGAGTGCCGAAAATCTTCGAAACTCCAGATGACGTGCCTTAGCAGTAACCCTGAGCATCAGGTACTTCGGGGGGTCAATCTTATAAAGGTCGGTCTTATAAAGGGGAGACCACATATACTACACATATAAAGGTTCAAATTAAACAAAGGTTCAAATTTAATTTAAATAGCACGATAACTTTTGAATGAGATTTCAACCAAATTTGGTATAAATGTTTTTTATGTATGTATAAGATCGAGGTCTTGAACCGGAAGAATCGGTTTACCAGAAATTGTGTTTTTCTTGGTTTTTATTTAAAAATATGTTGTTTTTTTCAATTATTTCACCCTGTATGTATTACTTTTTCAAATAGTTAATACGGATATTAAAAAGAGCGTAAAAATATTTTTTAGGCAATATTTTTTACTTTTTAGTTATGTTAATTACCATTTATTAAGTGCAAAACGTATCTTCACATGTACCTATATGCGGCAGATTCGTGCAAATATTATAAGAATTATTGTGCATTTAATGGTAGAAGCATATAATTTGGACCACATATACTACACATACAGAGGTTCAAATTTAGATACGAGGCCATCTCAATTTTTGTTCCTTTTACAAAAATGGCGGGCATTCAAAATGGCGACTATACATACGTGACTAATAGCACGATAATTTTTGAACGAGATGTTAGATTTCAACCAAATTTGGTATATAGATTTTTTTTTTATGAATAATATCGAGGTCTTGAACCGGAAGAATCGGTTTACCAGAATTTGTGTTTTTACTGTTGTTTTTATGTAAAAATATGTTTTTTCTTTTTCAATTCTTTCACCCTGTATATATTAATTTTTCAAAAAGGTGATACCGGCGTTAAAGAGAGCGTAAAAATATTTTTTAGGAAATATTTTGAACTTTTTACTTATATTAATTTCCATTTAATACATGCATAACGTATCTTCACATGTAGGTACCTATGTGCGGGAGATTCGTGCAAATAATAATATAAGAATTATTGTGCATTTAATGGTAGAAGCATATAATTTGGACCACACATACTACACATACAAAGATTCAAATTTAGACATGAAGCCATCTCAGATTTAGTTTTTTACAAAAATGGCGGACATTCAATTGCAAAGTGAATCTGGCGCCCATAGGTACATGTGAACATACGTTATGCATTTATTAAATGGTAATTAACACAACTGAAAAGTTCAAAATATTTCCTAAAAAATATATTTACACTCTTTTCCTCTTTTCAATGGCGTTATTACCTTTTTAAAAAATTTATATATATACAGGGTGAAAGAATTGAAAAAGAAACAACATATTATTACATAAAAAACAGTAAAACCACAAATTCTGGTAAACCGATTCTTTCGGTTCAAGATCTCGATATTATTCATGAAAAAAAGAACCTATACTTATACCAAATTAATTTGGTTGATATCTGACGTTTCGTTCAAAAGTTATCGTGCTATTAGTCACATATGTATAGTCGCAATTTTGAATGCCCGCCATTTTTGCAAAAGGAACAAAAACTGAGAGGGCCTTGTATCTAAATTTGAACCTTTATATGTGTAGTATATGTTGTCCAAATTATATGCTTGTACCATTAAATGCACAATAATTCTTATAATATTTGCACGAATCTGCCGCATATAGGTACATGTGAAAATACGTTTTGCATTTATTAAATGGTAATTAACATAACTAAAAAGTTAAAAATATTTACTAAAAAATATTTTTACGTTTTTTTCAATGGCGGTATTAACTTTTTGAAAAATTAATACATACAGGGTAAAAGAATTGAAAAAAAAACAGCATATTTTTACATATAAACCAGGAAAAACACAACTTCTGGTAAACCTATTATTCCGGTTCAAGACCTCGTTCTTATACATCAAAAAAAGAACCTATATACCAAATTTGGTTGAAATCTGAAGTTTCATTCAAAAGTTATCGTGCTATTAGTAACAATGTATAGTCGCCATTTTGAATCCCGCCATTTTTGTAAAAGGCAAAATCTGAGATGGCCTCATATCTAAATTTGAAACTTTATATGTGCAGTATATGTGGTCCAAATTATATCCTTCTATCATTAAATGCACAATTGTTTCACATATCGGCTGCACTATTGATTGCGTACTCGTGTTTAGTGACCCCAAAAAGCCCCTGAATAAAAAATATGACCATTAATATACAGATTTTGACATTTTGACGCACTTATGGAAGCATACTATGCACTTTAAAATGCAATTATGCATTTCCACCCATTTTTCTATGGAATACTTTTTTCCTGACGTCATCCTGAACATAATGCAAAAAGTTATAAGTTTCTAGGGGCTGTATTTAAAAATCGATTAATTTTTGCTAAATGCCCTGGTCTATTAAGTTTTTGGCTATGTTGGCACCTTATAATGAATCGGTTACGATAGTTCTGCATTGTTAGTTTTAATGGTAATGGTAAAGATTTCTAAAGGTGATTGTTCTAAACAATGACATTTATAATTTTTTTTCAGATTTGTCTTAAGTATGGGTTTTAGTTGCATAAACGAGTGGTAACATTACAATGAATAGTTTTCACAATCTAAATCATCATTATGAACTAGATTTTTAACCAGGCTATATGGTTTGTATTAGGTCGAAAGACGATGTACGTGATACCGAGGTATATAAATTGAATTTCCTTAAAGCGATAAATACATATACTCCATCTAATTTACTTACCGTTTCACGTCATCCGCGTCATAGCCCGAGACATCACATGATACCAACACGAAATATTTAGGCGGTAGGTGTGTTCTTTTTTAGAATCACTTTGCCGAGTACACTGGCGTTACAGCCCCTAGGCATATTTTATTATATACGCGTAGAAATAATATTTAAAGATTTCTATTAATGTTAACTTAAAGAAATCCACAATAATATGTTTCATTTAATTTGTATAAATGGATTATAAAGCGTTTTTATGAAGCACATTTGTTCGGAATACACTGTAACTATAATCGAACGAAAGTGATATTTTGGCATAAATTGGTAACATTTATTTGACAGTTGCGGTGATGACATTTCTAATTTGTTTATATTCTTTACTATAAGTATTTGTTTCATTATATTTACTGTTTTTATTATGTACTTTAACGTAAGATTATAACTTAATTATTGTTTTCTATTTCTAAAGTTTTTATTTATTTACATTGAATATTAATTTGTTTTGTGTATAATCCACTTCCGCAAAAATTGTGTGATGTATTTGATTTCAAATGAATTCAAGAATTTTTTGTAATTGGGCAACAATGTCAGCTTAAATTTCTAACGTAAATAATGACGTGCAACGGTAAGTAAATTAGACGGACTGTACACTCAAATAAGGCTTAATACAAAATTATAACAAATACTTAACGACTTTGTAATAGGATTAAGATAAAGGTTTCTGCAATGACTTGATGGCAATTTTACGTCCATACCATTCTCCCACATAGCCATGATATTCTACGTATCTCTGTGCTTCTTTTTCTTAAATCATTTCCTGCCTAATCAGTTGGAATAAGTTGTATCTTTCTTCACATGTAATATGTCCGAAATATTCTAATTTTTTTGTTTTGATTCTATTTAAGATTTCCATTTCTTTATTACTCATTCTTAGAACCGCTTTGTTTGTGACGTGTTCTATTCATGGTATTTTCTTCTTTACGGAGTAGGTGACTAGCGTCATCCATTAACGTTAGTTGCAATGCGGGGATAAGCTTTCGTGGTTTTGTCACTTCGAGCAGAGAGCAGCAAGCCTACGGCTCTCCGATGATGACTCCAAAACGAAAATCTGTTCTAAGTGAAAAATAAGACACTTTTGCCTTCGCATTGCAACTGAATAAAAATGGAATTTTTATTTTACTTTTATATTGGTCTTTACAAATACATTAGACTATAATACATCCAACTGACACAGAAAACTGGAAGCACGTTGCCACTAGCGCCTCTGCCGGCTTGAGATGAACTACGTTTTCTCAACGTAAACATACAAATTAAATTTTGTTAATTTTTGGATAATTACTTAGCTAATCTTGGTATATTGTGTTTGTATTTTTACATAAAATGTCTTATAAATATGTTCGGTAAAATGGATTCTCAGAAAATACCTAGGATGGCAACAAAATTAAGTAAAAAGTGTATTACTTTGCCTCCATTCACCCCGATGAGACGGCGGCGTTTAGCTGCAATTTCTTTTTACAAAAAGGCTAACCCCAGACTGTATAGAAAATTTATTTTCTATTATTAGGGCTAAGGATACACCTGATAGTGTGAAATTTAGGTGTACCTTATAAAGGGAGCTTCAGATAAAATTAATGATATATTTAAAACGAATTTTCAAAATTACGTATATACAAGAGAGTGTTGAAAATTTTAAATATAATTTAAAATTAAAATGTTACTTACAAGAAACTCTCCAAAATGTATGTACCTACAAATTGTCACAAACTTTTATAGATAAATATTTTGATTTAATAAAAGCGTATGTAAATAAAATTAACGATAGTAAAAAGGAAAAATTATGTAAATTGAAAAGTAAGAATATAAAATTAAAGAAAGTAGCTCGCAACTAAATTTGTATTTTGATACCTTTCTTTTAAATGTATAGTTTGTGGTTACAACCCATACCACTAGATGGCGCTATTTTGTTTGCTTCCACAAAATTAATGGAAAATGTAAAGAGTTGTATGTATTATCGTCTAATGTATTTGGTCTTTACTCCTTTGAGTAACTAGGTCCATTTTCCATTGGAATTTACCAGCTGAACAGACGGGGTCTTGAATTGTAAGTTTTTGAATTCCCTCTTGTCTTCTTCGCTTCAGCATCCATCTGGCTTGCAATTTTTAGAAGCCATGGAGGTATTACCAGGGAAATGGACCAATAAGTTTTCAATTAAAAATCTTTTAGTAATATTTTTAATATTTTTCAATATTATTAATGTTTATATTAGGTTGAAAACTTTGCCTTTCGAATGATTCCAGTTTTTTCATTGATACCGCATTCAAGTTACAAGCTTCAATTCCATAAAACAAAATAGAGAAAACGTAGCACCTAGCTAACCTAACTCTTACGTCTAACTTCAAATCTTTTGCACAGAGCACTCTTCTCATTTTGTTAAAATTTGCTCTAGCCTTTTCTAGTCTAATTTTATTTTCCTGGAAGTAATCATTTGTGGAGTTGATCATTGTTCCATGAGATAATATGAAATGAGTAAATGTCATCAAAAGAATAGCCGGAACAAATTGGAACATTGCTCAAGACAGAGATCAATGAAAGAGTTAGGACAGGCACTTAGCTAGGAAATGTGCTTGAGGGGGGTCCAAACACAACTCAATTTTTTTGTTATATTAGACGGTGAGGTATTAAAAAAATATTCAGAATAAATTTTAGATCCACATGCAAAATTTGAAAAAACTTTTAACCATAGAATACTAATACTCGTAAAATATACGACGCCGAATTATTTTCTGTAAAATTTCGCAGCAACGGAAAATCCCAAGAACTTGGGATCCACAGTTCTTTAGTACTGGAGTAAACGTTGGTGTATAAACGTCAGTTAAATTTTGTGCGGAAATGTCTGAATTAAGGTATCCTGTCGTAAATATTAGTACGCTTTAGTGTTAACGATAGTAACATAAGCTGTCTATGTACAGCATAAAGATTGCTATGCTTTGCGATTCATTCTCCAAATATAAGATTGATGCCAGTCCCTATGTTGGCAAAAACACCGATACCGGAGGATTACCTCTTACAAATTTTTATGTGAAATAATTGACAAAATCGGTCCATGGTAGTAATCGTAACATGACCATGGATACTGTGTGTTTTTTATGGAATGATAGTATGATGAAAGTAGTATCAATGTGTATGCAGGGCCGCCGCTAAGGTGTTGGCCGGCTGTGTGCAACTTAATATTTGCCGCCCCCTTTTAACACTTCCTCCTAATATACGTACGATTATAGTTAAGTTTGGAAATGTTGATGTCAGATTATTTTCGTAAATGTATTTAAGAATATCACTAGGCTGTGGTAAAATATGGTTGACTAGCTTTAATTTCTTCATATTATATAAATCGATTGCACTAATGTCAGTCTCTGAGCTGTTTATATCTGTATAAGGGTTTGATACACTTTCTCACAATTGGTTTTAAGCTCATCACCGTTTTTAACTTTGGTTATGCCATATTACACTAAAAATGTCTGTGTGCTGTTGAAGTAATTGGAACCGTTCTTTAATTGCTGTTATGGCAGCATCCAAAATCTTAAAATGGAAATTTATTTTAAATTACAATTCCAGAGATAATATAGGTTTAATAATCCATCTAATATTCGAAGAAGAAAAAAATACATATAGTTCCTGTATCTACAGTATTAAAAAATTCCACATCAAACCTTACTTTTACTGCATCATTCACCACCCGATCTAAACTATGCGCAGAACATAGAATAGAAAATCTTCTTCTTCAGCCTGTTTGAATCCACTCCTGGACAAAGGCATCTTCATAAATTCTCCATTCTTCTCTGTTTGGTGCTATTTGGTGCCAGTTTCTCCCCACTTTTGCTTTGATGTCGTCTAGCCATCGTTTTTGTGGTCTTCCTCTACTACGACTGTGTTCGCGTGGTCTCCAATGCACAATGTTTCTCGTCCACATGTCGTAGTTTTTCCGTGCCACGTGTCCAACCCAGTTCCATTTCATTTTCGCAATTCTTCCAATTACATCTTCCACCTTTGTCCTGCTCCGCACGCCCTCGTTTAGTATATGTTCTCTCAGAGATACTCCCAACATAGCTCGATCGATGGCCCTCTGTGTTGTTCTTAATCTATTGGCTGACAACTGTGTAAGTGTCATGGTCTCCATTTCATAGGTCCATGGAATAAAAACTGCTCGAAAATATTTCTCTAAGATTTTTTTCTCCAATCCAATGTTTTAGATCCAATTTTCTCCAATCCAATTTTTTACCACGCATATTGGCTTCATTATCGTAACCCTGTCCATGCAAATTATTCATATTTATATTTAATTTCTCCAGTTTATTCTCTATGGATTCAAAGATGTTGTCCTCTTTGTTTAATTCTCCAGTTACGTCAGTTACAGGAGAAAAGCCCAAAAAGTATTCAAACTGATGAACTGGTGTTGAAGTTAAAACACATCTTACTACAATTATTGTTATTTATTCTACGTGCGTTTTATATGGGCTACAATCTAATATAATAGAAAAATTACAAAATAAATTTGCTTTAGGATAACGTCCTGAACAGAGTTTGCCAATAGAACAATCAATTATTCATTTTTATGTTGCCATCTGAAAGCCGCCAGCAGCTTTAAATGAAAAAATATTCCCGGAACTGCTTTATGACTATAATGTACTTACAAAAGGGCAGTTCATACAATAAATAACATTTTCTGGCATTTTAGTTTAGATAAGTATGAAAAAAAGAACTATAAATGATAAATGAAACGCATTTTAATATTATCAGGTAATAATAATTATTGTTTGGAGTATTAGAGTTTACAGAATTATCTGAATCATTACTATTTAATAATTTGAATTTATTTTCGTTTAAAAAAAATATCATCAGTGGTTTTTGGCCGCCTCTATTGTTGGCCGCCTGTGTGCGATGCACACTTAGCACACATGGTAGCGGCGGCCCTGTGTGTATGTGATATTCTTGTTCTCATGATCATTTTTCAGTGCGTCATTAATTATGACGTCATATACTGTATTGGGTGTGTCGAGACTTATTTCATGTAATTATTGACGAATCTGACAGATGCCACAATCGTACTTAGCCATAGGTGAAAAGCTTGTGGAATTAAACTAATTAGTAATTTAGTAGATTTGATTTTTACACAATATGTTAACATGTAGGTATTTTTTATAAAGGGGAATAAAATTAAAAAGTAAACAATATTGTTAATTAAATTTATAAATATGGAAACATTAAAAAATGACACAAAACTATCCATAAACTGTGTTTTTATCTTCTTGTCTAGGTGCTGTCTCCGCTTCAAAAGTCGGTAATCATCAGAGCGATCTTTATTTCTGAAACCGCGGCTCTAAATAATTCATTGTTATTACATCCAAACCAGTTCCTAAGGTTCTTCAGCCATGAGTTACGTCTCCTTACTATGGATCTTTTTCTTGCATAATGACCTGGAGTATTAGATATACATCTCTCATCACATGTCCCATATATCTCAGTTTTCTTCTTATTTGTTAGTTCTCGTTCCTTATGCGTAAGTCTCATTACCTCCACGTTGGCTATTCTATCTACTCATGAGATATTTAGCACTCTTCGGTACATCTCGAATGTCTCTAGTCTCCTCACGCCAATGACTAACTTTTAACGAACTAAATTCTAAACCAAAACACAAAATAATGCACAAAGACGTTGTGAAATACAAGTGAAGTCGAATTCGAAATTTCAAAATGACAGGTACACAAAATACTGACCTGAATAATAACCGTCATTTGACTCTTTGACACTTCTAAAAAATGGCCAAAATGGACGAAGTTTTCGCCAAATGTTCGTAATACGTGTATTTGATTGGCTAGAAAAAACGCGCATTCTAAATATCAACGAATCAAACGTAGGTTAGGAATAGACATCTTATGTATATAACCATTTTAATGCTGCATTATTTTTGTGTTTAATCACGGAGCTACCGCTTTTTTCGTCTCATCTAACTTAATGCATTAGAGAGAAATCGAAAAACTGTGACGCACTGAAAAATGATCATGAGAACAAGAATATACATACTATAATTCGCACAAAACAAATTAATAGGAAGCTAGTTTTCCTCTCTCAGTCTATGTTTGATTTGGGCAAAAGCTTTGCTGAATCGTATATGCGCAAAAGATTAAACATACCTATCAAATTTACGGTGCAGGCGCAATATTCGAAAGGACATAAACAAAATCCTAGATATGCAATCACTTTCTCAACCAAATAATCATATTGAAAGAACACGGACAGTATGTTACTTGTGCCAATGCCCTAGCCGTCTAAGAAGAATGAACAAACTTTTGTGTACAGTGTAAATGAGCAATCTACAGACAACGCAACAAGAATTGATATCCAGTATGTTCATTTTCTTAGGAGATAACATTTATGCCGACCTTCAATTCTATAATTTTATTCATTACTATGTGAAAATATAAATTTTCGTTTTTTTTAATGTGTTTTAAATAATGTCGTAAATTATACGATGTAAATATTTAGTACTAGTAAAAATAGTTATTTTTCTACAACCACTATTCAAAGTGCACTTTTCTGCACGGTTTTATGTTAGCAAACTTGATATTTTCTCACAGTATAAGATATTTGACATTAGTGTGCAGAAAAGTGACGTTTCTGTGCCGCAAAGTTCTTTTCTGCACAGTTGACTACCTCATTCTGAGTAACGTTATATTCTGTTTACATCCGTGGACTACCGCATTCTGAGTAACGTTATATTCTGTTTACATCCGTGGTTAAACTTTAGACAAATATATAACCTATAAGACAATTATTATATTTAACTATAGCATAGAAACTAAATTATGGATGTTACAACTGTTTTATTTTACAATTTTATTCTTATTAAACATTTTATAATTATCAAATAACCAATAAGGATTTAGCAACCTGTGCAAGAGACGTCGAATGAAGTAGGTTTTGTGTAAATCCGTGACTGCATAAATATTATGTCAATAATGTGTAATAATTGTTTAAATTTAAACAAATTAAGGCAGTGCATTAATTTTTTAACTGATTTCTGTGCAATTTATTTAGGTATAAGGAATTTAAATTGATTAGTAGGTATTAATTAAATACAGTTTAAAATTTATCACATAGGTACGTATTATAATTAATCGTCGTTTGGAAATTGTGATTTTTATTTGTAGGAAAAACTGTGCTTGTAGAAAAAGTATAGTGTGAAACACGTGCAGAAAGGTAATTTCTCACTCGTTTGAATTGCGGCACTCGCTTGCGCTCGTACCGCAACTTTTCAAACTCGTGAGCAAGCGCGGCTCCTCCTTAGGGTCAATTGGTCAATGACCCCCCTAAAATAATCTCATAAAAATACCAATTTTATTAAAAATATCTTTTATCTAAAACTTCACTCTGAAATATAAAATTCTCTCTCAGCAGTCTCCATTGGCAAAACAAATATAATAGATATAATAACGTCGCGCCTCGCGCTATACACAAGCCCGTGGCTGGGCCGTATTTTAAATTGTCTATATACAGTTCTTATGGCTTATGGACAAATGCATGTAAAATAGAAAAGAGACGGCAGATAGCAATTTCGTGGGCGAGAGTGGGAGTGACCTTTCCGTCGTATACCTCTAGTAGAGTCGACGGCCTCACGTTTAGTTAGAAAACAAGATGAGTGTTGTTGACGAAATAATTGCCTTAAAATCTGCTGGAACACTAAATTATGAACGGCGGCTTGAGAAAAAAGAAAGTGGTCGACCAAAACCAAACATGAATTTAAAACAAACAACAAAGGATAGGGGTAAGGACATTCAAAGATATTTTAAAGAATCAATGTACAATTTGTGTGATTGGATTTGTGGCTGCAGTGTGAGAAATGCATTTTTTTGCTATCCGTGTTTACTGTTTTCGAATGACGCTGTATGGGCGAAAAATGGAGTAACTGACATTAAGCATTTAAAAGTGAAAATTACAAAACATGCCTCTTCAACTACTCATATAAATTCATCAATGAGTTACGCAAGTTTAGGACGTGTTAACATAAGACAGCAACTTGATAGTGTATATCGTAAATCTGTGCATGACTTTAATGAATTGGTATCTAAAAATAGGTATATTTTAAACAAACTAATCGACTGTGTAAAATTTTGTGGAGTTTTCGAAATTGCATTGCGCGGTCATGACGAAAGTGACAGCTCCAATAATCGTGGAATTTTTCTGGGCCTTATCGATTTTGTTTCTGAACTGGATTTAATGTTTAAAGAACACATTGAAAAAAGTACAGTATTTAAAGGAACATCGAAAACAATTCAGAACGATATTTTAGAATCAATGTTAGCCATTGTGCATACTCATATCATGAAGGAGATTGGCCAGACAAATTTTGTGGCCATTCAAGTAGATGAGACCACAGACAGCTCCAATAAAACGCAGATGATTATCATATTGCGATATGTATTAACTGGTATTGTACATGAAAGATTTTGGAAATTTGTTAACCCCCTAGGTACTACAGCACAACATTTAACTAATGTAATATTGGAAGAACTTCAATTATTAAAAATTAATGAAGCACCTGAAAAATTGATTGCCCAAAGTTACGATGGTGCATCAGTCATGAGCGGTAAACTGGGAGGAGTACAAACAAAAATTAAAGAAATATACCCAAATGCACACTTCATTCACTGCTATGCCCATCAATTTAATCTTATCCTCCAAAAAGCGGCGAGTCAACACAAACCGATAAAAATATTTTTTGCAAATTTACACGGATTTTCGTCCTTTTTCGGCCGATCTCCAAAACGTACGATGGTTCTGGATAGAGTGGTTAAAGTAAGGCTACCTAAAGCTGCGCCTACTCGATGGGCTTTCAATACAAAATGTGTTGAAATTGTATACACTTATAAAGATGATTTAAAATCTTGCTTAGAGGAAATTATTGATGAGGAGCAAGATGGTAACAATATAAATCAAGCAACTGGTTTAAAAAGACATTTGGAAGATGAGCATTTTTTATTTTGGTTAAATTTTTTCCATAAAATAATGCCCCATGTTGATATATTGTTTAAACAATTGCAAATGCGAGACATTGATGTTATATCTGTCAAAAATTGTATCCTGTCTTTTAACAACAATATCCAAATAATTAGAAATACTATTTTGGAATCAGAAGTACCAAGCACATCAACAGCAAAAAAAAGAAAAACTACTGCAGAGGATCCAAAGCGACGAACTGCACTTGAAATTTGTGATATTATTATATCTGAAATAAATCACAGGTTTAGTTTCAATGATCATCTCATGATTTCACAGTTATTCTACATAGAGAAATTTGAAGCATACACTACCAACTTTCCGCAAAATATTTTAAAAATGGTGACGGCTAATTATCCCACAGTGAATATTTCCAAACTAAAATCGGAACTTGAAGTCTTATATTGTCGTGAGGATTTTCGCAATAGTGCTGGTGCAGTAGCCATACTTCAGCTTTTTATTAACATGAATTTGTCTGAAACATTTTCTGAAGCAGTGAAGTTATTAAATATTTTGTGCACACTCCCTATGACAACCGTGGAAAGTGAGAGATGTTTTTCTACTTTAAAAAGAGTAAAAACATTCCTGCGTAATACGATGGGACAACCTAGACTTAGTGCCTTGTCTATGCTGAGCATCGAGAAAACGCTTGTCAAGAGCATTCCAAATTTCAATGAGAAGGTCATAGACTATTTTGCAGAACTAAAGGATAGAAGAATTGACTTAAAATATAAAAATATTTAAAGTAAGTTTCGTTTTAATAAATTTACAATTTATTATACTATAAATATTCCTATCTATATATCAGTCAATAACCTGTTCATACCATTTTTCCTATATTTTTTAAAAGATTTACTCTAAAAAAAGACAAATTTAATTTTCGGAAAACTAGGGTAAATAGTATTGAGTTTTATCTAAGTCTGTATTTTTTATCTAAAATATAAATGCTAAAAGATCTTTTAAATACTTTAAAAAATCAACAGTTTGAAGTTTTCAAACCAAAATGACCCCCCTGAAGATTGACCCACGAGCCGCCGCTGCTCGTGAGAAATTAGTACCTTTCTGCACTTGTTGCACAATATACTATTTCCTAACTAGTGCGGAAAGTGATATTTTCACGCACGAGACTGCCGTTGACCCGAACGACGCGATAGCGGAGTTCGGGCAAGCAATCGAGTGCGGGGAAGACACTTTCCGCATGAGTTAGGAACAATATTTTTCCTATGGCCGTACGTTTGGAAAAAAGCCACAAAAAATAGAGTTATATCAATTTGTATTTAGAAGTGAAAATACACAAATTAATTCTTAGACAAGGTTATCAAAACCAAACTTTCAATATAATGGGTTACCACGACGACGATATTGGTTTCCACGACGACGCGACGATTCAAAACCATTGTAATTGTCTACTGATCTGACTTTTAGATATTATGTCAAAATAATTTTATTTCATCGAATTTATCAGTAGTAATTGCACAAGAGCTCTAAAATTCTATATTAATTCTAGAGTTCGAGTGCAATTTGTTGCGATTATTTCATGAATAAAACTGTTCAAAACCAAAATTTATTGTAATTTATTTATGTAAGTACAAATTAGTACAATTAAACACAGAGTTTTTATAAATATTTGACGATTGAAAGTCATCACTTTTATAATTTTTAAAACATTAATTGTCATTAATGTCACTGAATGTATTTTTTCGTAGCAACGAAGGGCATCTAACGTAATATACTTAACGACGGGCAGTTATCAAAAATTATCAATTTAATTCAGATTTCTGTAGCTTTCTATTGGTCAGAACCTCCTATGAATGAAATAATCAGTAGTAACTGCACAAGAACTCTAAAATTCTATATTAATTTTAGAGATCGAGTGCAATTTGTTGCGATTATTTCATGAATAAAACTGTTTAAAACCAAAATTTTATTGTAATTTATTTATGTAAGTACAAATTAGTACAATTAAACACACAGTTGTTATAAATATTTCACGGTTGAAAGTCATCACTTTTATAATTTTTAAAACATTAATTTGTCATTAATGTCACTGAATGTATTTTTTCGTAGCAACGAAGGGTATCTGACGTAATATACTTGACGACGGGAAATTATTAAAAATTATCGATTTAATTTAGATTTCTGTAGCTTTCTATTGGTCAGAATCTCCTATGAATGAAAGAATCGCGCTAATTTCATTAAAACATGAACACAATAAGATAAATTTGAAATAAATTAGTAAATAATATCTAAATATTAGTTTATTGCATGTATTATAATATATTATAATGGCATATTACAAGGTATTTTATTTTCCCGCACGCCGTGCGGGAAAATTTACTTTCACGCACGTCGTGCGGGAAAGTGCAACTTTCGGAAACGAAATGCGTGCGTGAAAGTGGCTCTTTTAGCACGGCCGTAGAAAAATAATATTGTTCTGAAGCTATTTCCTTGTGGCATTTTTATGATTAACTATTTAGATGGGAAATAAGCCACAATTAAATTGAAAAAATAATTTTATTAACGTTTTCTTTTTATTAATTTCTTCCTGGTTTTCCCTCGTGATCTACTATGAAATCTCTAACGCGAGAGTTTTACTGTCATCGTTGCATTTGGTTGTCTTTTTAAAGACAGATCACATGCTATGATTTTTTTGTGACGGATATTCTTAAGTTGGGATTGATTTCATGTAATTGAATGAACTATCTTTTAGTAAAATCGTCCCAGGAACACAACTCATAAATATTGGTGATATCATTTTAAAGTCTTGTACTTTAAAATGTATAATATACTTACGCCTGAATTGCCAATATAAATGAGTCAGATTAAATAAATTATTAGAAGAATTTTTTTACTTAGCAACAACATTTTTGTTTATTTTAGTAGAATTTTGTATTTTGACAACGAAACCCGATTTGGGCTTCGAAACGTTAATAAAATTATTTTTTCAATTTAATTGTGGCTTATTTCCCATCTAAATAGTTAATCATAAAAAATAATAATTTCGTTCACTGTTTCAAAAAATAATAATAACTTGGGGATAAACTTGCTGCCTTCGTACCAAAGCCGAGAAAGTTTTTGGAGGGGTCTGGACCCCATGGACCCCCGCCCTTGGCTACGTGCCTGAGTTAGGAGAGACCTACATAATAATATGTACAAACATTGACGATAGGCTAAGAACAAGAAGACGATGAGTAGTAGTTCTACAAAGTAAAAAATTGGACTTAACCTTTTTGAAGGAACACTTAGCTGTTTGCCACAGTATAGTTCTAAGTTGAGCGTGTATTATGACACATATTAAAAAAACTATATATTAGAAATATGAAAAACTAAAAGACTGCCGAATTCGCTGGAAATAAAGCACCAGAAGGACACCGAACCGTCCCCAAAAGAAGTGGAGCGTTGACCTAACTACAGAGTGGTTGGTTATAAGAATCTAAGATAGGAAATTTCACTAAAGTGAAGAACGAAAAGGAAGAAGAATAAAAAATGATATTTTTTAATTTTTGATACTTTGTTTTTTAATGACGATGGATTTTACCTCAGATATTTTATTTTATACTTTGACCTAATCTACAACGTTTCTTAATCCATTGTTTAATGTGAGTTCTCATAAACTAACAGCCTATTTAAAACAATGAAATTTATGTATATATCTACCCATACAGCATACTACTTTAAATATTGCCCCAGTTAGACGTCTAACCGGAGAACAAAAGAATATTCATATTCACACAACGCGGCGGTACCGCAAATTTTAAGGTGAAAGGGATGATTTAAAGCTATTTCTCAAGGAAATGCGGCGTCTGAGAATAGAATCTGCTAACAAGCGTTATTGTACATACGTAACTGTTTCACTTTCTCTTCCGCAATTAATCGGATTACATCAAGAATTAGATTAAAACTGGGCATTGTGAATAATCAACTTATAAATGTGTAATAAAATAAATAGTGTAATAAATTAATCCATGAAACTAATACTAATAAGTGTATCCTAATGCACAACATAAAATAATTAATATGCTTACAATGTACAGGGTGTACATTATATAAAAGAATAAAAGGAAGCACACAGTCATTTATACCAAAATTGACGATATGCAAAGACAAGAACGGAGACGGAGAACCTACTAACAGAGAAACAAAACATTATAAAGAGATGAAAAGAAGCTGGTAGGATGTAAAGTAACATTTTTTGGTGTTGTTTTATGTGCTATTAGATTGAAAACTTAGTCTTTTGCTAGCAGTTGCCGCTAGGGCATCCCTGCCATTTCGTTCGTTTCAATCCGTGACTGCACGCCGGGGTTTGTGCTAGTTGGGTCAGAGAGAGCTGCATATGTGCCTCCTGATGAAAGACTAATAAATTTCGAAACCGGTATAGGTGCTTGCTGCACTCTCTGATTGAACTGGAATAATGATGCGGCTTTAGTTTCGTGTTGCAACGAAATTGAAAAATGGTTATTCATTTTTGATTTACAGGTTTACTCTGATTGTAGTACGAAGGGAACCATTCTCGTTGGAACTTTACCACGCTGAGCAGATGGGACGTGAATTATAAATTGTAAAATTCCCTCATCTTCCTTAGTCTCAGCATCCGTTATGTCTTGCAAATTATAGAGGCCTCGGAGTTGTTACCAGAGAAGGTTCCCATTGTTTTTAATCTGGTAGGATGTAAAGTAACATTTTTTGGTGTTGTTTTATGTGCTATTAGATTGAAAACTTAGTCTTTTAATGCAGACGATAAAAATGATCACAACGAGATAATATATTATACGGCAGAGCACCGCATTGAAAATTCGAGTTATGAAGAAGTGGTTGGGACAATAAATAAATTAAAAAAAAAAATACAATAAAGCACCAGGAATGGACGGAATTTCGCCAGAATTATTAAAACATAAGATCCGATCTTTTGGAGAAAAATTCATGGACCAACCAAAATATGGACTAACGTGCAAATGTCGAAGAAATGAGCAATTGGTCTTACACAGTCAATATATAAGAAAAGAGATAAGAGGGAATGTCAGAATTATACTGCCGTGATAAGGTAAAAAGCAGTAAATGCCAAAATAATGGTTTTAAGTTATTTGTAATTTAAGATTTTTTCTGTCACACAATTTATTATTTCTTTAATTTTAAGCAGAAAAACGTTAAACATTAAAAAATATGCATTAATTTTTGACAAATCAAACAATTGTGTTACTTGTTTTTTGGCTGAAAATTCAGCAGTTACTGCTTTTTGCCCTAATAATGAAGTTGTTTTCTTAAGCAAAAATGTAGAATTGCCAGCTTTATCTAAATATCGGTTTTAAAAATAAATCAAAAATGCAGAATAAAGCGGTAGTGTAATCAAATGTAATTCACATTAGAAAAAGAAAAAGTCCTAATTAATTACACAATATCGAAAAAACTATTCGAAATTTATTAAGTCTTCTACGTCATCTTCTTTTAATGAAAACCAAAAATGCCGTCTGTTTTCAGGTATGAGAGGGCACAATTGCGAAATTATACCTTGTTTCTTTTGCGTAGGGACACCTCTACAATTATCGCGTAATTTACTAGGAATTTCTAGTTTATTTTCTGTTAATCTTTTTCTCATGAGCAATTTTCAGTGCGTCACAGTTTTTCGATTTCTTTCTAACGCGTTAAATTGTATATGACAGAAAAAAGGCACGTCGGTGATTACTTTGGTAATTATTCTAGTTCGGTGATTATTCTAGTTGTCGATAGATGGCGCTAGAAAAAATTTATTTACTAATTATATAATATATCTACTAATATAATCTGTACAATTTATAAGACTATACAAATCAAAGAAAATAACATTTTATAAATGCAATAAAGATAATTGATTTGATTTTATGCCCAATTGCAAATAAAATTTGACAACTGTCAGATTTAACTAAAATGTCATGTTAGAATAAATGTTATAAATGTATATTATCACGGACTTACCTTTTTTTCTATCATTTGTGACGCACTGAAAAATCCTCATGAAAAGAACCATATGTGTTTATTTTAACGGATGTTAAATCAGGTGATGTTTAAATGGCAGTATCTGCGAAGATACTGCCTTACGTCATGATAATAATACAAACTTTGAATACAAATGTGAAGGAAAATAGCAGTATATACTTTACTAAGTAGATACTGCCATTTAAATTTACATTAATAATTATGTTCGAGATCTCTGTTTAGGCAAACAGCTGTAATTAGTTATTTATTACGTTGGATACTGCCCGTTACCATCACATTGAGAGTTCCTTTGTTAGTTACTGCTTTTTGCCATTGGTAGTTCTGGTATAAGTTGACTATAAATGTGCATCAAACCCTTTGTAAAAGTAAGAGCAGTTACTACTTAGGTAGGATACATTAATATCTCATTTTTGACAAAAATGTCACTTACTGCCTTTTACCTTAACAGGGCAGTATAGGCCAATTGCTTTGCTCAATGTAGTATACAAAATTCTATTATTTACAATGGATTGTTAGAATACTCCTTGAATATAATTGGTGATTATCAAAATGGATTAAGACAAATAAAATCACTACAGAAAATATGGTAGGGGAGCCCAAGCGGGGATTTTTGCAGTTACTCGAGCGCGTCAGATTAGCATATGGGGAGAAACCTGGTACCCTGCAGATGTACATCTACCATATATTGGCTCTTAACACAGGTGAGTTCGTTAAGGGGGGCCCGAAAAAAAATCTATTCTTAAAAAAAACTCGATATTGTCAGATTAAGATAAGGTACATGTTTTCGAATTATGGATAGATGGCGCTATAATCTAAAAAACGATTGTTGGAAATGGAAAATTAAATTAAAAATGGAAAGTCCCACTAAAATGGAAAACTTTACTTAACTTTTTTTGGTTTTGGGACCTACTCTTCACAACCCAATAGGTCCCCATAACGCTCGAGTGACTGCGCACATTTAGCATACTTTGCTCCCCTACTAATGTGTTCATACTAAGAACGATACAAGAAAAAGCTTATGAATAAGACATTCTTCTTCTTCTTGATGTGCCTATCCGTGACGAATGTTGGCAATCATCATGGCAATCTCTATTTTATCTGCAGCAGCGCGGAAAAGCTGCATAGAAGTTGTGTTGAATCAGGTTTTGAGGTTATTTAACCAAGATGTTCTTCTTCTTCCTGGACCTCACTTTCCAAATATTTTTCCTTGCAAGATGGCTTACAGAAGGAAATATCTGGATTGATTTCGCATAATGTGTCCAAAGTATTCTAACCTTCGAGATTTGATGGTGGTTAATAGGTACCTCTCAGTGAGGGATACAATAGACATTAACCACATGCCTAAGCGATCTAGAATACGCCGACGATATCTGCATATTAGGACAAAGGTTCCAAGATGTGGCTGACCAATTGGAAACACTTTCTACTGAAGCCAATAAAATAGGTTTGAAAATTAATATTAGTAAAAATAAGTCTGAGGGAATAAATGCAAAGAACGAAACGCTATTTACTATCTACAACATGCAGATTGAAAATGTGGAAAAATTTTCGTACCTTGGAAGTGTCATAACAAATCGGAGGTACAGAAGACGATATTCGTGCGAGGATACGAAAAGCTCAACAAGCATTCAGCATCCTCAACCCTCTTTGGAGGTCTGGCGAGTATTCTACAAGGACAAAGATCCGAATATTCCAGTCAAACGTCATGTCTTTTCTACTCTACGGATGTGAAACCTGGAAAGTGGCAAAAACCCTTACAGACAAACTGCACTTACAAACAAATGTCTACGAATAATCCGTATTTTCTGGCAAAACATCATCAGAAACGAAGATCTACTACACCTGACCCAACAAAAACGGGTATAAAATGAAATAAAGTCCAGAAGGTGGGGTTAGATCGGCCACACACTCCGAAAAAATAGTTCCAGTATTGCAAAGACTGCCCTAGAGTGGAATCCCTAAGAAAAAAGAAAAAGAGGTCGCCCAGCACAAACTTGGAGGATATCCATTATGGACGAGATAAGAGGTCAAGGAAAGTCCTGAAATGAGGTGAAGGCCTCAGCTCAAAACAAAACCCGATGGCGCGTTTTCACTGAAGCTCTATGCTCCACTTAGGAGTTCAAGAACATTATATATGGGGTGAGGCAGATAACTGGCCTATTAGAAATATCTCGAGAACTGAAGGCAACAGAATCATGAAAATTTGAATAAAGGGGTTTTGAAGGATGATCTATTAAATGAAAATATTTTCATCTCTTTGCAACTTCTGGTTATACCGGAAGTTGCTTATAACTTCGTTTTTTTAAATAGGACACCCTATATATTTTTACATTTTTGGATTCTCCTCAATATTTTCTTTCTTAAAATATGAGGTTTTGTAATATTATACAAGGTGTTTTAAGAGATATTTACGTTTTTTTATTAATTTCGTAGCAACATTCACACCCTGTAGAATTGTAATAGTTTGACATTAAAAACTCTGCTTACGTTCAAGTGATTTTTAATATAGTCTGCTATTGTTAAGAATCATTAGTATAGCTAATTTTGAAATTTTAGTATACAGGGTTGGTCGAAACTCGGAATGAATATTTTCTGAGTTTTCTTAAATGGAACACCCTCTATTTTGGTATTGTAACGAAATGATATCTCATGGTACTTTTTTATTTTATAAGTATTCCCTATACCTAACTGCTTTAAGTTGTGAGTTATTGGTGATTCAAGCTAAACATTGAGTTGGCCGTGAAATTATTCAATCACAAATACTTTTTCAGAAATAAATACATATTAATCCAGATTGATCCTTAAAATTACCAATAATGGTTTAGCTATCAAAATACCTACGTAGTTAAGATTGTTGGTGCGATTAACAATTAAGCACAAATTAAAGCAGTTAGGTATAGGGAATGCTTAAGAAATAAAAAAGTACCATAAAATATCATTTCATTGCAATACTAAAATACAGGGTGTTCCATTTAAGAAAACTCAGAAAATACACATTCCGAGTTTCGACCAACCCTGTATACTAAAATTAAAAATTTAGCTATACTAATGATTCTTAACAATAGTAGACTATATTAAAAATAATTTGAACGTAAGTACAGTTTTAGATGTCAAACTACTACAATTCTACAGGGTATGAATGTTGTTACGAAATTAATAAAAAAACGTAATTATGTTTTAAAATACCCTGTATAACATTACAAAACCTAATATTTTAAGAAAGAAGACATCGAAGATAATCCAAAAATGTAAAAATATACAGGGTGTCCCATTTAAAAAAACGAAGTTATAAGCAACTTCCGGTATAACCGGAAGTAGCAAATAGATGAAAATATTTTCATTAAACAGATGACTCTTCAAAATCCCTTAATACAAATTTTCATGATTCTGTTGTCTTTAGTTCTCGAGATATTTCTAATAGGCCCCTTATTTGCCTCACCCTGTATATGTAGTACCTCTCGGTTCTTCTTCGTTATTCTGAGAACCTTCTCATTTGTGTCCCGGTCAGTTCACAGGATTTTAAGAATTTTCCGCTGTAGCCACATCTCAAATGTTTCCAATTTTCTGCACATATCTATCAATACAACATAGAACTATATAATATGTAGACTTTAAAACAGCTTTTGATATTTTGAAAAGAGACAACATTGTGGAAGACCTTCGTAATCTAGGTATAACCAAAAAATATATCAGCATCATAAAATTAACGTTGCAGGATAGAGTAGGTGGAGAATTTGACATTAATGTGGGAGTGAGACAAGGACATGCACTATAAACCATTCCGTTTAACCTAGTTCTTGATGCAGTCATCAGAAAAACCAATGTTACCAGCATTATAAATATCAAAACAGTACAAATTACTGCATACGTAGACGATGTAGCTATTATTAGTAGGAGTATGCGACAACTAATAAAAGTGTTCAAAAAAATGATTAATACTGGTGCACGAAAAAGAGGGCTAAAATAAACGACACAAAAACGTAGGTACGTAAAGTACATTCCCATCAACAGGAAACCTGACAATGAAAATAATATCGCAATAGACAACTATACCATTAAACGTGTGGATGCCTTCACGTATCTAGGCACAGAAATTCATTAGAAAAATTTTCTAAGTAGCGAAATTAATGCACGTATTTCCAGTGGGAATCGTACATACTATGCTAATAAAAGATTGATGATATCGAAATTATTAGACATAAGAAACCAAAATGGCTATCTACAGAACTTTGATTAGACCTTAATAACCTACCGTTGAGAAACATGGGTAATGACAGGACATTCGAGAGAAAGATACTGAGAACAGTATATGGCCCGGTGCAAGAGGAAGACAACATATGGAGAATCACAAGAAACGACAAGGTTAATGAATTGAATGAAGACTATGATATTTTAATAATTGTGAAAAGGCAAAGACTGTCATGGCTTGGACATGTCCAGGGAAAAGAAGATGCAAAAACAGCAAAAAAAAAATATTACAATGGAAGCCTGTAGAAAGACGAAAAAAGTAAGAACCAGAAAAAGATAATTGGATGACATGGAAGACGACTTGAAAAGCATGGATGCATGACAATGCAGAAGAAGGACACAAGAGATATATGAATGGAAGGACATTAAATGCCTCGACAAAAGCAATTGGCACAATATTGATTATTGATTTTAACTTTAATATTTTTTTTTTATTTTGAACATATAGTCCTGTCGCCAGTGGGGGTACAACGGCCTCCTTAATTCAGATGAACTTACCCAAGTTTTTTATGTATTTTGACCCTTAGAACACGAATTTTTTGGGTAACAATCGATGCGGATGTCGATAAGATTGTTATAAACAAAGAACTTGAGGAATCATATAACAGCGATTTTTCGCAAAACAACACATTGTTTTGTATTTTTTGGGTCATTCTAAGCAAAAAATGTTTTTACAAGTTTTTTCGTAGGATGCATAGTTTTCGACATAATCGCGGTTGAACTTTCAAAAAATCGAAAAATTGCAATTTTTGAACCCGAATAACTTTTGATTGAAAAATAAAATAGCAATTCTGCTTACCGCATTTAAAAGTTCAAGTCACATTCTATCGGTTTTGATTACTTTCATTGCTAAAAATTAATTTTTTTATTGTGAAACAAAGCTATAAACACATAGTGATTGAATGATGTTTTCAATGCATTTCCTATTTGAAATCGAACGAGTAGGCGGGGATACAGACAATTTCTACGTAGATTACGTACATTAAAACGCATTCATTGGGCACGGGAAACACCATGTGTTTATGGCTTTGTTTAACAAATAAAAACTTAATTTTTAGCAATGCAAATAATCAAAACCGATAGAATTTGACTTGAACTTTCAAATGCAGTAAGCAGAATTGCAATTTTATTTTTAGTCAAAAGTTATTCTGGTTCAAAAATTGCACTTTTTCGATTTTTTGAAAGTTCAACCGCGTTTATCTCTAAAACTATGGATCCTACGAAAAAACTTGTAAGGCCATTTTTTGCTGAGAATTACCCAAAAAGTACAAAAAAATGTTTTGTTTTGCGAAAAATCGCTGTTATGTAATTCCTCAAGTTCTTTGTTTATAACAACCTTATCGACATCCGGATCAACTGTTACCCAAAAAATAAAAATTTCATTTATATTTTAATCAATTTTATTCTAAATACCTCTTGGTATCTACTGAAAAGAAGACAGATAATGTTCTTGAGTTATGACGGCACAAAAATAACTGCTGAACAATGACATGCAATTAAACTCAACTACACCTTTCATTAAAACCTAAACAATCAAACACATTTTAATTGTCTGTTTTACTTTCAGAATGAAAATAAAGCTCTAAGACTGAAAGACGGAGTTACTATGTCGTCATACGTCCAACCAGAAGACATCGCCATAGGACCAGGCGTTCCAATGGCTCTTCAAAGCCTGGAAACGACAGATGATCGACTGGCATGGAATTATTTTGATGAGGTCGGATACGTTTCCAAGGGCCGGTTACGAAAAGGCGAAGATCCTTATGGAAGGAATAAATTTAATCAGCAAGCTAGTGATAACTTATCAAGTAATAGAGAAATACCTGATACTCGTAATGCCATGTAAGTAAATTGTTATGTACATATTTTACCCAATAGGCTATGAAGGCGTAGGATTTAAAAGTTGCAACAATCAATCATACAATATCTAGACTACTTAGCTAAAAAAAAAAAAGAATCTTAAAGTACGGGATCCGAATAGGAGGTCGAAATGTATCCATCTGCTTGCCGGATGAAACATTTTTTTTATTAAATTTCATACATAGACAAACACGATCAGCATGGGTTGCCTATCAAAATCATGCCATAGCTATCCTTAAGGGGTTGAAGTCGTAGGGGTTGAAATCAAAATTTTTTGTGAACTTTTTGTGAATTTTTTGTGAATTTTTTTTGAAAGTATAAAAGAATAATTTTATTTTTAAATTAAATAAGCATATTAAGTATATTTCAAAAAATATTTTCAAAAAAAAATTCAAGAAGAAATATTGAAAAATAAGCCAACGGTGGCAAATTTTTAAAGACACCTCAAAAAAACAATGAATTTTGCGGTGGACATCAGAATTTATCATTGGATCATGGTAGACAAAAAATTTAAAAATATTTTTTGCACGATTGATCATTTTTGACTGTTTACCGTGACAGATTTTACGTCAGTAGGTGACATTTACTAGCAACTCGACAGTAAGTAATCCAACTCGACGGTAAGTACTCCAACTCGACGGTAAGTAATTCACTTACCGTCGAGTTAAAAAATCTCTTAATTTTAATTTATTTTTTGAAAGAATAAAGAAAACTAACGAATTATTTATTAATATTGAAACATGGTACAGTTTGTTAAATTATTTAATGAAATCCCACTTGTTTGGGCTGTGGTTTCACTTCTAACAGAAACTCCTGCAGAATCGCATATATTAGTAGTATCCAACATTTTTTCTCTTCAAATACGCGATCAAAGTTGAAAACTTGGAAATATCAATGCCATTATAAAGAAAAACGGTGGATTTAATCATTGAATATTCTGCCCAGAGGCTTTCAGGAGCTTTCAACTGCATATGTCTTTGAACGAAATATGCCAATAGAGTATTTTCTTCGATTCTTAAATTCTTGCCTTCGCACCATTTTTTAAAACTTTGGTAGGTATTTTGATAACGGATTTTGGATTTTTCGGGAATAATTGCTGAACACCCTTCTTCCCAAGCCCGTTCAATTTCTTCAAATTCACTTTCGCTCATATTTTAATTTATAATAATCAAAATTGTACTTACAATTATTGACAACTAAATAAAAACTCAATTCTCCATTGTTGTTATGCACCCTAGTTACTACCTAACAACCAAAGTATCTATCTTGATAAAATGAATGAAACTAGTCAATATGACGAAAATGTTTAATTTTATAATTTATAATGGTATCAATCGTGCAAAAAACGTTATAAGCATATCGAACGTTAAGGGTAACCGATCTCAGACAATAATTGGAGTCGTCGCGCCGCTCCTCCTCCAAACAATTGTCTTCGATCGGTATAAAACCCTTACCGTTCTCCATACTTAATATACTATTATTAGTTTGTGAGTTTCTCAAGGTAACGCTGTCAAGTGACTTTTAGTTTTAATGATATTTGACTTTTTAGTATTACTCAGAAGTCAACGAACGAAATTTTACATAAAAAAGAAGTGAAAATCAACATATTTATTATTGTTAAACAAAATATAAGCATAAAACAAAAAATATCTCGGCAGTGTTTCCTCAAGAAATGTCTAAAGAAAAGATGTACAAAATTCCAGGTAAATTGGTCAAGTATTTTTTAAGTTACAATGTCTACAGGCTTTGAAAAAACAGTTTTGAGAAAAGCGCTTTTAAAGTATTGTCAACTTTTATTTTCATTTTTTTTTGTCTATGAAATCGTAAAGTGATGCACACCGGAATATGTTTTTGAATTGCGGAGTAATTTACAAAAAAAATGAGAACAGTTGTTGACCGTTTCTCACTACGCTCGAGCGCGCTGGCGCGAAGATGCTGCAAAGCGAGTCGAAGGTAGGGAGATAGTGCTAAATATCCCTATCTTCGACTCGATTTGCAGCAGGTTCACGTCAGCACGCTTGAACGTAATGAACAACGGTCAACAGCTGTTCTCATTTTCTTTTGTAAATTACTCCGTGATTCAAAAAGATATTTCGGTGTGCATCATTTTACGATTTGATAGACAAACTGAAAATAAAACAAGAAATTGAAAATAAAAGTTTACAATACTTTAACTTTAAACGCTTTTTCCTCAAAACTGCTTTTTTCAAAGGCTGTAGACATTGTAACTCAAAAACTACCTGACTGACCCACCTAGAATTTTGTATATATTTTCTTTAGACATTCCTTGAGCTAACAGTGTCGATATATTTTCTGTTTTGTGCTTTTTTCTTATTAAACAATAATAAATATAAAAAGAGACTAAGTTTTCACTTTAATGGCATATAAAACAACATAATGCTATTCTACACCCCACCAGAATGAAAACAATGAGAACCTTCTCTGGTTACACCTCCGAGGCTTCTACAATTTGCAAGCCATACGGATGCTGAGACTAAGGAAGATGAGGGAATTCTACAATTTACAATTCACGTCCCATCTGCTCAGCGCGGTAAAGTTCCAACGAGAATGGTTCCCTTCATACTCCACACAGAGTAAATATAAATCAAAAATGAATAACCATTTTCAGTTTCGTTGCAAAACGAAGACACAGCCGAACCATATTCTAGTCCAATCAGAGAGTGCTGCAAGCACCCCTACCGGTTTCGAAACTTATTAGTCTCTCATCAGGAGGCACATATGCTGCTCTCCCTGATCCAACCAAAACAAACCCCAGCGTGCAGTCCCGGATTGCAACGAACGAAATGGCATAGATGCCCTAGCGGCAACTGCTAGCAAAAAGACTAAGTTTTCACTCTAATGGCATATAAAACAACATAATGCTATTCTACACCCCACCAGAATGAAAACAATGGGAACCTTCTCTGGTTACACCTCCGAGGCTTCTAAAATTTGCAAACCATACGGATGCTGAGACTAAGGAAGATGAGGGAATTCTACAATTTACAATTCACGTCCCATCTGCTCAGCGCGGTAAAGTTCCAACGAGAATGGTTCCCTTCATACTCCACACAGAGTAAATGTAAATCAAAAATGAATAACCATTTTCAATTTCGTTGCAAAACGAAAACACAGCCGAACCATATTCTAGTCCAATCAGAGAGTATGAAGGGAACCATTCTCGTTGGAACTTTACCGCGCTGAGCAGATGGGACGTGAATTGTAAATTGTAGAATTCCCTCATCTTCCTTAGTCTCAGCATCCGTATGGCTTGCAAATTGTAGAGGCCTCGGAGGTGTAACCAGAGAAGTTTTCCATTGTTTTCATTCTGGTGGGGTGTAGAATAGCATTATGTTGTTTTATATGCCATTAGAGTGAAAACTTAGTCTTTTTGCTAGCAGTTGCAGCTAGGGCATCTATGCCATTTCGTTCGTTGCGATCCGTGACTGCACGCCGGGGTTTGTTTTGGTTGGATCAGGGAGAGCAGCATATGTGCCTCCTGATGAGAGACTAATAGGTTTCGAAACCGGTAGGGGTGCTTGCAGCACTCTCTGATTGGACTGTGTTTTCGTTTTGCAACGAAATTGAAAATGGTTATTCATTTTTTTTTAATAATAAATATGTTGATTTTCGCCCTTTTTTGTGCAAAAAATTTCGTTGTTTTGATTTCTGAGTGATACCAAAGTGTCAAAAATCGTTATAACTAAAAGAACTCGAGAGATTTTTCTCGATAAACACATAAGCTAATAAAATCTTTTTGAATTTTTTGTTTACCATGATCCAATATAAGTTCGGATGTCCACCGCAAAATACTTTTTTTTTGAGGTGTCTTTAAAAATTTTTCGATATTTTTTTTTATTTTTTTTGAGTATTCTTTGAATCATACTGAGTACGCTTATTTAATTTAAAAATAAAATAATTTTATTATCATACTTTCATATTAATCATACTTTCAAAAAAAAATTCACAAAAATGTGCTTGAGATGTTGATTTCAACCCCTACGGCTCCCCCTGAAGGATAGCTATGACACGATTTTGATAGGCAACCCACACTGATCGAGTTTGTCTATGTATGAAATTTAATAAAAAAAATATTTTATCCGGCAAGCAGATGGGTACATTTTGTCCTCCTATTCGGATCTTAGACTATTACCGTTGATTGATGAAGATACCCCTCTATAGTTATCAATCAACGCTATTACGTTACAAAGTTATAAATTATTCTGTTATTTTTATACCTTATTTACTCTTTCCTACATTCCTTTATCAGTTCTTTTGTAATCATTGTAATGATTCATTTCATACTTACTATGCTATGTTTTTAAACCAGGAGTACCTAAACTAAAAAGACAGATTCACAAAAAAGAAATCGCTAGAAAACTCACCAAATATATCTTCTTTTTTGGTTGATCATATCGGCCATCTACGGTAATCCATACGATATTATGATACTAACACGTAGCTAAAGAGTTCTAAAAACAACTGTTTTTTTATATAAAAGCAGACTAATAATCTAAAACTTAAAGGAATAACGCAGAAAACGCAAAAAATCGCTGATATAACTTAACCTATGAAATGCCAATAATGTCAGAATTTCATAAATGTCATTAGTGTCAACATTCCATAACAGTGGAGTAAACTTGCCTGAGGTTGGACAATAAATTACAAACAAGCATTACGGCGCGGTAAATTTGAATTACACCTCCTTATTTAAAAACAGAGCATAGTAATATCTAAATATTATGTTTATATGGGATTAGCCACAGTTGATTGAAAAGACAATTCCATTTTTACCTAAAAAGATCTGACGTTTAGATTTCTACTCCGGAAATCGGTTTCAAAAGGATTGTTAACGAAAGGAAATTGTGTTGAAAAAAAAATTTATAACCAACAAGTTGTTGTTAAGTCATGTTTGATCACAAAATAAAAAAAATTGTGGTTTGACGTGCATGCCTATGGTGTTGTAGGCAACAACCATGCTTTATCTGAAAAGATATTAGGGTGGTTTGCCAGTGTCATTAACTTAGAAAAAAAATCATATTAGGGTGGATGTTAAATGCCCTATAATACATAAAATTCTAATTATTCTGCTTATACATTATTTTTGTGTGTATTTGAAAGTATTTGTAAATTGTGAGTTTTTTAATGTGTACCGAATGATTGCCAACCTCCAATGCCATCTTTTTAAAAAAATTACAGTGAAATTTGTGCAACCCATCAAAATTTCATGGGGCTTTTCTTCCCTTAAATCCTCCCTTCTCCTCAAATATTTATGTACGTTCCAGTTAAATTATTATTGTGGCACTATTAGTTAAACATTGTGTTTAACTAATGGTACCACAATATTAATTTAATTGGAACGTAAACAAACATTTGGGGGTTTAAGGGAACAAAACCCCCATAAAATTTCTATGGGAAATACAAACTTCACTGTTAGTTTTTTTAAGATGTTCCTACTCCTACCATTATAATGCCAAATGTCCATTTTCAATAAAAAATCTCTAATAGTTTTCGATATATTGGAAAAAATCGATTTTCATTTTGTAACTTCCAAGGGCTCTAACTTTTTGTATGTGCACATTTGTACTAAGGTAAGTTAGATTCAATCGAACTTTTTTTTGGGTCCCAGAATATGTGATTTAATTTATGACCTGTCTTTTTCCCTTGTATAAGAACTCATAAAATTGTACAGCTGCTCTATATCATTGCTTATATAAAAATACGTATGGACTTGGATCGCGCGTAACAAAAAAAAGTTGATTAATAGCAAGCTGAAAATTTGTTAATAGCTAAATGGTGTCTAGTTGGACAAAATTTGATGTATGGGAACACTGGAACAGGGGAAGTTTTAATTGTGGAACAGGTTAAAAATTTGGAACGTCAGACTACGAAAACGTCCCATGTATTTTGTCGGACAGAACTTCCAATTGATTTCGTACCATTTCATTAAACTCTCATGCAAAAATCAGACTGGTGTTTGCAACTTTTTTTGGTACGCGGGATCCAGGCCTATAACTGATGCGTTCTATAATTTCTATAAATAACACTTCAAAACAAAACACTAACTCCTAGTTATCGTTTCTATATGTCGCATTTATGTAAAACTTTATAATGTACAGAATTCTTTGCTTTCTCTATAACTTTGTTGAGAGGGTTGTTTAGTACATAAACTGCTAGCGAATGAGGTTAATGTATAAAGTTGGTAAATTAATATTATTTGATAACTTTTGAAACTGGTTAAAATCAATATAAAAAATTCGTTTTAACTTAAACTAAAGTTTCATGTTAACAATAACCGAATCAACATAAATGGGGAGTTTCAGAACAACTTGCGGTTTCAGATGACATAGTCCTTATTTCAGACCGGGTAAATCATGTCTGCCAACGTCTTTAAGACCTTCAGAGCTCTTGACATGAGTTAAAATTAAAATTTAAAGTTTTTTGCCATTTGTTAATTTCCTCCTTAGAACTTTGAGGCTATTGTTATCTTCCGGTGGCGCCCAAAATCCCGACAGCCAAAATCCCGACCGACGGCCAAAACACCGACACGCCAGAATCCCGACATGCAACAAATCTCGCATAAGTAAAAATTCCGACCACTACATTTTGAATTATTGTTTCCTTTTCAAATGCAATACCAAATCATAAAATATAGAGTATTGAAATTGAAAAATTATTACTTACTAATAAGTACGGGTACTAATTATTATGTATTTTAAAAGAAAAAAATTATTTAAACACTTCATTTTATAATATAAAATCTATACTTACTGAAATGGAAGGTTGTAAGTGACATGAAAATATCTATTATATGAAAGTAAACTTGAATGCAGGATTTGTTTATACATATATTATTGGACTATATATTGGCAAAAAAAAATAATTTAATTCATATACCCATGTTTCACGCACAAGGGGTGCTACTTTTGTATGTATATTAATAATATATATACAGGGTAGCTCAACTTCAGTGAGTTATTTATGTTTATTTAGGTAATACTCATTATGCTTTTTATTATTTTTTTTGTAAATCTTTATTGTTATTCCTAAATAAACATTATTATTATTATTATATGTTAGAAATTTTATTTAGAAAATTAGTTCATATTAAATGGTAAATACTTTTGTTTAGTAACAAAAAATAAAAAGCAGATGGCCATAAACAAAAAACAAGAATTAAATGTAATTATATGTTAAAAATAAACTTATCAAACCTGTCGGGATTCTGGCCTGTCGGGATTTTGGCCTGTCGGGATTCTGGTGTGTCGGGATTTTGGCCGTCGGGATTTTGGCTGTCGGGATTTTGGCTGTCGAGATTTTGGGGTAAACCCTTCAAAACACAATACATGACCAACCTTGTACTGGTGAAAAATATTTCAACTAATGGTAGGCCAATTGAACAAGTGCATACCTATAAGTATCTGGACGACGAGGTTAAATTAGAAAGAGACAATCAAACAAAAGAGTTGCACAGCAGAGTACTACTAATATGGGCAACTTACGGAAAACTGAGGGAAGTCAGTTCTAACTTATGGGGCAGAAACATTTACCCTTACCAGAAAAGTAATCAATAAGATATAGGTAACACAGAGAGCAATGGAGAGGTCATTGTTGAATGTTCATAGAGTTCCAAATCACATAGTTAAGAGAAAAACTGGTGTTAGGGACGCAGTGAAAAGAATTACAACGCTGAAATGAACTGGGCGGAACATCCAGACTCAGAGATGGAAGATGCACCAAGAAAATTTTAGAACGGAGACCTAGACACGATTCTTATCGTAATGGAGGACGTCCTCTAACAAGTACACAAGTAACTGCGGCCCATGACACTAGTAAGAGTCTTCTTAAAATCGACGTTTTAAATGCTTTTTAATACAATTCAGCGACAACCCTAAGCCCAGCCGCACATCAAAGAAACATGAAACGTAAATTACGTTTCATGGAAATAAACCACTGCTAAACAAATATACGTCCGGCCATTTATGAAACTCTCCGAAAATAAAAATGTGTCATGAGCATGAATCACACTCGTTTCATTGGTAGGCGGACTTTGAGATTTGTTTAGCAGTGTTTTCTTTTCATGAAACATGTTTTTCGTTTCATGTTTCATGTTTTTCGTTTCATGTTTCTTTGGTGTGCGGCTTGGCTTAGGCCGCACATCAAAGAAACATGAAACGTGAAACATTAAACGTGAAACATGAAACAAATAAATTGTAAAAAAAGTAACCGTTTCATGTGATATGCTAATCGATGAAACAAAAATAAAATTTGTATAGTCGGCAATGGATAGTGACGTGGTCGTTGCTGTCGGCACCGCTCTTTAATTACTTTTTAATATTAAAGAAACGTGAAACATGAAACAAATAAATTGTGAAGAACAAAACCGTTTCATGTTATATAGTGTAGGAAACAAAGGTTGAACTTCCGGCTCAACAGAGAAGTCCGGTTTTATTTTTTTTTTCTAGTGTATCAAGGGGTGCTTTTAACGAAAATAACTTTTTCTTAAAAGATTTCGCCTCGGAACACCCATTTTCATCCCTTTAAACCGGGAACAGTCGTGCTCACTTCTGTCACGTCAGCAGTCGCGCGTTAGGTTTTATATACATAACAATACGAATATAAATTCGAATTTACAACAATTTTTTATTTTATAGTATTTTTATTTACTTATTATGTTAGAAACATTATTTCTAACAATTACTAATGCTAATTGGTTCTCACCAAAGCCATAAATTTCACAAAAAGAACAAGAAGAAGAAGAAGAAGAAGAAGAAGAGGAGAATAAAATAAAAAAAATAAACCTATGCATTACTACACCCTTCCTCGAGGCACTTGCGAATGGAAAATTATGTTGCAAAATTGTTCATCGTGTTATCACGAAAAAGGGTAAAATGTGAGATTTTTTCTAACGGCGCGACTGCTTCCGGGTTAATGGAGGTAGTTTGTGGTTTTTGCGAAACGTAGCCCTTACTGTACGTTATTGCAAAGAATTCCTTGATAGAAATATGAACAGGACTATATTTCCTATAATTTATTCCGCGACAGCATATATCTATCACACACCGTTTAGCGGAGGTGGCGCCCCAAAGTTGACGTTTTGAAGTTGAAGTTTTTAAAAAAGATGTTTTAAAAAAATATTTTTCCCTAACCGTAATGGGAATCAAGAAGCAACCCAGCGGCAATTAATCACAAATAAATGTCTGATTTTTTGGTATAGGTTTCATTTAAGGGCATTGTCCATTTTTTAATTACAGGGTGTTATATTTTAAACAGTCCCTTTTTATACCATCAGAACCGCTTGTGCTAGCGTAAAAAAACTTTCAGCGATTACCCATGTACAAGTGTTATTTACAAATTTGTATCATTCACCCCCATATTTTCCCTGAAACCACCCAAAAAAAAAGGAAAATGAATAAAGAAAATATGCAAAAATTGACTTTGAGCCACCACTGTGGCTTCAGGGTGCAAAGAAAATAAAATATGTATAGGTCATAATATGTAGCAGATAGTGTGTTCTTTTATTTGTCATAAGTATGTTAATAATAAAATGAATAGGTGACGAAAAAAAAAACAAAAACTGGAGCCCGCCAAAGCATTTCTGAGGTTTGCGGAGCCACTGTGCCGTAACGGTTGCTTATACGAAAAAAATGTATAGGACCTTATTTGTAGAGCAAGAAGTGGTCTTTAATTTTGTATAAGCGCTGTTTCAAAAAAATATATAACTTATTTTCATGGATAACGGCAGTTTCCACAGGGATGTTGCAATAACCATAATACATATTTATAAAAAAACCCTACTAATGGAGTAGGATTTTTCCCTACCCCCTTTAAAGGAATGAAAATGGGTGTTCCGGGCAAATATTTTAAGAAAATGTTAGTCTCATAATAAGCACCCCTTTATATACCAGAAAAAACGTAAAACCGGGCTTCTATTTGTTTAGCATTGTTTTATTTTCATGAAACGTGTTTCACGTTTTATGTTTCATGTTTGACGTTTCATGTTTCTTTGATGTGCGGCCTTATAGTCCAGAAAGCCACTGCGCATCCGATAGGAAAAATATTCTAATTCGGATTTTTGCACAATCTTACTCAAAAAGGACTCCTTTTAACAAATTTGCATGTTGCCAGGACCAAAAGGTGGTCAAAAATTTTTTAAACGTTTTTTTTTGTTTTTTTCCTAAAATTATTTTTTTTGCATGGAAAAAAGTTTTTTTAGGTTTTTTGGATCATTCCAAACAGAAAAGGTCTTTAGTGACTTTTCTCTAAAAATTATATTTTTTGACATATAAGCGATTAAAAATTAAAAAATTGCGAAATCGGCCATTTTTAACCCTCAAACACTATGTGAAAAACTGAAAATTTGAATGTTGCCAAGGTAGTTAGATATTCTTTAAACATCGATTGATGAAATTCCGAAGAGTTTTTTGCAACACAATATTCAAAACTCCTTTGTTTGTTAATTGCTAATCAAGCGTGCGCGACACTATTTTCCACCGACAGTATGGTGCAAATGAAAGGAATAAATTCGTTATTTCGTAAACCGGCGACTTCAAGGAAAAGTCCCGAAACAGGTCGATTTTTATTTTTATGTTATGATATTGTGGCATATATGGTATACTAGTGAGGTCATCCGTCTGGGCGTGATGACGTAATCGATGATTTTTTTAAATGAGAATAGGGGTCGTGTGGTAGCTCATTTGAAAGGTTCTTCAATTCTCTATTCAGTAATGTAAACATTTACATAATTATTTATACAGGGTGTCCTTCTACTTCTTATTTTGTCAAATAATTTATTTTAATAAAAATTTTTGGACACCCTGTATAAATAATTATGTAAATGTTTACATTACTGAATAGAGAATTGAAAAACCTTTCAAATGAGCTACCACACGACCCCTATTCTCATTTAAAAAAATCATCGATTACGTCATCACGCCCAGACGGATGACGTCACTAGTATACCATATATGCCACAATATCGTAACATAAAAATAAAAATCGACCTGTTTCGGGACTTTTCCTTGAAGTCGCCGGTTTACGAAATAACGAATTTATTCCTTTCATTTGCACCATACTGTCGGTGGAAAATAGTGTCGCGCACGCTTGATTAGCAATTAAAAAACAAAGGAGTTTTGAATATTGTGTTGCAAAAAACTCTTCGGGATTTCATCAATCGATGTTTAAAGAATATCTAACTACCTTGGCAACATTCAAATTTTCAGTTTTTCACATAGTTTTTGAGGGTTAAAAATGGCCGATTTCGCAATTTTTCAATTTTTAATCGCTTATATGTCAAAAACTATCATTTTTAGAGAAAAGTCACTAAAGACCTTTTCTGTTTGGAATGATCCAAAAAACCTAAAAAAAACTTTTTTCCATGCAAAAAAAATAATTTTAGGAAAAAAAACAAAAAAAAAACGTTTAAAAAATTTTTGACCACCTTTTGGTCCTTGCAACATGCAAATTTGTTAAAAGGAGTCCTTTTTGAATAAGATTGTGCAAAAAATCCGAATTAGAATATTTTTCCTAGCGGATGCGCAGCGGCTTTCTGGACTATTAGAGACCTACATGTATTATAAATTATTATTATTTTTATGGCAGCTGTTTATGCTGCCTTTGTTAACAATTAATTTTTTAGTGAATTTTAATATGCAATGATTCTTTGTTTTATCGTATCGCCAATTTTAATTTTCTTATCTTTTTTATTCCTATAGATATCTCAAATTAACGAATTTAAGTAAACCGTGTTGAAATGCGTTGTTAATTTAATGTTAATATGCAATTATTGTTGATAATTCCTGTGCAATGTCTTCTGCACTGTACAGTTAAACAACACGTCCGCGTCCTACAACTTTCGCCATTTAACCTATTATCACCAATAATGAACCAACGCTGTGTAATTTTAGAAGTTTCACCACTTGTGATGATGCTCTTAGAGCTTATTATCTTTTCGATATACGTACCATTACTGGCGAATTTATGGGCTGAACATTGAACAACTACCAATCAAAAAGCAATTTTATTATTGTTGTGCTACCTATTATAGGAGCACATCGTAAAAAATAATATAAAGGATCTTGTATTCATTAACACAGTATCAATACTATTATTTCTTAATATCGTTTATGTTTGAAGCTTACGAAACCAAATTTTACGAGAAACCTTTATTAGAAGTGACGTTTAAAGTTACCGACACGGTAATGCAAGTTACATTTAAATTTTTACAAGTAATAACATAAATAGTATGTTATATAAGGATTGTGAGAGGAATGTTCGTGAAGGTGAAGTTTAGGCCACGATCAAGGTTAACATTAAATAGGATCTTTATTATTTAGCATTTAATACTTACCTACAGTCGGAAAAATGAAAGAATACCCATGAACGAACATATAAAACACGCTGTATTTTCCTGTCACCGTGTCACACAAAAAATTGCCCAGCGCAAGTACATGTAATAATAATTATTACATGTACTTGCGCTGGCCAATTTTTTTTGTGACACGGTGACAGCAAAATACAGCGTCTTTTATATGTTCGTTCATGGGTATTCTTTCATTTTTCCTACTGTACTCAAATATAAATATTTTTGTAATGATGTGGGAGATATACAGGGTGTTTGGTAAATAATGGGCCATAGCTTAATCTTAGATTCCTGAGGTTAAAATAGGTCAAATTAAGCTAACTTACCTTAGTACAAAAGTTGATAATAACCGAAATACAGGGTGTCAAGGTTAAACTTTTATTTTATTTATTTTTGAATAATTCCTTACAGGCATGGGACAACAACACGAAATTTGGTAAGTGATGCTGGTACTGTATACCCTACTAAATTATGTCAAACAAACGTGTCTGGCTACTACCAGAGGCGTACGACGGGGGAACGTGAATGGTTGACCCTTCCCGAATTCTACGCCACTGGCGGAATTTCTATTTTAGTGCAGTTTTTTTATTCTTCAGTACTTTCTATGTAAATAACATACTCTTCATTCGTCATAACGATAAAGCCATTAGTTTTCGAGATATTTGAAGCTAAAAACGAATGAGCATAATACATTAATCAAAATAAGTGTGCCTTTTCATTTTTAACTTCAAATATATCGAAAACTAATGACTTTATCGTTATTAATAAAGAGTGTATTATTTGCATAGAAAGTATTGGAGTATCTAAAAATTATGCTAAAATAGCAGTTTCATCAGTGTCGTAGAATTTGGGAAGGATCAACCATTCAGTTTCCCCTGTCGTACGCCTCTGGTATTAACCAGAAACGATTATTTAACATAATTTAGTAGGGTGTACAGTACTTACACTTTCTGCCATTTATCATAAGGATATGTCAAATAGTTACACATAGTTCTTAAAGGTTTAAATAAAGAATAAATTATTAAAAAAAAAAGATTACTTTAAAATAATTTGACATATATGTGTCATACTTGGCAGAAAGTGTAGGCACTGTACACCCTACTAAAGTATGGTAAATAATCGTTTCTGGCTACTACCAGAGGCGTACGACAGGGGAAAGTGAATGGTTGACCCTTTCCAAATTCTACACCACTGATGAAACTGCTATTTGAGCATAATTTTTAGATTCTCCAATACTTTCTATGCATATAATATACTCTTCATTCGTAACGATAAAGTCATTAGTTTTCGAGATATTTGAAGTTAAAAATGAAAAGGCACACTTATTTTGATTAATGTATTGTGCTCCTTCGTTTGTAGTTTCAAATATCTCGAAAACTAATGGCTTTATCGTTACGAATGAAGAGTATCTTATTTACATAGTAAATATTAGATAATCAAAAAATTGCACTAAAATAGCAATTCCGCTAGTGGCGTAGAATTTGGGAAGGGTCAGCCATTCACGTTTCCCCGTCGTACGCCTCTGGTAGTAACCAGAAATGTTTGTTTAACATAATTTAGTAGGATGTATAGTACCAGCACCACTTACCAAATTTCGTGTTGTTGTCCCATGCCTGTCAGGAAATATTCAAAAATAAATAAAATAAAAGTTTAACTTTTTCGTGTTTCGGTTGATATCAACATTTGAACTAAGGTAAGTTAGCTTAAATCGACCTATTTTAACCTCAGGAATCTAAGGTTAAGCTAATTCTTTACCAAACACCCTGTATATTTGAATTATAGAAATAAAAGGCAGAAATCGACCACTGTTATTTTTTAAATCTTGCCCAAGTATACTTACGCTTTCAGAGCATCAACAGGGGCATTTTGTCAGTAAAGGAAGATATATCCCAAAATGTCGTAGCTATTTACTTAAAATTAACAGTTAACACATACTGAGCAAAGGACAGACAGATTAAAATGTTCAGGACTCACTATAGTTCCACTAAACGTTCTGCTAGGTGTTCTCGTATTATCCATTCAGATAAGGTAAGCTGCCTACCTATATTTTGTATAATTTGCTATAGTGGGTTCCTTGTTATATTGTTATACCGGGTGTCCACTTATATTTCCCCCATTTTAACTGCCTATAACTTCTAAACGGCCTAAGATAGAAATATGCGGTTTTCGATGAAATGTTTTATTTTAGTAAAAGTTTTGTCTGAATGGATTGAATTTTTTATATCGCTTTCAAATACGAAAAGAAAAATGGCGGATTTTTGAAAAAAACGTTGTTGACTTTTTTTAATGGAACACCTAGTATATTTTTTTGTAAATTGAAAGAAAGGTCATTCACCTATCCAGCGATATGAAGTTTTTCAAAATCGGTTGTCAAATCACTGAGTAATTAATTTTTAAAATGAGCGGTGCGACGTGGATATTACATACCTAAATAACATAACTAAGCAAAATGATATTATGTTATGTGATTTCCACATTGCATCTTTTAATTTAAAAATTATTTGCTCAGTCATTTGACGACCGATTTTAAAAATTTAATATCGCTGGATAGGTAAATGATCGTTTTTTCAAGCTACAAAAAAATATACTAGGTGTTTCAATAAAAAAAAGTCAACGTTTTTTTTTTTCAAAAATATGCCATTTTTTAATTAAAAGCGACATAAAAAATGGTCATTTACCTAAAAACTTGAAAAAACGATCATTTCCCTATCCAACGATATGAATTTTTTTAAAATCGGTGGTCAAATGACTGAGCAATTAATTTTTAAAATGAGAGATGCAATGTGGAAATCACATAACATAATATCAATTTGCTTAGTTATGTTATTTAGGTATGTGATATACACGTTGCACATCTCATTTTAAAAATTAATTACTTAGTGATTTCACAACCGATTTTGAAAAACTTTATATCGCTGGATAGGTGAATTACCTTTCTTTCAATTTACAAAAAAATATACTGGGTGTTCCATTAAAAAAAAGTCAACAACGTTTTTTCAAAAATCCGCCATTTTTCTTTTCGTATTTGAAAGCGATATAAAAAATTCAGTCCATTCAGACAAAACTTTTAGTAAAATAAAACATTTCAGCGAAAACCGCATATTTCTATCTTGAGCCGTTTAGAAGTTATAGGCAGTTAAATGGGGGAAAATATAAGTGGACACCCGGTATAACTCATGATTCAAACTTATTCTGCACACACGATTCTTGCTAATGTAAAATGGAATTACTTTATTTTTATTTTTATTAAAGTTATACCTATTTAAAGCTGCAATTTTCTTAAAAAATTTGTAAATTAATTTGATTTAAGCAAATTTGAGCAATACTTGAATTATTAGTAATGATAGAAGGACTCAAAAGGAACATTTTTGGTTTATTTTTTGATAAGATATCGATATTTTACTTTATTTGTGGATCTTTTCTTGTAAATTCCATGCATTTTCCAGAAAAATATGTTAATAGAGGCCAAGGGGATCAATAAGTATTATCAGTGACTAGTTACTTAATTTGAAATTGTAACTATAAAAAAATGAAGACATCGGCAGTTATAGAAATGATTTGATTTATAACCGTAATATATTCAATACATTTAGTAACAATCCATGCAAAGAAATGAAAGCAATATTTCAATAATGAAAAGTATGTAACAATATTTGTTATTGTTATTATGCATTATTTTATAATTATCACAACATCAATATGGAACGACTATTAATATCGGACAAAAATACGCAGTTATTGACTGACTTCATTCCCCTAAATAATAAATTAACTGCGTTGAAATTAGGTACGAACAATTCATAGAAAAATGAAGTAAAAGTCAGACTTACTCTCAATCTTTATTATAACTTCCGACGAACGGTTTCGCTCTTTAAAATTTGTAGAGCATCTTCAGGTCAAAGGTAACAAGTTACAAAATGCTACAAATAAAAAACCAGAGTTAGACCATTGTCTGGTTGTAAAAGATGCTAAAGATCCACAAGATCAAGCCAATGTTGAATAACATACATAAAAGTAGCGAAATAGCATACCTCTGCATATGCATGCAAACACGGGGGGTGGTAAAAACGTCCCCCAAACTCACAAACACATGCAGAAGTATGCTATATATAATCATGCAATTATAACGTGTCGTACTTACATTCGGGTACAAGGAGCTACTAACTCAGTATTCATTATCATGATGTTTCTATTAAAGTTATGTTAACGGGATATGGTGGAATAGATGGAGGATGCAGCAAAGGTAAACAAATTTATGGGATTTAGGAATTCTTGAGGGTGGTGAGATAGTTGGTGTAAGTCAACCAACAAATATGTGCTTGTTATTATGTTTGTGTAGTTAAAATTAGTGAATGACATATATACAATTTTAATGTGTTGATTTTAAAGATTTTATTTCTATGTATTAAACGATTTTATTTTAATTTTATTTATATTTATATATATTATAATTCATAGAAACCTAAATATTATTCAGCTCTATACTCCAACTAATGACAACTCAGAGCAAGATAGCGAAAAATTTTATGATGAAATAGATAAAATAATGCGACTGGAAAAGGAGTTGAGATAACAATGACCATGGGTGACTTTTATGCCCAAATTTTTTGTGTACTCAAGGAGACAACATAGAAGCATAACTATGGTCTGGGCACGTCTGGGTCTGACTAGTTTTGATGGGAAATAAGCCACAATTTTACTAAAAAAAATGATTTTATTAACGTTTCGACGCCCAACTGGTCTGGGTGCCAAAACAATAGAGGAGATAAACTTGTACAATTCTGCGTAGAGAGCAATACTTTAATAGCCATTACCTTTTACAAACAACATCCTAATAGTTATTTTCCTAACAAGTGCAGAAAGTCATACTTTTCCGCACGCGACTGTAGTTTGCCGAACGACGCGAAGCGGGAGTTTGGCAAGCAGTCGAGTGCGGAAAAGACTCTTTCTGCAAGCGTTAGGAACAATATTTTTTCTACGAGTCTTTAAATATTACCAAATCTTAATCAATTAATTTAATTAATATGAAAATACATACACAAATTAATTCTTTGACAAGGTTGTCAAAACCAAAGTTTCAGCATAATTGGGTAGCATGACGACTATCTTGGTTTCCATGACGACGATTCAAAACCACTGTTATTGCTTACTGATTTGACTTTTGAATATTATGTCAAAATTATTTTATTTCATCGAATTCCCGCGTTAATTTCATTAAAACATGAACACAATAAGATATATTTGAAATAAATTAGTAATTAATATCTAAATATTAGTTTATTGCATGTATTATAATTACTTTAAGGCCATATTAACATATATAAATTAACACACATGCGGAAAAGTAAAACGCGTGCGCAAAAGTAAAACGCGTGCGGAAAAGTAACACGCGTGCGGAAAAGTAAAACTTTCTAAACTAAAATGCGTGCGCGAAAGTAGACATTTTTGCACGCTCGTAGAAAAAAGGCTTTACACTCCGAAATCACCTACATATAGAGGAGATAGAGTTGTTGAGAATTTGGCTCATTTTGCTAGACCATAACAAATAAAATCTAGTAAAACATATAGGTCTGGATGCCGCGTATAAAAAAAAGTTGATTAATAGCAAGCTTTTTTAATAGCTTAAGGGTGTCTAGTCGGACAAACTTTGATATATGGGAACACTGGAACAGGGGAAGTTTTAATTGTGGAACAGGTTAAAAATTTATAACGTCAAACTACGAAAGCGTCCCATGTATTTTGTCGGACAGAACTTCCAATTAATTTGTTACCCTTTCATTAAACTGTCCTGCAAAAATCCGACTGCTATTTTTCACCAACTGGGCATTTTAACGAGTGGAACACGTAGAACATGTCAAATGACAGGAATTATGACAGGTGACAAATAGCAGTCTGATTTTTGCACGGGAGTTTAATGAAAGGGTAACAAATCAATTGGAAGTTCTGTCCGACAAAATACATGGGACGTTTTCGTGGTCTGACGTTCCAAATTTTTAACCTGTTCCACAATTAAAACTTCTCCTGTTCCAGTGTTCCCGTACATCAAAGTTTGTCCGATTAGACACCCTTAAGTTATTAACAAATTTTCAGCTTGCTATTAATCAACTTTTTTTTCATACGCGGGATCCAGACCTAATACCATGGAGCTGACATTCATAGCGATCACAATCCAGTTATAATGGATTTTAGACTAACAAAGTTTCTGAGTTAGAAGAGGAAAAGTGACAGTAAAACAGAATTTTAACAATTGAAGAACACTGAAAGAAAAAAAAGAGATAAGTATCAAAGTTGAAAAAGAAATAGAAACGATCGAGAGCTTGGTACAAACAGACGTTGAAGTAACATGTACTGCTCTAAAAACGAGAAGAGCAAAGATTCAAGAAGTCGTATTCACGAAAAATAACAGAAAACAAGAATGGAGAACGCAAGAGATCATAGACGTCATAAACGTAAGACGAAAACACACTAAAAAGCAAAATACTGCAAATGAAACAATAAAATCATTAGAAAAGTATGCAGAGAAACTAAAGAAAAGTGGATGTCAACAAAATGCCTGGAAATTAAACAAATTTAATGTCCATAAAAAAGTTGAAAGAAACAGAAAACGTAAAATAAAAGCAAAAAAATACAAATGAGTCAATAAAATTGTTAGAAAAATGTTCAGAGAAGCTAAGTCAACAAAGTGTTTAAAAATTGAACAACTTCAGAAAAGATACTATACCTTAAATACCTGTTACACCATCTCGCATAAAAATAGTATATTAAGTATGGAGAACGGTAAGGGTTTTATACGATCGAAGACAATTGATCCAATTATTGTCTGAGATCGGTTACCCTTAACGTTCGACATGCTTATAACGTTTTTTGCACGATTGATACCATTATAAATTATAAAATTAAACATTTTCGTCATACTGACTAGTTTCATTCATTTTATCAAGATAGATACTTTGGTTGTTAGGTAGTAACTAGGGTGCATAACAACAATGGAGAATTGAGTTTTTATTTAGTTGTCAATAATTTTAAGTACAATTTTGATTTTTATAACTCGAAAGTGAATTTGAAGAAATTGAACGGGCTTGGAAAGAAGGGTGTTCCGCAATTATTCCCGAAAAATCCAAAATCCGTTATCAAAATACCTACCAAAGTTTTAAAAAATGGTGCGAAGGCAAGAATTTAAGAATCGAAGAAAAGACTCTATTGGCATATTTCGTTCAAAGACATATGCAGATGAAAGCTCCTGGAATCTCTGGGCAGAATATTCAATGATTAAATCCACCGTTTTTCTTTATGATGGCATTGATATTTTTAAGTTTTCAACTTTGATCGCGTATTTGAAGAGAAAAACGTTGGCTATAGGCCTAAGAAGTTTCAATATTAATAAATAATTCGTTAGTTTTCTTTATTCTTTCAAAAAATAAATTAAAATTAAGAGATTTTTTAACTCGACGGTAAGTGAATTACTTACCGTCGAGTTGGAGTACTTACCGTCGAGTTGGATTACTTACCGTCGAGTTGCTAGTAAATGTCACCTGCTGACCTAAAATCTGTCACGGTAAACAGTCAAAAATGATCAATCGTGCAAAAAAGTATTTTTTTAGTGTTTTACACGCCATTAAACTTGTTATTACTTAGTTAAGTCAGGCACTGTTTTCAATTTGGAGAACAGTGCCTACGTTCCTTCCGATGAAGGCTCCAATAAGAGCCGAAAATCGCGGTTCAAGGGACTGGACTGCACTCCGTATTCTAATTGAAAAGTAAGATTGTTTTGCCTTCGCATTGCAACTGAATGAAAATGGTATACATTTTTATTTTTATTTTATAGTCGTATTACTCCGTAGAGTAACTAGGTGCATTTTCCGTTGAAACTTTACCAGCTGCAGACGGGGGATGTGAATTGCATAGTGTAGAATTCCTTCCCTCTCGTCTTCATTGCAGCATCCATTTGACTTGCAAATTGTAGAAGTCTTGGAGGTGTTACCAGGAAAGTGTACCAATAAGTTTTCAATTTAAAAATCTTTTAGTAATATTTTTAATATTTTCAATATTAATAATTTACTATTAGGATTGAAAACTACTTCGTCTTCGTCAATAAATTAAATATAATTAAACTCATATTCATTATATCACACCTCATCAAAAGCTTTTTACAAGAACATAGTCAGCGATTTTGACATGGCTTAGAGTCAGACTACATCAAGATCCCCTATAAATCGTGCTGGTAATTGCCTTGCAGCGAGACCAAAAACAAAAAGAAGAAGAAGAAGAAAGTGCACTGCTCAATTTTCTACAAAATACGCTTTAAGAGTCGTATCAGTTTTTTTTGGAACCTACATGTGAAGATACGTTATGCATGTACTAAATGGTAATTAATATAATATACATACAACTAAAGAGTTCAAAATATTTCCTAAAAAATATTTTTACGCTGTTTTCAACGCCGGTATCACCTTTTTGAAAAATTAATATATACAGGGTGAAAGGATTGAAAAAGAAACATATTTTTACATAAAAAAAAACAGTAAAAACACAAGTTCTGGTAAACCGATTCTTCCAGTTTAAGGCCTCGAAACCTAACCTATTCATCAAAAAAAGAACCTATATACCAAATTTCGTCGAAATCTGACATATCGTTCAAAAGTTATCGTGCTATTAGTCACATATGTATAGTCGCCATTTTGAATGCCCGCCATTTTTGTAAAAGGAACAAAAACTGAGATGGCCTCGTATCTAAATTTGAACATCTATATGTGTAGTATATGTGGTCCAAATTATATGCTTCTATCATTAAATGCACAATAATTCTTATATTTGCACGAATCTGCCGCATATAGATACATGTGAAGATACGTTTTGAACTTATTAAAATTAAATGGTAATTAACATAACTAAAAAGTTAAAAAATATTTCCTAAAAAATATTTCGACGCTCTTTTTAATGGCCGGATTAACTATTTGAAAAATTAATACATACAGGGTGAAATAATTGAAAAAACAAACAACATATTTTTACATAAAAACCAGGAAAAACACAACTTCTGGTAAACCGATTCTTCCGGTTCAAGACCTCGATCTTATACATGAAAAAAAAAATTATATACCAAATTTGGTTGAAATTTGAAGTCTCGTTCAAAAGTTATCGTGCTATTACTCACATATGTATAGTCGCCATTTTGAATCCCCGCCATTTTTGTAAAAGGCAAAATCTGAGATGGCCTCCTATCTAATTTTGAACCTTTATATTTGTAGTATATATGTGGTCCAAATTATATGCTTCTATGATTAAATGCACAATTCTTATAATATTTGCACGAATCTGCCGCACTATTTTAAAAGCACGCTCAAAGAATTTTTAGTTTGTAACTTTTGACATACAACATTATACATACATTGTTGTGCATTTATTTCTATCAATTTGGTTTTTTGGGATACATATTAAGTATCACGTTTTCTCTTTGAAAAGGTATTTTTAACGGTCCACAGTTAGACACAATACCTAATATGTCAATTTTTTATTTTTAAATTGAATGCTTTATGCAAATGGTATTTTAACAAATGTCTATGTAATTAATGAGTTTAATAAAATCTCTAAAATTCATTTTCCAAACGAACTAATTTTGTGCAAGTCGACAACAGATGATTTGGTTAAAAGAAATTTTTTTATTAGAATCCGTTGGTGAAGAGATTCTTGCATAAAATGAAAAAGGCGTCATGTAGAAACATGCTTCGACATCGTTTTTGTGAATTTATCGATAACGGATAGTTTTGTGCCATAAAAGGAAAATGGCTTTTTACACAAAAATGGCCTTTATAAGATAATGATACTGTCTTATCTACGTTAAAAGCTTCTAAGCTTCCAATCATATTGAACCTAATCTAACCTAACATACCAGTATATTTTTAAAATTATTTTCTCAATTTACTGTATTAAAAATATTTTAAAAGTACAGCGTCCATAAAAGTCTGTAATTACTAAGTTTTTAATTAACATAATACTGATTTAATGCATCATCTGGCATTATATAAAATTATTTTAGTTAATTATCGTTTCTAAACGATATCCGAAAACGTGCCAAGTTAAGTTTACGTAAGACGGAGAGAACTAGAAATCGATTTTAAATTGGTCCTTTACCTATCTAGCCCCCAGCTTAGGTAATTTATTTTCACTTTCTTGTTCTTTGTAGTATGTCGATTAATCTTTTTGAAGATAATATCTTTACAAGTATGTAGATCGGTCCTAGACGAAGTATTTTCTATATGCAGTTCCTTAATAGATAATAGATATACCAGAAATGTGTAAGCGCAAAACTACTGTACATAACATATTAATACAGAGTGGGCCAAAGAAAAGAGTCGACCTCGACATTTGACAGTATTTATTAGATTTTAAGGAAATGAAGAAACAGGTCAATTTTTGATCTAAGGGGGACACATTTTTACGGTACACACATCTGTCATTTGTCAACCCCTCCCTTCCATTTCCTCCACCCCTTATTTTTAAATAGGGTAAAGGGATCGTGGACTAGCTCATTTGAAAGGTTATCCAATTATCTATTCAGTAATATTGAACATCATTAATTATTTCTACAGGGTATCCAAGAAAAATTATTTCGAATTAAATTAATTGACACAAAAAGAAGAATGTATGTAATTTATTTAATTCAAAAATACATTTTACTACTGACAGAAAACAGAAAAAAATGTTTATCGCCAACCGTCACTAAAGTCATTCACTATTGTACTCATTTGCCGCCATTTGCGGCAGTAAAGTAACACTTTATTGTACTGAAAGAAGAATTTTACTTTACCTGCCGCGATTAATCAAATTAACTGAGATTGAGTGTAAGTGATCGATGGCAGTAATCGATTATTTATTTGAGTGACCTTAAAATTTATTTACTTTAATTATTAAAAATATTGTACAAAATTTACGTTATTATTAATTAAATTTATGTCAGAAAATGAAATTCTGTAGTATTTTGCAATTATATTTATAAAACATAAATGAAAACTTTACAGATTTAGTAATTAGGTATTCAATATTGATACCTAACAACTTTCGATTAAACATCGAAATCAGCCATCATGCAAGAGCCTTCTGTCATTACTGTCACTGTAAAGAAATGTTTATTTCGTGTAAAAGTAAAAGAATTCTTAAATCTTTTAAGTTTCGTATTAATTCAAATATACAGCGTGTCTACTTGAGTTGGAAACATATGGGAAACTTTTTTATTATTAATTTTACGAAAAAAAGTTATTCTTTATAAAAAGTTCTGCATGCCCCAAAACCTAAGATTCAATTATCAGATATCAAATTTTCTCAATATTATACGAGGTATGTCAAAAAATATGAATTTCGGCTAAGGGTAAAGTACCTTTATTTCTCTCAATATCGAAAATTCTTATTATGAAAAGTTGTTTGGAAATAAAAACCAAGCTCAAATATGTAATTACATGCTTCTAATTGGAAAAAAATATTTTCCAAATTTTTCTCAAATTTATTGATACTTACTTCGTTTCTATTCATTACACATACGATAACTCTTTTATTATTACTTTTATGAAAAAAAGGTATTCTTTATAAAAATCTCTGTATGTCCTAAGACCGAAGATTCAACCAACAGATATGACATTTTATTAATTTTATACGAGTTATGTCAAAAAATATGAATTTCACTCAAGAGTAAAGTACCTTTATTTTTCACAATATTGAAAACGGTTATTAAAAAAGTTGTTTAGAATTAAAAACTATGTGGCAATATGCAATTACATCCTTCTAATTGAAATACTGTGAAATATAAAGGTGCTATAATATTGAGCGAATTTCATATTTTTTGACACACCTCGTATAAAATTAATAAAACTTGATATATCATGGTTGTGTCTTAGATTTTAGACCATGCAAAGTTTTTTATGAAGAATAACTTTTTTTCGTAAAATGAATAATAAACGAGTTATGATATTTGTAATAATTAAAAACGATGTTGGGTATCCATAAATTTGAGAAAAATATTTTTTTTTTCAATAAGAAGCATGTAATTGCATATTTCGTCTTAGTTTTTAATTCCAAACAACTTTTTATCATAAGAATTTTCGATATTGAGAGAAATAAAGGTACTTTACCCTTAGCCGAAATTCATATTTTTTGACATACCTCGTATAATATTGAGAAAATTTGATATCTGATAATTGAATCTTAGGTTTTGGGGCATGCAGAACTTTTTATAAAGAATAACTTTTTTTCGTAAAATTAATAATAAAAAAGTTTCCCATATTTTTCCAACTCAAGTAGACACGCTGTATATAGTATGAAATGGTGTTTTTGTTAATTCGATTATATATAGGACGGTGATAAATATGCGGACTGGGACGTTTCGCCGTCGCCGTTTCGCCGTCGCCATTTCGCCGTCGAGCCACTTCGCCGTCGGCCGTTTCGTCGTCGAGCCAGTTCGCCGTCGGCCGTTTCGCCGTCGCCATCCCGGCATTGGTTAAGTTTACAAGAACGTGATAATATACTAACTTTATTTATACTAAATGTCGCAAGAACGTGAAAACATACTAACTTTTTTTTATACTAAATGTCAGTGTAAATAAAATGCTGATGTTGCTAGTTATTTATTTAACGTATGGACTTTCTCAGTACGATAAATACACAAATATAATATATATACATATATACATATATACACACATATACACATATACACATATATTATTCAAACACCAAAACATAATGAATGAATCTAAATATTAATGTCCAATTTACATAGCCATTCAATTGCATCTGGGGAGCATTCCACAAAGTCCTGGAGGTTTCCACGGTAGGCCCGATTTAGGCAATCTGAAACACAATGACTTATGGTCTGTCTAAGCGATCCACAATCACACTGTGGACTTTCTGCACGACCCCATTTGAACACAGAATCAGCACATTTACCATGTCCGGTACGTATGCGATTAAGCCTCGTCCAGGTGGGCCGGGGCAGACCCGATCCGATGAAACCCTGGGTTGGGGTGGATATCTGAATATAGTCTGCTGCTATTGTTGGCATCCATCTTGTGGACCATTGCCTTTGTATATCATAGGAATCACCAATTGTTCGGGCAGTTCTGATTGGAGGATTTCTAGACCTCAGTCGCTGGTGCTCTTTTGAGATGTCTGGTATGTCTTGATGGATTGGTAATTGTATGTTGGCTACAATTTTCTGATACTCTCTCACTAATGCTGCTGTACGGCGTAGATCTGGTGGGGCAATATTGCTCAAAGTAGGCAGCCATCTCACTGGGGTTGATTTTATTGTTCCAGTGATTAATCTCATGGTTTGATTAAGTTGGACATCGATTTTGTTTGTATGTGCACTATTTAACCATACTGGTGCACAATATTCTGCCACTGAAAAAACCAAAGCTAGAGCAGAGGTCCGAAGAGTATCTGCAGAAGCACCCCAAGTTGTTCCAGCAAGTTTTGTTATTATATTATTTCTTGTTCTCAGTTTACCGGCTGCGTTTGTAAGATGGCTTTTGAAGGTGAGTGTTCTATCAAGTGTGATGCCTAGATATTTGGGGTTGTTGTTATGTTTGATAGCTGCATCATTTAGAGTTACATTGAGGGTATCGCCCGCAAGTTGGTTCGACAGGTGAAAGAGACAGGTTTCAGTTTTGCTTGTGTTAGGACGTAAGCGCCAGTTCTTAAAGTAGTTACTAAGTGTAGTTAGGTCCTCGTTTAGAGCTCGTTCTCCAGCTTCCTTACTATTATCTTGGAAGCCAATGGCCAGGTCGTCTGCATAAGCGAATTTTCTCGATTTTGTTTCAGGTATATCCGCCGTATAAAGGTTAAATAATAAAGGAGCTAGCACTGAGCCTTGAGGTAAGCCGTTGTTAAGTTTTCTAACGCTACTTCGTGCATCATTTATATATACCTGAAACAGTCTGTTAGTTAGTAGATTGTTTATCAGCTGACAAGTTTTGAGACAGGGTATGATTTTCATCAACTTATAAATAAGGCCCTCTCTCCACACAGTGTCATAGGCAGCCGTAAGGTCTATAAATGTTATGGCAGATTTTTCACGTCTTTCAAAGCCAGCTTCGATGAATGTAGTTAAGGACAGCACTTGGTTACAACAGCTTCGTCCTTTTCTAAATCCAGCTTGCTCAATTGGTACAGCGTCCTCAATGGTGTTACATATTCTATTATATAAGAGTCGTTCTAGTAATTTATAACAGCAACTGAGTAAGGCGATAGGCCGGTAACTTTCAGGCAGCTTGTTGTCTTTGCCAGGCTTCTGGATTGCGATAATTTTTGTTCTTTTAAATTCTGGGGGAAGCATAGCTGTAGTCACAATGTCGCTAAAGAATTCTTTGAGCCATTGTCTTGTTTTTGTACCAGTGTGGACTATAAACTCAGGATATATTCCATCGAAACCAGCTGCTTTTCCCGTTTTGGTTTGGTTAAGCGCTTCGTTTATTTCATCCAATGAGAAGGCACGTGAGTATTCTGATGTTGTGGGGGTATTTGATTTAAGTTGTTTAAGAGCTTTTTTTACCATCGATGTATGAGTTTTCTCAGATGGAGCTCGAGAGTTCTCAATTATTCTATTGGCTATGTTATTTGGCTCAATTGTTGATTTGTTTAAGTGTTGTGCTCTGCTTGCTTCGCCCAGTTTGCGGATCAGTCCCCATGCCTTCCGACTGGAACGGGAGAAATCAATATGTTCTACGGTAGATTTCCATTTATTAAGTCTAGTTGAATCCAGTGACTTGAGTAAGTTGTCACCGATTTCGGGATCTTCTGATTTCAAAAATTCTTCATATAGTTTTTGGCTTTCTTCCGTCCAGCCTGGGATGTACTCCTTTCGAAAACCTCGGGGGATATGTTTTTTGGCGATAGAGATAACCATTCCTAAAAAACGGTGGTAATTGTTGGCCTTTGGGTCAATGAAGCGAATGCAGGTGTCCAGCTCTTTGGTGTATTCAGGCCAATTTGCTTTGTTAAAATTCCAACGGGGTCTCGGCGTGGATTCAACGATAGAAATTTGTATGCCTATTTCGATTATGACAGGTCGATGTTGGCTGCGAGGGAAACTAGGCAGTACAGTTCGGGAGCTTGGGAGTGGTTGTAACTGTGAGTTACTCGAAACCCAGCATAGATCAGGGTTGTAGCCTTTGCGCCATCTTCTAGAAAAGAAAGTAGGTTTATCTTTTAGACTATGGATAAGGTGGATATTGTTTTCTTCGGCCCACTCCAGGAGTTTTTCCCCATTTTCATCATTGTTTTCATACCCCCATTTGTTGTGGTGACTGTTAAAGTCCCCTATGTAAACTGTAGGTTGGTTGTCCAACTGTAGGTTGTTGCTAGTAAAACCAAGTCATATTTTCGTATTCAACTATACATTGTTTTCGTCTGAAAAATAAAATATTTACAGATTTCAATTTCAATTGTTTTTACTGCATCAAAAATAAAAAACTTCATTATGCAAAAGTGATATGGGCCATTCCAAGAACATACGCCTGTTTTGGATTACTTCGACAACGAATATTTTACTGTGCAACATAAGAAGTACGAAAGTAAATGGCGCTAATAATTATTCCAATAAACAACAATGTAATTTGCAATTTACTTTCGTTCTTCTTATTTTGCACAGTAAAATATTCGTTGTCGAAGTAATCCAAAACAGGCGTATGTTCGTGAAATAGGGTAGTATAATAATCGTTCGAAAACCATTCAAAACTTATAGACAAGTAATGATCATCCCGAAATTATAAGTACGAATGCTAACAACGAAATGGCGACGGCGAAATGGCTCGACGACGAAACGGCGACGGCGAAACGGCGACGGCGAAACGGCGACGGCGAAACGGCGAAACGGCGACGGCGAAATGTCCTAGACTCATAAATATGTAGGTACTGATAATTTGTTAGCAAATATTTTTATTTAGATTTTCTACTATTTATCATGGGAAAAGCAACTTCGCTGCGGGAAGCTACATTTCATAAACAATGACGTAACTATTAACGGTATTTTTAATTTTTGGTATTTTACTTAAAGTATTAAAATTAGTATATTATTTAAATATAAATACGATAAACCTGTTTAAAATAAATTTATTTCGTTGAAATCATGATAATAGAAATATAACTTCTTTCGTGCGTACAAAGTACACACACTCTTTTTTCATTAAAAGGATGTAATTAAGTAAGTGTTAAGTAAATGTTAATGTTTTTTATGATTGGCCATAAAATTTTGTATGCACCACGTCAGTAAAGACTCTTTATCGAACTCGTCTGTTATTCGCCTTGCTCGCTACGCTCGCTCGTCTCATAAGATCAGACTCGTTCGATAAAGAGTCACTTTACTGACTTGGTACATAAATAACTATTATTTGATAAATAAACGTTGTTTGTTGCTTAAATTCAATATTCAACCTACCAAGAGACAGAGATGGGTGGTAGCATGAACATTGAAACTAAGGAAAAAGCAACGTTTATTTATCAAAAAACATTTTTTTTGTTTTGTGACAGCGATAGAATGTATTTTGAATTAAATAAATTACATACATTCTTCTTTTTGTGTCAATTAATTTGAATAATTTTTTTTTCTTGGACACCCTGTATAAATAATTATGCTAAGCTTTACATTACTGAATAGAGAACTGAATAACCTTTCAAATGAGCTAGCACACAACCCCCATTCCCTATTTAAAAATAAGCGGTGGGGGAAGTGGAAGGGAGGGGGTTGACAAATGACAGATGTATGTACCGTAAAAATGTGTCCCCCTTAGATCAAAAATCGACCTGTTTAATAACCACTGCCAAATATCGAGGTGGACTCTTTTCTTTGGCCCACTCTGTATAAACAGTGTAGTGGGTAGGTAACTTAAAAAGTGAAATTTGCCAATTTGTATTAAAGAGGCTTAGTTCATGTTTAAAGCAAAAAGCAACGTACATAAAAATTATGTTACTTACCTAAAATAAAGTTTCAGATCAGAATTATATCATTGTCCAAGCTTTTAAAGTTTTTTCCATCGGTTTTAAAGATTTTTAAACAGTATGTATATTTATTTATCTTAAAAACCATGTTAAATGTATACATACATTGCGCTGGAAAGTGTTACCCCTCCCTATTAACTTCTTTATTTTTAGCACATAATCTAAACGCTCGGACAGGTCAATTTTTAAAATAATCATAGTATATTATGGCATCAATGTTTCGAATTTTACGCGATGCCTCTTCAGGTGACAGGCATAACTTTGATTTTTTTAAATAGGAAAGTACATCAATGGACACCTCATTTAAAAGCTCTTGAACTACTTATTACAAAAATGTGTAATACTTTATTCCTTTTTGAGAGCGTAGGCGCAAAACTTCGGTCGAATTATTGTTAAATGCATTCATATTTTTCGAATCCTGAGAAAACTAATAAGTATTTTTGAAAAACTTAAACGCAGAATGAAATATTACAACATTACCGAGGGCAAAAAGTCCCTTAGGATAAACAAAAAGTTTCTTTTAAATGATATTTTAAATTAAAAATCACACTCAGCTTTCTCTTTTATTGTCACCCCTGTAACTTATTAAAATAAATATTATAGTAGAAGTTATGTAGGTGTAGACCCTCGGTAATACTGTAATCTTTCATTCTGCGTTTAAATTTTTCAAAAATACTTATTAGTTTTCCCAGGATTCGAAAAAATAAATAAATGCATTTAAAAATAGGTCGACTGAAATTTTGCGTCTACGCTCTCAAAAAGGAAATAAGTGTTACACATTTTTGTAATAAGTATTTCAAGACCTTGTAAATGAGGTGTCACATGATGTATATTCCTATTTAAAAAAATCAAAGTTATGCCTGTCACTTGAAGAGGGCTCGCGTAAAGTTCGAAACATTGATGCCATAATATACTACGATTATTTTAAAAGCGATATTTAAAAAAAAAAGAATGGCGACGAGTATATTAGATGTAAAAAGCAGACGTGGCGCAAGCTGTGACTCAGACCATCTACTAGTGCAGACACGGTTTAGATGCAAAATCAGTCGACAGGTAAAGGAAAAATATCCAAAACAAGAAAAACTAAACTTAGATAACCTAAAAGTCCCTGAGGTACAAGAAAGATTTGAGAGAACAGTGGATAAAGAATTACTAGAAGAAAATAGAGCAGACTCCACAATAGAAAATCAATGGAACACCATAAGCAGTATCATACTAAACACAGCGAAAGAAGTCATAGGAACAAAGACACAACGGAGAGAAGAAACATGGTTCGATGAAGAATGCAAACAAGCTATACAGGAAAGAAATGAAGCACATAAGAATTACATACTCAGACGTACTAGAGAGAGAAAAACAGAATTTGAGAACAAAAGACGAAGAGCAGATAAACTGTGCAGGCAGAAAAAGAGAAAGTACGAAAACCAACGAATACTAAACATAGAGAGGGAGTTTAAGGAAAACGAAACACGTAGTGCATACCAACGTATTAAACATTTAAGACAGGGATACAAACCGAAGACTAGCCTCTGCAAAAATAAGAAGGGTGAAATCATTAGCGATATGGACGAAATTAAGATAACCTGGATGACATATTTTAAGGAAGTATTAAACAAAGGGGCACAACCACCATTACAACAACAGAGGCAGCAGCAGGCACGGCAGGAGGTACAACAACAAGAGCTGGGGGAAGATGGAGAAGAAAATGAATTAACTAGACCCCCAACGCTAGAGGAGGTCCAAACGGCAATCCACATACAACAAAGCCATAAAGCACCGGGAATAGATAAAATACCGGCAGAACTACTCAAGCAAGGAGGAAGGAATTTGACACAACAGATGTACCAGCTAATACGAGAGATATGGATAGAAGAAGAAATCCCCCAACAATGGAAGAAAAGTATAATCTGCCCTATTCATAAAAAAGGAGACAAACTGTTGTGTCAGAATTATAGAGGCATCTCTTTGCTTTGTTCGGGATATAAAATATTCACAAACATCCTTAATCGAAGACTTCAACCTCTCACGGAAAAAATCATCGGAGAATATCAAGCACGGTTTAGGCAAAATAGATCTACCATTGACCAACTATTTACAGTTAAACAAATACTAGCCAAAGCATGGGAATATGACATGGACGTTTACAATATCTTTGATTTTAAACAAGCCTATGATTCAATAGATAGAAAAATTCTACCTAATATATTGGAAGAATTTGGCATACCATCAAAATTAATACGACTAGTGCAAATGACAATGACAGAAACAGAAGCACAAGTATGTATTCAAGGACAGATCACTGATGCGTTTACGATAACGCAAGGACTGAAACAAGGCGACGGACTGGCTCCAACGCTTTTTAATTTTGTTCTTGAATATGTAATTAGACGGTTGACGGTGAGCGGAAATAACATACTTACAAACAAATCTACCCAATTAGCAGCTTACGCGGATGATATAAACATAATGAGCAGAACAATGAATGCAGCGGAAGAAACCTACGTTGAGTTGAAACAGAGTGCAGAAGCAGTAGGGCTAGCAATAAACACAAATAAAACAAAACTACTCGTACAAACCAGATCAAATAGACCGCCGCAACAACACTTTATTGACGATATAGAACATGTGAATAGTTTCACGTACCTAGGAATGGATCTGGTTGCAAGCAATGAAGAAGAACCGGAAATAAATAGAAGGCTTGTGTTGGCAAATAAAGCCTATTTCGCGATGGGCCACATATTCAAATCGCGAGACGTACACCGGAAAACAAAACTCCGGGTATATAAAACAATAATCAGGCCCATAGTAAGTTATGGCTGCGAAACATGGGTGGTGACACAGAAATCTGCCAATGCATTAGATGTGTTTGAAAGAAAAGTATTACGTAGTTTACTGGGCCCAATAAGTGAAAATAACAACTGGCGAATTAGGTATAATAGAGAAATATACGAGCAATACAGCGAACCAACTCTAGCACAACACACTAAACTGCAGAGATTACGGTGGGCAGGGCACGTGGTCCGCATGCATGAGAATAGAATCCCCAGAAAATTGCTGAATGCAAGAATGCAGGGAAGAAGACCTGTTGGAAGACCTGAAAAGAGATGGGAAGACGAAGTCGATGAGGATGCCAGGAACTTCCTGGGAACGCGTTCATGGAAAAGAACAGAGGTAAATCGAAATGATTGGGGAAGCTTATTGAAGGAGGCCAAGGCTCGATTTGGGCTGTAGTGCCATTGGTTGGATGGATTTTAAAAGCGACCTGTCCGAGCGGTTTGCTTATGTGCTAAAAATAAATAAGGTAATAAGGAGGGATAAAACTTATTCCAGCGCACTGTATATAGTGAATATGATACTAACATGAAAGGAAGAATCACAGTTTTAAGTTCTGAGAAAAGAAAATTACTTACCCATTAGCAACAATTCAGATATCCCAAAGGCAAGATAAACTTAAATAATGTATCGTAGAATATCAAGCCTAAAACTCAACGGCTTAAGAATAGTTAACAGACTAAAAAAGTTAAACCTGCTAATCTTTCATACTAAGGGCATCGGGTGGAATCGCCGGTTAGAACATAACTTCTCTTCGATGTCCTTCTTTTGCCCAATTCCATGTCGGTCGCCATCGCATATCATTTCCGTCTCTCGCACTTATCCGACCACCACATCCTTTACCCCTATGCTGTCAACCTCTCCTTCTTCCTACCCTGTGCGTTCTGCCTCCTCAATATCTGCCAGAATTTCATCTTGCTCCTACTCTTCCTTATCTTTTATTGACAGCGCCTTTCTCACATTTAGATTTTGTCCCATCATCGGTCATCCATAACCATCTCCTCTATCATCTCCCTTACCGACTTAAACACTTTCTGTAGCTCATTCCTTTTTCTCGTCCATCTGACACACTCCAAAAGGTATGTAACACAGTCTCCGAAGTTCCAAAATATAGACAATTGTCCGATTCGGCCTTTTTGAATCTGCGCAAGTGATACTGAAGCTTCCTTGTCCTGTGAGCACCTGCGTTGCGTCAGATAGTATTCTTAGCGCCTATGTCCGCAGTCCAGTAAGCTCCGCAGATTCGTTATCAGTGACTGTGTCCACTGTGTTACCTCCGTTGCATCCCACTCGTCCCGCCACAACCCAATTGGTGTAGCCCTCTCCTCGCGTCTAACGTTCTCCTTTTGTACTTCCCTATTTCTTCGCGAAATATTCTCTCTCTCTCTCTCTCTCTCTCTCTCTCTCTCTCTCTCTCTC